>NC_090190.1:26946226-27262476 GCF_024679245.1 Pseudorasbora parva | reverse complement strand
GCCGTAATATGTACGCTTTCACACACAGCGCTTAACGGTCCCGGGTCGAGTTGACACGTGACATCCTGATGTGATGTATAACGGCGAGCGATCTCAGCTTCAGCGCGGATAGTAAGGAGCTCCGTGGTCTCGACTAGTGTCCAGTTTGCACAAATTTCTGCTTATTTAATTTTAGTTTCTCTTGTATACGAACACTCTCTGTGCTTAAAACACCGACTAGCTCTTCTGGCACTGCAGGGTTGTATGATTGAAAAAACAAGCTCTAGGAGTCGCACGATAACTACGTACACGTTGCAGCATTAGTTTCGGCTTTTGTTCACACAGCGCTTGTCCCGGGTCGAATACCGCAATATTACTAGGTCCCTGACCCGGGTCGAATTCGGTAATCAATCCCGGGACGTGGTTGCTTTCACACAGAAGACGTGCAGTGTGAAAGGGGCTTCTCTCTCTCTCTCTCTCTCTCTCTCTCTCTCTCTCTCTCTCTCTCTCTCTCTCTCTCTCAACTCAGAGCTAACGTTACGGCAACTCAACTCGCCATTTCGAAATGTCGTAGACTTGTTTCCTATTGGTACGGTATTACTGTCTTGCCTCACATTACGCCTCACATTACCAGATAATCTGCACCGAACATCGGAACTGATCGAGTCCTGAAAAAAAAGAGGGGAAAATCGGGCATAAATCGGCCTAAAACTCCTGTAGTGTGAGCCAGGCATAACCCTCCGCCCACAAGAACACGCAATATAGGGGGTGTGGTCTTGTTGCTCTCCCACGTGGAGAAGAGCGCACATTCAGCGCTTGCATCTCCCTGTTATGGTAAGAGGCGGGACCTTTCCAGGCAAAGTGCGCTAAGCTACTGTCCAATCACAACACGGGAAGCGCTGGCCCAATCAGAACTCGTTACGTATTTCTGAAGGAAGGACTTCATAGAACAAGGAAATCATCAGGCCGTTTTTAGGAAAGAGGAAACAGGGCTGTACAGATAAGTACATTGTGTGAAAAATACTGTTTTTTTTTTACACGCGAAACATGAACTCATGTTATATTGCACACTGTAAACATAATCAAAGCTTCGAAAACACGCGAAGAATGGGACCTTTAATCCAAAGTGGCTTGCAAATGAGAACTACTAGGTGATTCATTTACTGGAAAATAAAACAACGACAACATTAAAGACTAACTTTAAAAAGTACTCTCATTTGTTACAGCCAAAATTAGTATTTTTTTCTCAAATTATTTATTTAAACTTTAAATTTAGATGTAATATTAATCAAAATATTTGTTTTTGCCCCAAAGACAAAAACACAGGCTAAATTTGTTTTCAATCCCCTTAACCCTTTAAATTATTTATTCATTTACATAATTGTTCAAGCAAACTGTTGTATTAAAGCTTTTTACAGACTGTAATTACATGCTCACTTGTGCATACAGTCAAATCAGAGTCATGTCACACAACTGCAAGAGTGAAATTGCTCATATAGACAGTATAAAATATATCATTTAAAACATTAAAATAATCTCATTACAGAAAGGGAAAAATATTACAGATCTAGACATTTAATGGTATGTTCTGCATGATCATTTGTATTTATTTTCCAATTTTTTGATTAAAATATAATTAGTCAGTTTTGATGACTTGATGATATAAAATGTTTTATAAAATTGGTAATAATGTAAAATGAGTAAGCCTGTGTCTAATTTATGAAAGGACTACAACATCACATCACTGGCATGGAATGGATAAAAACAGTAAAAAAAGATAGAAAGAGAAAAAAATACCTCTCAAATATTCACTAATAGGCTTTTTTTTTTACTGTGGTGTTTATTACACATTTTATGTTACAGCCTTATTCCAAAATATATTCAATTAATTATTTTTTTCCTCAATTCTACAAACAATACCCCATAAGTACAACATGAAAGTTTGTTTGAAATCTTTGCAAATGTATAAAAAATAAATAAATAAATAAATTACCCTAAACACACAGCAAATAACAAAGGAGTGGCTACAGTATAACTTTGTGAATGACCTTCAGTGGCCCAGCCAGATCCCAGACTTTAACCCGATTGAACATCTCTGAAGAGATCTAAAAATGGATGTGCAACAATGCTCCCCATCCAACCTGATGGAGCTTGAGAGGTCTGTCTAAGAAGAATGGGAGAAACTGTCCAAAAATAGGTGTGCCAAGCTTGTAACATCATATTCAAAAATACTTGAGGCTGTTTTCGGTGCCAAAGGTGCATCAACAAAGTATTGAGCAAAGGCTGTGAATACTTATTGTGTAAGTTCGTTTTTTAATTTTTAATTTTTAATACATTTGCAAAGATTTCAAATAAACTTGTCATTATGGGGTATTGTTTGTAGAATTGAGGGGAAAAATATGAATTTAATCAATTTTGGAATAAGGCTGAAACAACACAATGTGGCGCATGTATCCCCCCCAACTGAGCAAGCCAAAAGTCAAAGGTGGCAGAGGTGATGGTAAAAAGGAACCAACTCCATCAGGTGACATAATGGAGAAACAAACCTTTGGAGAAACCAGGCTTAGTCAGTTCTCCTCTGGCCAACAAACATACAGTATATGATTATGATTCTGGCAACACTAATTGGAGAATGGAGTCATCATGCCGAAGACGGGTTTATTGAGGATGTCGTGCCGTTGAGGCATTTATTTTATTGGAATTTTCAAAAGATCGTAGTCAGCGTCAGTGTTTTTTTAAATCTTATATTATTACAGATTGTTGCAGCCATTAAAATAGTTCAGTTTTGTTTTTAATGTCAAAGTGGGTATATTTCATTTTGTTACTTTATTAAGTTGTTTGTTTGTTTGTTAAATTAAAGTTGTTTATTTTTTGAATGACTAAGGGGCCAGAGGCAGAAAGTGAGTTAACCCAATGCTTTCCAATTGCATTCTTTTTTTATTCACAATTTGTATAGTGTCCCAACTTTTTTGGAAACAGGTTTGTATTAGTTACAGTTGCAAGTTACTTATTTTAAACGTAATTGAATTACTTTACCAATTACTATATATCAAAAATAATTTGTTTAATTTTGATAGCCATATTGCATCAGAACACCAGCTTATTGGTGGAGAGGAGACCAAATGATGGAGTGATGAAGCAAATCAGTATATGGGGATGATTAGGAGGCCATGATGGACAGGGGCCAATGGGCAAATTTGGCCAGGAGGCCGGGGTACATCCCTTCCCTTTTTCCGAAGGACATCCTGGTATTTTTAATGACCAGAGAGAGTCAGGACCTCGGTTTAATATCTCATCCGGAGGACGCTGCCCTCTGTGGTTTTATCTGACACATCCAGCTCCTCTGGGGATGGATGCAATATTACAGAAGTGGCCGAGGCTACCTCTGTGCGCTTTCCCCCAGATTGCTCTGCTTCCGGGAGATCTTTACTTCCCCAGGACAGGGGCCGTCTGCTATTAGTAGCTCCATACTGGCCAGCCCGAGTTTGGTTTTCGGACCTATTGTCCCTTCTGAAAGGCTCTACTCTGGAGATTTTGACCTGGAGGGACCTTCTCTCTCAGGCGAGTGGGTTGATCCTTCACCCCCATCCGGAGTTGAGTTCCTGCAGGGTAGATTATCAGCAGGTTTATCCCCCTCCACAATAAAGGTGTACATATTGTGCCATACTCCCAGCGTGCCCATGATTGACTTACTTCAGTTTTTTCAGAAGCTAGTATCTATTTGTGTTCACAGGTGCTTTAATGTGATATCACCCCCCCCCCCCCCCCCCCCTTGAAGTTACGTTGTTCCACTGGACTGATTCCACAAGTGCTTCCTGATGCAATCACACAGAGGCATTTTCACAGCATTTCAATGCAGCATCTCATTCCCTCTTAAAGGGACGGCTGCACCAGTTACAACTTAGCCTAGTTTTTACGTAAATGGGCACTAAGTTACATGTAAATGGACACTAAGACATAAATGGGCACTAATTTACAACTTATACACTACTAAATTTATTTGTGCTGCACCATTAAACTTAGTTGAAGTGTAAATCTACGTATAAACTAAATAAACTATGGAAGCCTCTGATCAGGAGCAATGGTGCCTCTTCTGAATTTGCCTCACCAGCATGTCATCCTCAATAAACCCATCTTCGGTGCAATAACTCCGATCTTTCAAGTATTCATACTCTAGTGTAATCGACGCGCCATCCTAAATAAACCCGTCTCTTGCGTGAGACCCAGAAATTTTGAATATTCCGATCTTATATGATTTCTGACCTGTAAGGTTGCTAGAAAAATAATCATACACTGTTTGATAATAAGCCAGAGGAGAACTGGCACCCTGACTGAGCCTGGTTTCTCCCAAGGTTTATTTTTCTCCATCATGCCCTGATGGATTTTTGTTTCCTTGCCACTGTTTGGCTTGTCTTGCTTAGTTGGGGACACTAAAATTGTGATCCAAGTTATTCAACTTAATATAGAAATAAAATGAATGAATTAGGTCTTATTTAATTTGATACACTATAATACTGATCTGCCAACATTATTGCTCTATGATAAATTAAAATAAGCTGATAACATCACTGTTTTCTCCAGAACGAATGTACAGCCAAATCAAAATTTGTTGCAATATTGTCCTGTTTAACACTGTGAAGCTGCTTTGAAACAATTGTTATTGTAAAAGTGCTATATAAATAAAGTTGATTGATTGATTGATTGATTGATTGATTGATTGATTGATTGATTGATTGATTGATTGATTGATTAATAGTTGGAATAATAGCAGACAGACTAAACTGCATATAAGATCTTGTTTGCGATTGGTCCTTTGAGGGTAAACATCATATAATGCTACTACGCATTACTTTACTGAGAGCTTATGACCTGCTAGCTACGTTCTGCCTTAAGATCAAATGGTGCAACCGGAAAAAGTAGAGAGTTGGTTACAAACTAGATAGTATTTACTAAGCCTCTAGTGTGGACTTTACGTTAAAATTTAATAAAGAACTTTCCCCCACTTGCAATTATTTTACTTCAGTGAAAGGTTAGATTTATCAGATAAAAAAAAAAGATCAAAAGGATGAACAATGTAGATTTATTTTTACATCCAACTTTGATCATATTTACCATGGGGGGCAATAATTCTGACCATAATTATAGGTGACAAGGAGCATTATGCAATGACATTCTAATATGTGGAACAATCTTCTTTCCTCCATACGCACGACAGAATCACTCGCTTCATTCAAAAGACAGGTAAAAACTCATCTCTTCCATGAGCACTTTTCTGTTTTTTGCTACTCTGAGCGGTATACAAATCTTGGTATTTGGGGCACTTTTTGTGTTTCTTTGCCTCTTCTTGACGGATCGCTTCCTGTTCTCCTGAGTTGTAAGTCACTTTGGATAAAAGCGTCTGCTAAATGCATAAATGTAAATGTAAGGGATTGTCAGAATGAAGGTGGATATTTTTTTTTTGCAAATACAAAGATTTCTAAACAAAAAAATACTGAACCTCAAAGAATGACCCAATTTAAATTCTGAATCTTGTATGAGTCTTTTCCATGTCTGTTTTAGGTAGCTCTAAACAGGGAGTGCGCTGTAAAACATGTAAGATGGGAGCTCATCTGTGGTGTGTCTCTGAAGTCTCAGCGAAACCATGCCAAGGAAAGGTATGTAATGTTCCCTTTTCTACTGCGTTATTGTTAGTTTTGTCTGAAATATAAAGTATATTACAGTGGACATAGTGGAGGAAATATGAGCCTTTAAATGTCTTTAAGTATGCACCTTTAATTTCAAATAAAATATGATCCTTTAAGTGTCTCTTTATGGAAGTATTATGGTGTAATACAAACCCAATTCTAAATTTTTTTTGACACTGTACAAATTGTGAATGAAAAAGGAATTGCGGGGGGGGGGGGGGGGGGGGAGCTACTGAGCCTACTGAGCTTTTTACACTGTTAAAGACTTGGATTCCCACCCTAAACATCGACAAAGTTTCAAAAAAATAAGTTGGACGTTTGATGGAGTATTTTTCACAAGGTTTCTCACAAGTTTCGGAGAGTTTTTTTCGACTACCGACTACGTCAACGGGTCGGAATGTCCTTGTATGGGCCGCACGGGCTCTTCTCCCGGAGGGGTGCGTGGCTGCGTGCGAGAGCGACCGGTGTCATGACAAATCCTGTCCCCCTGTGAAATCGTGTCCACAAGGACCACAAGAGCGATTCTATTGACTGAAAGAAATTTTAATAGGTAATCTGTTCAGAGCCTGATTACAATTCTTACACAATCGCATTTTGATTTTTGCTGTTTAAATTGTGTTAAAATAGTCTTTAATGTCTTACAAAGCATATGTTTCATATATTAGTAGTATATAACTGAAGCTATAAGTGCTTATATAAGTATATAAGATATATACAAGCATATCTCGTATATATAATCTATTTATTTGTGCAACTGTTCTGTATATTGCTGGGTATTTTTTAAATTCTTTATTATTTACATTATAGGTACATTACTATGTCATGATTTTGTATTGGTACTTAGTTTATCAGTCAAAATAATTCAGAAAATGTTTTTGCTCCCATTATAGCAATAAATTGCATATTTCAAATAAATGTTTTGCGTGTGTATGTGTGTACTAAGTATGGCAATTAATTCATAGTTTATTTTTAAAGTCTTTCCGAAAAAAAAAAACGAGCGGCTGGAGGCGTATCATGTGGGTGGAGCTAAAGAATGACGAGAGCGCAGCTACTGCACGAGAGCTTCTGAAAGCTGACATCGTCGAGCGTGGAAAAGAAAATGTTACCCTAATAAACCATGGCTATCAATCAGATTCAACGAATACATATATGATCCAGAATCGGATCTGGAGGCTAAAATAAATGGAGAAATGGAGAAGCAGCAACATCAGGATGTCCGTCTCTGTGTTATGTACTGTATTTAGTGGCTTGTCAACATTTGCGTTTGTTTACTCGTGGTTTATGATGACATGATTTGGTTTATGGACTATTGTGTAACAACAACGAGCTTATGAGTTTAATGTCTCGGGGAATAATTAACTCAAAAGGGATTTAATATTCAATATTCATGAATTTATGAATATGATTTGCCAGTTGTTCATTACGTATTAAAATTTTCCGATAGGGAAAATTGTTTAATTAAATACAAGTAACCCTTTATGAAATTGCTTGAAATTATCCTACTAAGTTTGTCCTGCAAATTAGTTATAGACTTTTCAAATCAATTCTCAATAATGGATTACTGCTTTACGAGCGCATGAGAAACATTAACTTTACTGATCAGGACAAGTTCAATATTTCAAATGGTCATACAGTTTACTTTACTAACATAGTAGCATAAGCAGTTAGGTAACGTTTAGATCGCAAGTTTCATTGACTTCGTGTATGTGGCAGAATAACAGATTCAACTCATTAAATGTCTTTTGAAGGTTTAATAAACACAGACTAAAAATAACACTACAATTCACACAGAAAGTACATACTAAATATGCATCAAGAGAGTAGAAATATAGATATTAACGAAAGAATACATAAAAGAGAATACTGAATAGACTGAAGTTAGAGAGAGATAAAAGAGAGAGAGAGAGACAAAGAGAGTGAGAGAGAGAGAGAGACAAAGAGAGTGGGGGAGGGTGAGAACCACTGCATTTAAATGCAGTCCATTTAGAACCAACTTTCCTTCAATTCACCAGATACGACCTTCACGGAGTTAATTTATCCCAACGGGAGAATAACACACCCTCTTTACAGCAGTAAGAAATAGAATACTTGCATTCTTTTTGGTTTCGTTTTGGCTTCTCGCTTGTGTGCGTATGTGTCTCTGCGTGTTCAAATGTCCTGCATGTCCGGCGGTCCTTTCCGAGGTTGGGAGGGAAGCGGCTGTTTGCTTTAGCGATGCTTCGTGTTCTTGAAGATCGGATTGTAGAAGAGAAGATTTTTGGAAGAGATGAGGCCTGCTTGGAGGGCCTGCATTGGTGGCCTGGCTTGAGTGCCAGCCCCCCCCCCCCGTGGGTGTTGGCTCCCACAGGAGAGAGTTGAAGAAGTGAACAGAGCGGAGTAAGAGAGAGGAGGAGGGCATCCGAGGTCCTCCTTTTATGGTCTGGCCGTAGTCCCACCCTCCAGGGTTAGACTTAACCAATGAGAGTGTTGGGATTTCCCGGCGGGAAATTCCTCAGCAGACTTTATTGCTCTTTGTTTGAAGGTTCGACTCAGTGGGTCTCTGAGTCTTCATACTATAATTAATGCAACAAACACACACTGCATTTTCTGAATAAGTGATATACCTGGAAGTGTAAGTCGTGAAGTGAGCATTAATTTGATAGGAGACATGACATATATGAGGTTATCTGAACTAGTACTTTGTTAAGACACAGACAAAAAGATGCAAAATACCATACAGAAGAAACATTTTACAAAACAATTATGTGTTTACATATAATGTCCTGGGGTGCATGTTCATTTATAGATGGTTTGTCTATAATTTGAGGCAAAAGCTCTGTGTCTCTGTGTCAAAAGCTCTGTGGCCACATTCTTTCCGGCCATAAAAAGATCTTATCAGATGGTTTCCAGGGTGACTGAAGAATCTCCCTCTGTTGTGTTGGGGGGGAAGGTATGCTAGTGAGCACAACTTTCAAAACATATTTGTTAAATGTAACTGGCGATTGTGTGTTTGATTCGCCTGAGTCGCTACAATTGTATGTGACTAAACCTTAGCAATAGCAAGCAAAACGGTTTTGCACGTCAGATAGTGTATAAAAAACAATGGAGTAGCGCATTTGAATGTGCTTTGTGTGAACAAAGGTTTATGGTTTATGTTTAGGTTTATGTTTGGGTGATTTTACAATAAACAAACTGACACCTATATTGGTCAGCTAAAAAAATGCATTTAAACACACCATACATCGCATGCTCCATTGATAAATTAACTATACACTATACTTTACTGTTTTTTACTAATGTTTACTTACGTGACGATAGCCAATAACAGACATTTGAAGCAGTTTTACTCACTGCCTGCTTCCAAAAGCACGACCGTGAACCTTTATCGTTGGGACCGCTACGTCAAAAAGTAGTCCTGTGACAGTGTAGTCCTGTGACAGCAGTGACCGTGGAGATCCACTTTTGCGACACGATTGAAACGTGATGTTGTGACGCTTCTTGTCATTTCTGCATTCAAATCGGTTCAAATGCAGTGCTGTCTTTCCGGAATGCTATGCGGGCACGTTAAAGTCGTTTGATGTCACCCATAGGAATAAAATGGAGCGCGGCGCAACAGAAGTGTTGCACTGACAAGTGGATCTGCAGCTTGAGAGCATTGTTTATGGGCGTGCATTTGCTCTCTCGCTCTGGTCACGCGCGCATCCTTCCGGGAGAAGAGCCCATATGGGCCCATACAAGGACATTCCGACCCGTTGATGTCAAGCAGACTCGTACTCGAAAAAAACTCTACGAAACTTGTGAGAAACCGGAAGGAGTATTTTTAACACAGAAATACTCCATCAAACGTCCAACTTAGTTTTTGAAACTTTTTCCATGTTTAGGATGGGAATCCAAGTGTAACAGTGTAAAAAGCTCAGTATGCATGAAACAGCATTTCACCCCCCAAGAGGACAAGTAGAAAACAAGTTGTAATTAGCGTTCAGGTCATAAGCCTGCATCTCTGATGGTATGGGGTTGCATGAGTGCATGTGGCATGGGCATCTTACACATTTGGAAAGGCACCATCACTACTGAAAGGTATATCCAAGTTCTAGAACAACATATGCTCCCATCCAGACGTCATCTTTTTCAGGGAAGACCTTGCATTTTCCAACATGACAATACCAGACACATACTGCATCAATAACAACATCTGCTGCGTAGAAGAAGGATCTAGGTACTGAAATGGCCAGCCAGATCTTTCCTCCATAGAAAACATTTGGCGCATCAAAAAGAGGAAGATGCAACAAAGAAGACATAAGACAGTTGAGCAACTAGAAACCTGTATTAGAGAAGAATAGGACAACATTCCTATTCATAAACAACATTCAGTCATGTCTACAACTTGACAGATATTTTGTCAATATCATTAAAATTTTAATTAAGAAAAAAGCAGTGGTCTATTATATTTTAGAGATATTGTCGTCAAACTTGGCATATTGGCGTTTATTAAATTTTATGAAACTATTATGAATTTATATGCTACTTTTACTTTTACTAGGAAATAAAAGCGTGAATAAGCATCTCCATCTCTTTTTTCGAAACCACAGATCTTAATATGGAGTTGGCTCACCCTTTGCATCTATAGCAGCTTCAACTCTTCTGGGGGAAGGCTTTCCACAAGGTTTAGGAGTGTGTTTATGGAAATTTCTGACCATTCTTCTAGAAACGTATTTGTGAGGTCAGGCACTGATGTTTGGTGAGAAGGCCTGGCTCGCAGTCTTTATTCATCCCAAAAATATTCTATTAGGTTGTGGTCAGGACACTGTGCAAGCCAGCCCAGTTCCTCCACACCAAACTCACTCATCCATACCTTGCCTTGTACACTTGCGTGCAGTCATATTGAAACAGGAAGGGACCATCTCAAAACTATTCCCACAAAGTTGGGAGCATGAAATTGTCCAAAATGTCTTGGAATGCTGAAACATTTCCTGAATTCCTTTCACTGGAACTAAGGGGCCAAGGCCAACCCCTGAAAAACAACCCCACTCTATACCCCTAAAAATAATAAGTTGTTACAGGTCTGTGAGAGCCAGAAATGCTTTTTTTTTGTAGGTGACCAAATTCTAATTTTCCACCATAATTTGCAAATAAATTATTTTAATAATCGGATAATGTGATTTTCTGGACTTTTTTCTCATGCTGTCGCTCATACACTTTAAAAAAAAAAAAAAATCAGGTCCCCAATTGAAAATTTTCAACTGACTGATCACATCTAAAATTTTCAGTTGGCCGAATTGAATTAAATTGCATTAATTCACAGACTTTAAATTCGGCCAAATAAAAAATGTATCAATTCAAAGAATTTCAATTCGGCCAACTGAACAATTTAGATTTAGAAAATTTTCAATTGGAGACATTTTTTTTACAGTGTAGTTGAAGTGTACCTTTAAAGAAATGTTCAGGCCTCTCTTGTCTTCTTAAGTGGGAGAACTTTCATACATATTTTTTTTGCCCCACTGTAGTTGGAAATATTTAATTTGTGTAAAACAAATTTTAATTTGTGTAGATTGAATTATTACATCTCTTATGTGTATTTCTCTTTCTTTCTTTAAGTCTGGCATGTTCAAGAGGAATTTAAGCTCACCTGTATTGACTGATGATCGATTATGTGCTGTGAAGACACAGGGTATGTGCATATATAGGGTATATTCAGTATGTAAGTTAGCATGATAAATGCATGAAATAGCATGATTTTTAATGCAATAATCAATTGTGTTTATTATAAATTCTACTTATCATCAAGTGTTATATTGGAATTTTTGTGGAGCTGTGATGTATGTATAGTACACTTATTCTGAGTTCAGATACACGGTTTTTAAACTCGTCTGTTCTTTTCACAGTGCATGACTAACTGGGGTAGCATTCAGTCACTGCTGTGTTCACACTGCACAATGGATTGGCAACAGGTTTCACATGAAATAGAAGTAAAAGTTGGCTGAAAAATAATTACTCCAGTAAAGTATAGCTACACTAAATTTATACTTAAGTAAGGTAACGAAAGTAGTACTTTGTTACATTTGTACTGCGTGCGTCAGACCTTAGTTCCCGCGGGAGACTGGAATTATTATAAAAAATATATAAACTGCAGAAAGTTTGAGATCCAAATTGTCTGTGCTGATTTGCAGCGGGTCAAGCAAATGTTTGTGCTTTGTTTCTGTTTGATAGAATTGCAAATATATCTATTAAAATACCAATATTCTGGTCTCCTCCACGAACTTCCCGCTGCCCTGTATATTGCTCGCTCATTGGCTGTACGTCATCACCGATGTATTTTACCGTCAGAAGACATTTAACACAGCAGGATTTTTAATTACTGACAGATCCAGATATTTAGCATGCCAAATATCTCACGGGTGTCTGCAACTCATCAGCGATTCTCTCAGTCTTTGATATTTCACACTGTGTGATTGCACTCACATGCAAGAGCACCGATTTGCCTATGATTTCGGGCATTTGTCTGCAATTTCGCAAAACCTGTCGTTGAGTCAAAATCAGGGCTAAAATTGGGCAGTGTGAACTCGGTTTTGGTTAATCATAGTTTAATCATACAGTGGGTATGGAAAGTATTCAGACCCTCTTATAATTTGTTACTCTTTGTTATATTGCAGCCATTTGCTCAAAGTTAATTTTCATTAATGTACACACAGCACCCCATATTTACATGGTATGCAGACCCTTTGCTTTAACACTCATATATTTAACTCAGGTGCAGTCCATTTCTTCTGATCATCATTGAGATGGTTCTTCACCTTCATTTACATCCAGCTATGTTTGATTATACTGACTGGACTTGATTAGGAAAGCCACACACCTCACAGTGCATGTCAGAGCAAATGAAAATCATGAGGTAAAAAGGAACTGCCTGAAGAGTTCAGAGACAGAATTGTGGCAAGGCACAGATTTGGCCACGGTTGCCAAAACAAATTCTGCTGCACTTAAGGTTCCTAAGAGCACAGTGGCCTCCATAATCCTTAAATGGAAGACATTTGGGACAACCAGAACCCTTCCTTGAGCTGGCCGTCCGAGCAAACTGAGCTATCGGGGGAGAGAGGTAAAGAAGAACCCAAAGATCACTATGGCTGAACTCCAGAGATGCAGTCAGGAGAGAGGAGAAAGTTGTAGAAAGTCAACCAACACTGCAGCCCTCCACCAGTACTGCAGAGGGGCCCAACAGAAAACTCTCCTTAGTGCAAGACACATGAAAGTTAGCTAAAAAACACCTGAAGGACTCTCTGATTCTCTGGTCTGATGAGACCAAGTTATAACTTTTTGGCCTTACTTTTAAGTGGTATGTATGTAGAAAAATATCACCAGTCCAATACAGTCGTAACAGTAAGCATGGTGGTGATAGCATCATGCTCTGGGGGTGTTTTTCAGCTGCAGGGACAGCACGTCTGGTTGCAATCGAGGGAAAGATGAATGCGGCCAAGTACAGGGATATCCAAGATGAAAATCTTCTCCAGAGTGCTCAAGACCTCAGACTGAGCCGAAGGTTCACCTTCCAACAAGACAATGACCCTAAGCACAATCAATCAATCAACTTTATTTATATAACGCTTTTACAATCACGATTGTGTCAAAGCAGCTTCACAGTGTCAAACAGGACAGTATTGCAACAAAATTAGATTTGGCTGTACAGTCGTTCTGGAGAAAACAGTGATGTTATCAGCTTATTTTAATTTATCATATAGATATCACTCTTTTTATGATGTAACGAGTACATCAGGTGTTATGGGAAGTGCTCCCAGTTCCGACTGACCTAGTTACAGTTTTTCTCAGTCGCTTTGGTATATTTCTCAAATCAAACTCACAATTTGCAAAACAGTAAGTGCATTTCTCAAAACAATTTGTACAAATAGCAAAAGACCATGGATAACCTGCAAAAGCCACTCTCTTGCTCAAAATCCTTAGTTCATCTCTCAAAAGTAAATATCTGTGTCAATGAACATGTCAGTGCCCTCAGAATGACAAGTCCTTGTGTCATTGGGTACAGATAAGACAGTCAAATTGTTTAGTCATGTTATCAATATAACAGTTTACTCTGGAGGGATGTTCCGATGGAAACTATGGCTAAGGTTTTGATGACAATTATTGTCAATTGTAAGTTACATCTTAATGTATGTGTGAGTGCAATTGCAAGAGAATGATAACTTGTTCAACCATTTTGCATGTAAAGACTTATGCTATGAGCTTGTGCCTAAATGTTGTGGGGGGGGGGGGGTGAGACTTTTCAACAGAGACCCAATATAATACATTTTTATTAACATGACATAAGCAACTGATAATGTAGGAAACAACAGAGAATTGTACATAATCATTTGCATGGATGTACTAAAGCATTTGCAACTTGTTCAAAGAAATGAGAAACTGTTTTTTTGATGTGCACAAGTGACACAATGATGTGAGAGTTGAACAGGTAGTTTTGAGAATTTCAATTCTGATCTGAGAAATGTACCAAAGCGACGGAGATAAACTGTAATGCAGCCTAACAATTAGTCAATTGATTTGAATAATGAAAGTTAAAAATGTTCTATGCGTATGCCATAGTAAAGAGATGTGTTTTAGATTTAAACTGACAGAGTGTGTCTGCTTCCCGAACAATGCTAGGAAGACTGTTCCAGAGTTTAGGTGCTAAATAGGAATAGGATCAACCACCTGCAGTTGATTTAGATATTCTAGGTATTATCAACTGGCCAGAGTTTTGAGACCGCAATAGACATGATGGAGTATAATGTGTTAAGAGCCTGCTTAAGTACTGGGGAGCTAAACCATTTAGTGCTTTGTAAGTAATAAGCAAGATTTTAAAATGTATGCAATGTTGAATTGGGAGCCAGTGCAGTGTTGACAGAACTGGACTAATATGATCATACTTCCTGGTTCTAGTAAGAACTCGAGCTGCTGCATTTTGGACTAGTTGGAGTTTGTTTATTAAGTGAGCAGGGCAACCACCCAGTAGAGCATTACAATAATCTAGCCTTGAGCTCATGAACGCATGTACTAACTGTTAAGCATTTTGCATTGAAAGCATGTGCCGTAATTGAGATATATTTTTAAGATGGTAGAATGCGGTTTTACAGATGCTAGAAACGTGGCTTTCAAATGAAAGATTGGTATCAAAGAGCACACCCAAGTTCCTCACTGATGACAGAGCTAGACAGAGCTAGGTTACTACTTGTGGAGCTTTTCTGTCCAATAATTAAAAATTCTGTTTTATCTTAATTAAGTAGGAAATTACAATTCATCAAATTTTTTATATCAGCTATGCATTCCGTTAATCTTGTGAATTGGTAGGTTTTGTCAGGGCGTGAGGAAATATAGAGCTGAGTATCGTCAGCATAAGAATGAAAACTAATGCCATGCTTCCTAATGATATCTCCCAGTGGTAGCATATACAGGGTGAAGAGCAAAGGCCCTAACACTGAGCCTTGCGGTACCCCATACTGAACTTGTGATCGGTGTGACATCTCTTCATTTACTGCTACAAACTGATAACGGTCAGATAAGTACGATTTAAACCATGACAATGCAGTTCCACTAATGCCAACATAACTTTCGATTCTATTCAGAAAAATATTGTGATCGATAGTGTCGAATGCAGCGCTAAGATCGAGTAACACTAATAGAGAGATACAACCACGATCAGATGATAAGAGTAAATCATTTGTAACTCGAATTAAAGCAGTCTCAGTACTGTGATACGGTCTGAATCCTGACTGGAAATCCTCACATATACCATTTCTTTCTAAAAAGGAACATAATTGTGAAGACACAGCCTTTTCTAGTATTTTTAATAGAAACGGTAGATTCGAGATTGGCCTGTAATTGACTAATTCATTAGGATCGAGTTGCGTTTTTTTAATAAGTGGTTTAATTATAGCCAACTTAAAAGTTTTTGGTACATATTCTAATGTCAAGGATGAATTAATAATAATAAGCAGAGGATCTATGACCTCTGGAAGCATCTCTTTTAGTAGCCTAGTCGGTATAGGGTCAAGCATAGATGCTGTTGATTTTGATTATTTAACAAGTTTAGCCAATTCTTGGCTAATGCACTACTTTGCCCATCAACTGTTTAAATGCTCAACACCGCTGTATTCTGTGTCAAAGGGACACATGCTCAGGTGTAAATGAGAAGCACATGAACGAGTGAAGGAGAAGCGCTAATGAAGTGCTGCTCATTGACCGCAGAGGGCGCTAAAGAAACGCAGAATGCAGCGATTACCCCGGAAACCCGCAAACAAAAGAAACCGCGTGTAGTTTTTAAAACAGCCATTTGTTTTTTGTAATCTCAATGTTGTTCATCATAGCACCAAATACTTAATACTTAAAGACTTAATAGGCTATTTATTTTCAAACTTAAACATTTTTATGTTTTAATCTGGACTACAACATGCCCTAATAATTAGAACTGTTCTAATTGTTTGTTATTGTTCAGTAAAACTTTGAGACATACGACTTCATTAGTTAACATGTTAATTAATTATTACCAAACTGACAATGAAAAATTAATTAAATTTTTTTTCCAGAGTTGTATATATTTTTGGTGCATTATTGTATTTAAACATTCAGTTATTTTTGTTATTACAAAAATAGTTCTTAAAGCTGTTATGCTATGGCAACACTTTTTGTGCAACTTATTTCATATATCGTGATAAAACTTCAGCAATTAATCGCAACATTAAAAAATTGATATTGGCACATGCTAAGTGACACTACAATGCTCTGTCTGAAGTGATAATGTAGTAGAAGGCTGCATGGTTATAATTTTATTCCTGATATTATCAATCTTACTAGTAAAGAAGTTCATAAAATCATTACTGCTGTGTTGTTTACAAACGTCAGAAGTTGAAGCTTTATTTTTTGTTAATTTAGCCACTGTATCGAAAAATTACCTAGGGTTGTGTTTGTTTTCTTCTAAAAGAGTTGAGAAATAAGCAGCTCTAGCAGTTTTTATGGCCTTTCTATATGCAATCATGCTCTCTTTCCACAAATTGCAGAAAAAAATCTCCAGTTTTGTTTTCTTCCAGCTGCGCTCCATTTTTCTGGCTGCTGTTTTAAGGGCCCGAGTGTGCTCGTTGTACCACGGCGTTGGATTATTTGCTTTAATCTTCTTTAAGTGCCGGGGAGCAACTATGTCTAAAGTGCTAGTAAAGAGAGAGTCAATAGTTTCTGTTGCAGCAAGTTCCTCTTGGCTATCTGTAATGCTGAGGAGATGGAACTGATGAGGAAGATTATGTACAAAGCAATCTTTAGTCGCAGCGGTTATCATCCTGCCATATTTGAAGCGAGGGGATGGCTTTGCAGCCTTAGCCAAATTAAGTATACATGATATTAGGTAATGATCTGAGATGTCACCGCTCTGCTGCAGAATTTTAACAGTATCAACATTTATTCCATGTGACATTATTAGATCTAAAGTATGATTAAGGCGATGAGTGGGTCCCGATACGTGTTGTCTAACTCCAATAGAGTTTAGAATGTCTCTAAATGCCAATCCCAATGCATCTTTTTCATTGTCTACATGGATATTAAAATCACCAACAATTAGTACTTAATCTACAGCTAATACTAACTCTGATACAAAACCAGCAAATTTATCTTTGATAAAGTCTGAATTGTTCCCTGGTGGCCTGTATACAGTAGCCAACACAAATGTCAAACGGGATTTATCATTTACACTACACAATGTTACATAAAGCACCAAAACTTCAAAGGAATTATATTTGAAACTAGACTTCTTAGTAATACTGAAAATGTTATTATAAATTACAGCAACACCTCCCCCTTTACCTTTCAGACGTGGCTCATGTTCATAACAATAATCTCGGGGGGTGCACTCATTTAAAGTAATGTAATCGTCAGGTTTTAGCCAGGTTTCTGTCAAGCACAGCACATTTATAATCATATAATTAACAATAAGCGTTTTTGGAGAAAGGGATCGGATATTCAGCAACCCAAGCTTTATCAATTGTTCATCCGTATTATATCTGTTGTTTATTTGTTGGACATCAATACATTTTTTTACTGTTGAATGGTTTTGATGTTTTTTTGTATTTAATATTCCGGGGAACAGACACTATGTGATAATATCTAGGTGAAAGAGTCTCTATGTGCTGGGATTTAGCTGACTTTGGTGACGTGAGACAGCTAGCAGTTGGTTTAGCCAGTTTGTCTGCTTCCTGACCTGGGCCCCAGTGAGTCAAGGTTTAGCTCTAAGACTATGTGCCAAATTACTAGAGAGAAGAGCAGCACCAGCCCAGGAGGGATGAATGCCGTCTATCTTCAACAGGTCAGGTCTGCCCCAAAAACGTTTCCAATTGTCTATTAACCCTATGTTTATTTTGCAGACACCACTTAGACAACCAGCCATTGAGTGACGATAATCCGCTAACTATTTCATCACTCCTTTTAACAGGGAGGGGACCAGAGAAAATTCTGCCTTTGACATCGTACTTGCAAGTTTACACACCTTTTTAATGTTAATTTTGATGATCTCCGACTGGCGAAGTCGAACATCATTAGTGCCAACTTGAATAATAATCTTAGAGAATTTACGATTAGCTTTAGCCAGCACTTTTAAATGTGCTTTTTTGTCAGGCGCTCTGGCTCCCGCTAAACATGTGACTATGGTGGCTGGTGTCTCTATTTTCATGTTCCGTGTAATAGAATCGCCAATAACTAGGCCACTTTCAACAGGATCCGTATGTGCATCACTGAGTGGCTGTTTGATGTTCTAATTGGAATGGAAGAGTGTTTTTTTGATCCGCAACTATGCTTTCTCATCGTCACCCAGCCCTGCTGTGCGGGCTCAGCCAGAACCAAACAATGAGTGTTCACTAAGCTAGTCGCATCCAAAGCAGTATTTAAAGCTGTTACATTCTCACTACTCTCACATAAAGCCTGGATGCGTGTCTCTAAATCTGAAATCTTCTCCGCCAGCCTGATTAATTCCTTACATTTATCACATGTGAAGCCCTGTTCGCCAACGGAGATAGATATGTTAAACATGTAGCATGCAGTGCAAGTGACAATGACAGGAGAAGAAGACATGGCTTACCGTATTTGTTGATGAATCCAAAACTTACCACAGTTGTTTGATGGAGTCTATTTAATAATCCAACTCACCACAGTTGTCTAATGAACTCAGAACACAGGAGACCCGGATACCGGGATGGAAAGCTACCAAGCTAGCGAAAAGCTAACGTGTGGTAATGATTTAGATTTAAAGCTAGTGATGTCAAATTTAACTTGATAGGCTATATTAAACACTAAATGGTGATGAGTAAGTTATATTTAGCAGTGTAGATAACAAAGAAAATATATCAAATAGAGATTCAAACGCAGCTATACAGAGCAACAAACGCTGAGGCAGGCAGGCAGCAGCAGGCAGCAAAAATAACGAAGGAGTGGCTTCGCAACAACTCTGTGACTGTTCTTGAATGGCCCAGCAAGAGCCCTGACTAAAACCCAATTGAGCATCTTTGGAGAGACCTGAAAATGGCTGTCCACCAACGTTTACCATCCAACCTGACAGAACTAGAGAGGATCTGCAAGCAGGAATGGCCGAGGATCCCCAAAAGCCTGTTTGAAAAACTTGTTGCATCTTTCCCAAAAAGACTCATGACTGTATTATCTGTATTTTCTCATGGCTGCATATCCCACTGAAGCTAAGCAGGGCTGATCCAGTACCTGGATGGGAGACCAACTGGCAAAACCAGGTAGCTGCTGGTAGAGGTGTTAGTGAGGCCAGCAGGGGGTGCTCACCCTGTGGTCTGTGTTGGTTCTACCACCCCCGTATAGTGATGGGGACACTATACTGTCAAAGAGCACCGTCTTTCGGATGAGACGTTAAACCGAGGTCCCAACTTTCTGTGGTCGTTAAATATCCCAGAATGTCCTACGATAAAGAGTAGGGGTGTAACCCTGGCATCCTGACCAAATTTGCCAATTGACCACTGTCCATCATGGTCTCTTAATAATCCCCATATAATGATTGGCATAATCACTCCTCTCCACCAATCAGCAGGTGTGTGGTGGGTGTTCGGGCACAATATGGCTGCTGTCGCATCATCCAGGTGGATGCACACTGGTGGTTGTTGAGGAGATTCCCCCTTCTATATGTAAAGTGCTTTGAGTGCCTAGAAAAGTGCTATATAAATGTAATGAATTATTATTATTATTGTATTAGATCAAAAGTGTGCTTCTTTTAAATAACAAAGGGTCTGAATACTTACTGTAGGTCTAAGTGATTTAAGTTTTTCTTTTTTAATAAATCTGCAAAAATTAACTTAAATGATTTTAGCAAATGGCTGCAATATAACAAAGAGTGAAAAACGTAAGGGGGTCTGAATACTTTCCGTACCCATTAGAGAATATTTGTACTTTTTACATCAGAGATATACTTAACGTAACTTAATAAAACTTAAGTATACTTGGCTTATACTAAATGATACAGAAAAGTTTATGTGTATTTGGGTCACCTTGTTTTTTACATGTGCAAAACAAACAGATATCAGTTCAGTTTAAACTAAAAGTTAGGTTAGATATAGTGTTCCTTACAACTTACCAAATATCCAGTGATCAATAGATATTGACATGCAGCAAAGAATCATGTTTCCTGACATTTATATGAGCCTGATTTCATACATAAATACATAAATATTTATCAATGTCAGTTATCACTCTGTGAAAGAGTGAATCCTGCATTTATATGCGGATTGGCCTATGTTCTGTAATAAAGCGTGTATGTGGCGACATGTCAATGAATTTTTTTATATATATAATCTAGAAAACACACAATAAGCACTCACTTTATAATCACTAAAAGCTGTCACTCATTCAATGAACACAATCCCACAAAGATCCGTTTATTTATCAGTGAAGCTGACTACACAATGAAAATCTTGTTTACATAATGTCTACACTTTGTTAGAGAGGGTTTGCACATGCAGAACTCAGCACTGGGCAAAATCTTGAGTGTTGAGTGGATTCTAAATTCAACCTGTGATTGGCTATTGCGTTCAAGAAATCAATAAACATGTCTGTGATTGGATACATTACTCACTGAAGTGACAACACGTTGGAAATTGAATAATTTGACAGACGCAAATACAGATACGCATTGGATATTTTGCCAACTCTCTTTCACTAAAAATATGCTATTATTATGAAGAAAACAGATCCCAGACCAGCAGTTATTGGCAGCTATTCTCTCTAAAAGCAATCAGTAGAGAAGCAGCAGGCAGCAATGGTTTAAGTGAGAAAATTACACATTATTATCGAGTCTGTCTCCCTCCGGAGGGGGCCACATGGATGTCCAAGGGGGGGCCAAACACTCCTGACCCCCCTTTGCCAACGGGCCAGGTTTTGTGTGTTTTTCGCAGCATTCACACTGAAAGCCAATAATGCTGCCTCAGTCTTTTTGCTACTTAGTTGGCATAACTGCAGTCACTCCAGTCCACGGTGACATCACATGCATACCTTCTATTAGTATATTTAGCAGTATAGTTGCCATACACAAGGAACTTTTGGATGTGAACTAGTTTGTAACTGTTACACTTAAAGTACACTTAAAACTAGGGTAACACTTTAGTATGGGGAACACATATTAACTGTTAACAATGACTTTTGCCTCAATAAACTGCTAATTTACTGCTTATTAATAGTTAGTAAGGTAGTTTTTGTAGCATTTAAGGTTAGGTATTAGGAAGGATTAAGGGATGTAAAATAAGGTCATGCAGAATAAGGCATGAATATGTGCTTTATAAGTAATAATATCATAGTAATATGCATGTTAATAAGCAACTAGTTAATAGTTAATAACTGAACCTTAAAATAAAGTGTTACCAAAACGAGTATACTCATAAAAGAAAGCGGACCAATTTATTCCCAAGAAGTTATGAAAAATTACACTTAAAAGTATAGTATAAGAACACTCATTTTAACCTACTTCTTCAACCCTGCTTCTGGTCAGTAACTGTCCTTCAGCTCCATTTCAGCTCTAACCCGAATCAAACACACCAGAAACAGCTAATTAAAGCCTTCAGGATTGCTTAAAAAAAAAAAATCAAGTTTGAAATAAACTTTGCAGGTCAGTGGGTCCCCAAGGGTAGGACTGAATTCAGAGACCTAGTGATTTTAATATTAAATAAAGTGAAAAATATAATTTAACTTGATTTTTACAGCTTTTTTAAGAGTGAGTATGTCTGTGTACAGTGCTGATTTTGGATTATGTATGTTTGTAACATTATAGAGTCAAAAGCTCATCTGGATCCTGTTTATGCTTCACTGCGCTTTGGAACTTCTCTGGCAAACACCAGCCGATCTAGCTTTGGGAGTTTTTGTGAATCTCCGACCCAAAGTCTGGTGAGTACCATGTATACCACAAGTGTTTATGTCTTATAGATGCTGTGCCTTGTTGGAAATTATGATTTAATAAAAGATGATTTAATTGTTCGTTTAAATTCAAAATACATACAATTTTTGGGTCTGACTTTAAATTAGGTGTCTTTTGCTGTCACGGGTTGTACATTGCTAAGAGTAAAGCATTTCTGCCAAATAAAACCGGAAACCAAGAGTAATACAGATATGATGCATCTGACAGGCGACTCCCTCAGATGTCCCGGTTCCTATAGGTTAAAATAGCAATATTCTCAAATGTACAAATAGTTGGAAACATTGGGGATATTGTGAGAACACTGGCCTGGTGGTTTTTGGATATTTTACTGCAGAAATGCTACATGGTGCACCTTTAAGTAGAAATTTGGTACAATTTAATCTATTAGCCTGACAAGCCAGACCCACATCAAGATGTTTGGTCTGGAAACTCACCATTGACAGGGCTCAATTCGATAAACAGTTGTCTTTTAAACTCCCTCTGCATGCCATAGAATAGTGCTACAACCAACCACAGCAACGAAGGTGAAGTGGAGCTCATTGGAAGATTAAACTTTCGCCGTATCCGGTCGGCAAAACTCAGAACACATCTTCCCTTCTTAAGAATGACTTCAGTGCCGTTCTTTGTTCTTTTCTCAGAGAAAAGCTTAACTCCAAGTCTTCCAGAGTCGCAGTCAAAGCTGATTCGCAAGACCACCGTTCGGCTGTTTCAGTGCTTACTAGAAGCATGCAAGCGCAACTTGGCCGTCATTATGTTAAGCCCCGCCCACCGACTCTATACACGATGTGATTGGTCCGACCAGAGTTTGGCGTTTACAGCTCAGAAGTGTATTGAGAGTTGCTAGACGACACTCAATCAATCAATCAATCAACTTTATTTGTATAGAGCTTTTACAATCACGATTGTGTGACAATGGCAGTGATGTCTTGTGCATATACTTCAATGAGTGCAAGACATCACTGCCATTGTCAGAGCGCAATCAGACATCACTAAGCGAATGAACACAGTTGGACATAGTGGTGTTTTAGAGGTAAAAAAATGATATAAATACTGTTGTGTTTCTCACACAAACTGATCGTTTCGTGTCTTAGGACATCAGTATGTCGTCACGAGCCGCAGAATTCCCATTCACTCCCATTATTTGACTGACAGATGGAAGCGGTTGGAGTTAAAAATCATAATTTGTGTTCTACTGAAGAAACAAAGTCACCTACATCTTGGATGCCCTGGGGGTTAGCAGAAAACATTACATTTTCATTTTTGGGTATACTATCCCTTTAAAGGTTTAGGTCACCCCAAAATTAAATTCCTATCATTAATTACTCATCTTCATGTTGTTCCCACACCCATAAGACCTTTGTTCATCTTCAGAACACAAGTTAAGATATTTTTGATGAAATCCAAGAGGGTTTTTTATCCTCAATAGAAATTAACGAAAATACCAAATTCCATGTCCAGAAAGGTACTAAAGACATCATTTAAACAGTCACACTACAGTGGTTCAACCTTAATTTTATGAAGCGGAGATAATACTTTTTGTACGCAAAAACAAAACAAAAATAACCACTTTATTCAACAAATTCATCTCTCCCCTGTCTCCTACACTATTTTCATTCCAGGTTCTATGTCAGAATGCAGACTCAGTATTGGTCGACGGCTGTTCATGTCAGCAGCATAGCGCATGCATGTGATGCTGACACTGGAGCTGGCCAATAATGAACCGATGTTTTGATGTAAACACGGAAGTGTGAATTGATTAAAAGACGGGAGAGACAAATTTGTTGAACAAAGTATATTTTTGTTTTGTTTTTCTGCACAAAAGTGTTCTCATCACTTAATAACATTAAGGTTGAACCACTGCAGTCTCATGGACTATTTTAACATTGTCTATACTGAACCTTGAATGTGGTAGTTTCTTTGATAAAAAAAACTAAGAAAAATTAAAGCTTTAAGCGCTAATGCTTCAATAAAGGAGCTCTCTTTTCACAGGAAAAAAAACAATACTTACATTTCCATTGCATGTCTCATTTCACAAAACATTCTCTGCAAAAGAAGACAATAATATTAACATACAAAATCCTTATATATTTATTTGCAAGTCACTGTGTAATGTTTATACTTATTACACCTGTTTAAACATTAAAAAAATATCTTAAGTTGGCCTATTCTACAATGAATATATTTACATTATAGCGTTGCCTGTAAAACAGACCTAAACACTGTAATATAAATCTCTAAATTGGAGTATTCAGTTTTCCTCAGTCAACATTGTACACAATAAAAATAAATAATAAAATATAAAACCGTTCCTTGATTGAAAACAGGCACCAAAAACTTAGTGAATAGCAATGGCTAGACTGTTCATTTCAATTAGCACAATCCAACACAATCCAAAAGTTTGATTAAACTAACATCACAACCAATGTTGCTGTGTAACACTACCTCATTTAATCTGCTTATTACACTATTGATTAATGTATTAAGCAAATAAGCAATTACAAAACATGCCAAACGAGCGCTGACTCACCTTTCCATGTGCTTCTTCCATCAGAATAAGTTATTACGGTGCGAAACGACTCCACCTATGGACAGAACTGTGCATAGCCACTCGAAAAAGTTCAATATACTTACTATGTTAATTAGAGTTTAATTGAACCTTTTGAGTTTAATAACTTGCTGTGCTAAAAAGTTGTCATTACTCTGTTAACCTTAGTAAGATCAACAAACTTACTCAAAATAAGTTATATTTACTTAATATTATTAGTAAGATCATCAGTTGCATTTTACAGTGTGGAGTAATTTATTTTTAAGTTGACTTTTACTTCTACTACTTACATTTTCACGCATTTATCTGTATTTTCTTCTCCTTAATTACTTTTTAAAAATAGCCTTGTTACTTGTTTTTTATTCTGTCTTGTCATCCTTAAAAAAATCCCTAAAAATTATCCAGATAAATCGTACCACCCTGATAATAATAAATTTGATTGTTTGAATTAGAAGTATAAACATATACCATTCCAAATCCCTATTGGTTTGTATGTGATCCATCGTACCTGCACATGACACAAATCACACACAGTGTTGCCAGATTGGGCGGGTTCCTGCCGATGAGCACGCACTTTTAGCAAATCAGCGATCAGCAGGCAGATGTGTGCATTCATTTTTAGTGCAATAACTCGTAGCTGTATATTTAAGTGATTGCTATGCTAAAGTGGCATACATATACGGTAAGTTGTATCTTCAGTAAAGAGTGGGAGAGTGATCCAACTCTCAAACGTGGATTACATCAGTCACTTGAAGACTTTTTATAAATATAATCATGACTCCTGTCCATAGTCATATACAAGTCAAATCACCTTTATTTATACAGAACTTTATACAATGCCGATTGTTTCAAAGCAGCTTCACTGTTTTAAACAGGAAAATAATGATTTTCAAAATAACATAATTTGATTCGGCTGTACAGCCGCTCTAAAGAAAATGGTTATAATTATCATATAGTGACAATACGGCCAGATGAGTAATACAGTTGAAAATGTATTCAAATATTTAGTTGAAAGAGTCCCCAACTGAGCAAGCCAAGCCAAAGGTGACAGTGGCAAGGAACCAAAACTCCATCAGGTGGCATAATGGAGAAAAAATATGAGGCAAATATTTGATAGTAATGTTCAAAAGATCTGAGTCTCCATGCCGTTGACAGATTTATTGAGGATGCCATGTCAATAAGGTAATTTGTTAGATAGGAATATTCTAAAAGATCGGATTCATGACACTGGGAACGGGTTTATTGAGGATGCTGTGTTGATGAGGCAATTTCAGTGGGAGTCTAATTGACACAGTCTCTGCAAATACATTAGGGATGCATTTTACATTTACATTTAATCATTTAGCGGACGCTTTTATCCAAAGCGACTTACAAAATAGGGGAGAGCAATAGAAGCAACAAAACAAACAAGGCCAACAACCTGGAAGAAATCTCAGTTAATTAAGCACAGTACCCAACTTTTTTTTTTTTTTTTTTTTGGACAAACAAACAAAATTTTAATGGATAGTTAAGTGCTATTCTTTATTGGTCAGGTGCAATTGGAAAAGATGTGTCTTAAGATGTTTTTTTAAAAATGGCTACAGACTCAGCAGCACGAATTGAGATCGGCAGGTCATTCCACCAGGTGGGAACGGTCAAGGAAAATGTCAGTGAGGGTGATTTCATGCGTCTTTGGTATGGAACCACGAGGCGTCGCTCACTCGCAGAACACAAGCTTCTGGAGGGTGTGTAAGTCTGAGCAAGCGAGTTTAGGTATATTGGTGCATAGCCAGTGGTTGCTTTGTAGGCGAGAACCAGTGCCTTGAATTTGATGCGAGCAGCCATTGGCAACCAGTGAAGTCTGATGAAGAGAGGCGTGACATGAGCTCTCTTCAGCTCATTAAATAGCACTCTCGCCGCTGCATTCAGGATCAGCTGCAAGGGTTTGATAGTGCATGCTGGAAGGCCAGCTAGAAGAGCATTACAATAGTCCAGTCTGGAGAGAACAAGAGCTTGAACCAGGAGTTGTGCAGCCTGCTGATAGGAAGGGTCTAATCTTTTTAATGTTGTATAAAGCAAATCTGCAGGACCGGGCTGTTGTAATGTGGTCAGTGAAGTTTAAATGGTCATCAATCACAACTCCAAGGTTCCTGGCTGTCCTAGATGGAGTTATGTTTGATGAACCAAGCTGAATGGATAAAATTTTGATGAAGTGCTGGGTTGGTTGAGATAACAAGTAATTCTGTCTTTGCAATATTGAGTTAAAGGTGATGCTCTTTCATCCAGTCAGAAATGTCTGTCAGACAGGCAGCGATACGAACACTGACTGTAGGATCATTTGGTTGAAATGAGAAGTAGAGTTGAGTGTCATCAGCATAGCAGTGATAGGAGAAGCCGTGTTTCTGAATGACAGAGCCTAATGATGACATGTAGTTGGAAAAGAGAAGTGGTCCAAACACTGAGCCCTGGGGAACCCCAGTAGCTAGATGATGTAACTTAGACACTTCACCCCTCCATGAAAACCCTGTAGGACCTACCAGAGAGGTAAGACCTGAACCACTGGAGAGCAGTTCAGTACAGCCAAATCTAGTTATGTTGCAATATTATCCTGTTTGACACTGTGAAGCTGCTTTGACACAATCGTGATTGTAAAAGCGCTATATAAATAAAGTTGATTGATTGATTGATTGAAAAGCAGCAGACAGATCCAGCAGGATGAGCACTGAGGATTTGGAAGCTGCTTTTGCCAGTCTCAGTGCCTCAGTTACCGCGAGCAAGCCAGTCTCAGTCGAGTGGCCGCTTTTAAAGCCAGATTGGTTGTTGTCCAGGAGGTTGTTCTGTTCAAGAAACATAGAGAGTTGATTGAACACAACTCACTCAAGTGTCTTTGCAATGAAAGGCAGAAGGGATACCGGTCTGTAGTTTTCTAAAAGTGCTGGATTCAGAGAGGTTTTCTTAAGCAGTGAGGTTACCCGAGCCTGCTTAAATGCTGAAAGTTGGTCGAGAGGTGTGTGAAAAAATAAAATTAGTTGAGAGGGCTGCAGGAGTGGCAGTGTCCTCTGGTTTGATCCAGGTCTCAGTTAGGGCCATGAGGCTGAGCTGAGAATGAGTCCCAATAGATGAAATAAAGTCTGCTTTGTTTACGGCAGACTGGCAATTCCAGATACCAATTGGAATAGAGAGTAAAGTAGCAGAGGATTTAGGTAGACTGCGCAAATTATTAGGGTTGCAGTGTCTCGCGTGTACAGAGCATGATTTGCAAATGCTAGTAGTAATAGTAGAGATTTGAAAGCACATGGTCAATACAGATCAGAGAAAAGGCCAGATAGTAATAAGAAACCTGAACACAAATAATGAAAAGGAAAACGATACTCAAGTGCCTTGTCGGCGTTCTTGCTCGGGAGGAGTTGTACAGGGAAGAGTTGAAGTCTTTACACTCGGCCTTCACACGAGGGGGGCTTCACACAAGGGCTGCCGCTTTCGCAGACTATCACTCTGTTTATACTCACCTGACTAACGTTATTGAAAGCAGCTGGGAACACCCCCAAAAAAAGCGTTTACTCAGACACTTGGCAATGAGCAAACAAAGGCTAACTCCTCCACACACACACACCACGAGAATACACCAAAACTACTAATACACACCACTGCACTACACAGACACACTTATCTAACAACAAATGGAAAAACAATCAATTGAGAAAAGTTACAAACACTTACAGAGTAGTTGTATCTCAGTCAATCAATGCTTCACCTCTAGCCTAATGTTATAAACAAACGAGCCTATATACCGTGCTGGCCACGTCCCCAACAAACGCGTTCACTCAGACACGTGGCAATGATCAAACAAAGGCTAACTCCTCCACACACACACCGCGAGAATACAGTCCCTGACAAAAGTCTTGTCGCTTGTGTACAAATTGACCTAAAGTGCCGCTGAAATATATTTCTAATCAAGATTCTTTTACAAGAAATGGCTCATTTTAATCCCACCAGCTTTTGTGATAATGTTTCAGTGAAAAACTAAACTTTCAAAAAGTATTCTAATATCCACAGCTTGGTAAAGCCCATTGAGTCAATTTTGCAAAGACATAAGTGTTGTCACCTTGTCATATGAGCTTCACCTGTGACTAATAATGGATCAATTAGGTCTCAAGTGTGTATAAAAAGAACCCCAGTACACTAGACCTTCACATAAACTGCAACTAGACCTCTGCAAACATGCCAAAGATTCACCCCGAGACTAAAGTTTTGATTATCAAGAGGCTGAAGACCAGATCCACTGCTGATGTGGCAGACACCTTCAATGTGTCTCAGCTTCAAGTACAGAGGATAAAAAAAAGATTTGAAGAGACTGGAGACGTTTTTGACAAGCCCAGGTCAGGCAGACCCCACAAGACAACTGCTCGAGAGGACCGTTTGTTGGCTCGAAAATCCAAGGCCAGCCCATTTTCCACTGCAGCAGAGCTCCACGAGACCTGGTCACCTGAAGTCCCTGTGTAAACCAGAACAGTTTGTCAGATTCAGCAGGACGGTGCTCCATCGCATACTTCCATCTCCACATCAAAGTTCCTCAAGGCGAAGAAGATCAAGATGCTCCAGGATTGGCCAGCACAGTCACCAGACATGAACATCATTGAGCATATGTGGGGTAGGATGAAAGAGGACGCATGGGAGACGAAACCAAAGAATATTGATGAACTCTGGGAGGCATGCAAGACTGCTTTCTTAGCTATTCCTGATGACTTCATCAATAAATTGTATGAATCCTTGCCAAACCGCATGGATGCAGTCCTTCAAGCTCATGGAAGTCATACAAGATATTAAATTTGGATCTCACAGCACCACAACTTAATTTGCTGACATATTTTTGTATTTGCAGTAAATTTGTTCAATTTCTGTATAGGCGACAAAACTTTTGTCTTGCCAAAATTTGACCTTTCTGTCTTGATTAAATGATAAATATTTTTTCTGTGAAAATTATTTATTTCAGCACATTAAACATCATTTGGGAGGGTTTTAGCTTTCCATATGAGCTATTTCTAACACCAATGAATTAATTAAAAGTCAGGTTAATATCAGGTATTTCTAGAAAATAGATAAGCGACAAGACTTTTGTCAGGGACTATACACCAAAACTGCTAATACACACCACTGCGCTACACAGACTCATTTATCTAACAACAAATGAACAAAAAATCAAATGAGAAAGTTACAAACACTTACAGAGTAGTTGTCTCTCAGTCAATCGATGCTTCACCTCTAGCCTAATGCTACAAATAAACGAGCCTATATACCACGCTGGCCACGCCCCCAACAAACGCGTTCACTCAGACACATGGCAATTAGCAATGTTACGTCTGACACCGACGCGCCGAAGCTTGCACAAGATTCACATAAGAAGTAGGAGGCAATGGTGTTTGAAGCTCACAGTATGTTGATGTCCATGTACTGAACTCTCTTCATTTCACTTTGGCAAGGTTAACTAAATGTTTCATTCTAGGGCACCTTTAACATTTGTATTGTATTTTTGCTGAAAAAGTCAGATTAATGTATGCTTACTTTCTACAAGGTCAGAATGTCCAGCACCATGGGTGGACATGTTGATGATGTTAAGACAATCAACTGACAAATCAAGCACAGAAAAAGAAAAAAAGCAATATGACCTACATGCTTAAAGACTCAACTATGATAATGATAACAGCATTGGATGAAAAGTTCTATCTTGTGCTTCCTACAAGAGACTAAAGAGTATGTATCCTGGACTGGTGCATGTTGCCTGTTTAAGGGTTATATATATTTTTTAAAGACCTGCATGTAAAAATAGCTGTACTTATTTTTCTGTTATTACATCTATAATAACACTGTTGAGCCTTCCCTTCCACCCCTTAAACTTAACCAAACTACCAAACCTGTCACTAACCTCAACCATATCACACCAGCAGCACACGTGTTTTGCAATACAATATGAATATATTGTACTTATTTTTGTACTAGCTACATAGTTGTTAAGGACACCTAATTTAAACTGTGTAATGTACATTTTTGCTATAAATAAATGTCAATAGTTTCTATAGTGTTTTGTTTCTCACCTAAACTTGCAAATCTTGTTCTAGCGATGACAGAAATATATATATATATATATATATATATATATATATATATATATATATATATATATATATATATATATATATTTGATAATTCATTGAAAGGAAGCTCAAACTTCATTTCTTTATTGATCATTATTGTGTGAAACTCTGTTTGTGTTTTTGAGGATGAAGAGGAGGGTCAGGATAGGAATGAATGTGTGTCCCCTGAGAGGAAGATACTGACTGAAAACCCAGCAAAGGGTAAGAAAATGTCCTCGTTCCCTGAAGGAGGTATAACACGTCAGAGTACCGACGAATAAGAATCTCGCTTGTGAGAGCCAATTTATTTCGAGTGTAACTAAATGAGCCAATGCACCTTGGCATGCAATGACTGCACCAGGTGCTCATGCCACGCAGTTTGATAAACAGCGATAAATTATATGATGTGATAAATGAGACACAGGCACCACAGCAGGGTACAGAGGACATGGCGATGTGACGTAGCGTCTCCGCTCCCTCCTTCAGAGAATGAGGGTTACATACGTAACCGAGATGTTACTATTCACTTGGTCACTCTCAACACCATGTTGGAGTACCGACGAATAGGAATCCCTGCCAAAGCGCTATGGCCTCTGCCAGTGCCCTGGGGGGGCTTGTGCCCTGGAGAATGTAAACGCCATAACACAGCGAGCCGAGAACAGTCAGGGCCTCTCAGTGCTTCTACCCGTTTGAGGTGAGAACACAGGTGGAAACCAGCTCTGGTCCCTCAGAATGTAAACCGGCCCCTCAGAATGTAAGTGCCATAACACAGCAAGCCGAGAACAGTCAGGGCCTCTCAGTGCTTCTACCCGTTTGAGGTGAGAACACAGGTGGAAACCGGCTCTGGCCCCTCAGAATGTAAACCGCCCCCTCAGAATGTAAACGCCATAACACAGCAAGCCGAGAACAGTCAGGGCCTCTCAGTGCTTCTACCCGTTTGTGGTGAGAACACAGGTGAAAACCGGCTCTATACGTAGGCTGTAGAAACTAGCAAACGTGTTGGGTGTCGCCCAGTAGAGTTTAGATTCTCTGCCCGAGCCCGAACCTGACCCGAACCGACCCGCGGGCCGGGTCGGGCTGAGATTTCCCTGCACTATCCTCGGGTCGGGTAGGGCCGGGCCCCTTTACTAGTCTAATTGGGTTGGCAGAAAGCTATGCTATAATCAGAAATTATATATATATATATCGTCGGAGTCAAGTCAACTTTATTTATAGCCTATAGCGCTTTTACAATGACGATTGTTTCAAAGCAGCTTCAAAGTGTTAAACATATTGCAACAAAATGTTATTCGGCTGTACAGTCTCTTTGGAGAAAACTGAAAACTAAATGTAGTTTTATCATGAGCCTCACCAGTCCGCTTCGCTGCGCTTTGCTCATTACAGGCTCGTTCTCGTGAAAACGCCCACGTATTGAACAATGGTCGGGTTTAAATCGGGCTCGGGCTCATAATTACAGTTAATGTGTCGGGTTAACCTCTATCACCCAGCCCATAGCTCTACAGATGTCTTACAGCAAGGTGCCACGTGCCAGCACCCAGGAGGAAACAACCAACACTTCTAGTAGAGTCAGGGCCGTGCACAGGGGGGTGGCCCAGTGGCTAGAGCCACTGCCCCTTTGCCCTCATCGGCTAAGGTGCCCCTCTTGCCCCCTTCCCTCCCTCACGCTCAGAGGATTCCCATAAAAGCATTCTGTTCAGCTAAAAATCCACTAATTCCGCTAATTCGTTCCGTGTTTTCCTGCTCGCTCCGCAGCATCGTTCAAAGTCTGCGGCAGTGTCTGCTCTCTGTGGAGACTGCAGTTAAAGAATGTCGAAGAATATTACAAACTACAACTCACATACAGACAGTGGTCGATCCGCGGAATTAGTAGTTTGTGTGTTTCAACAGTGCAAACATGGGTTCAAAGCTCCAGCATGCCAGCGGGTAAGTCGCCATACTGTTGGCTATACTGAATATTGCTGACCGTTTGTCACTCTTTAACTCCTGTAAAATAGATTTCCGATTATAATCAATTTTAGGAGTTAATACTAGTATCTATAACATATGTCATATTTATATTTTATTTAGACCATATTAATCGTATACACAATTTTTTTTTTTAAAAGGTAATAAAGGCTATTATAGATATTAATAAGTTGTATCAGGGTACAATGGGGCTAAAGCACAACCTAAGAAAAATGTGCTAATTTTTCAAAAATGTTCATGCTTTCAAAAAATCTCTAGCAACGTTTGCAGTATTTTCTGTTTATTCTGATTAATAAAATAATTAACTTAAATAATTATTACATTTTTAAGTAAATAATCTGAAAACATTGAATGAATGAGATCCCATAATAATTTAATAAAGTTTTATCGTTGTAACAACTAAATATATTTGTATTATATGATTATTATCATATTTTTATTATAAATATGATGTTACCTCTAAGATAGACTTAAGATATTTACCAGCTGAATCTTAACCATGTCATGTCAACAAATAGAAGTCAGTCAGCTGTTTACCATTATGTTAAATATGCCTTTTACCCCAAATATCATACTTTTACATTCTGTTATTCTGTTGCGTATGATTTACATAAATCATAAACAAGACCTTTGTCTCAAAATATATTCTTTAATTTTAGTGATTCTCATTTGCTACTTAAATCTCCAACAAAAATTTAAAATAGAAAAGTGATCAAATTAGCCCAGAATCAACTTTTTGGAAGAATAATTAGAAAATTAACACTTAAGACTAACAATTGTATTGTAATACAATCAATTGTACAGTATGATTGTAAAAGGTTTGTTTTTCATTCTCTATAATATGATGATACTCAATCCCTTTATAATGCCCCTTTTTTGGTTTGGACCACTGCCCCTCAAAATGTCTGTGCACGGCCCTGAGTAGAGTGTGCTCGCACCCTGAGCGGACAGGGCACATTTTATGTTTGGCAAGCCAATGTGATGATATCCACTATCCAGTGGGCCATCCTCTGCTTGGAGACAGCCTTTCCCTTCTGTTGGTCTCCATGACAGACAAAGAGCTGATGTGAGGTTCTGAAGCTTTAAGTTCTATCCACGTAGATCCACAGAGCAGAGATGGGACACAGCAAAGCTAGGGCTGGGTCTGCCTCCTTAGCCAAGCCGCAGTCTCAGTACTATGTGGGAATCACCCGGCACAATTCATCCTTGATGGAGGCCTGTGCACCCAACAGCAAAGTATACATCCACCTGGGGGTGGAGTCACCACTACCCTGGGAGCGCAGTTCATGAAAGCTTGTTGGCCACAAGGTTGCACACACCAGGGGATTGGCAGCAGGCTGGTGTGATGCTCACCCAGTGAGTGCAGCTTTGCCGCGCCCATCTCAGGACTCCAGAAGATATGCCGTTTTTTTTCCAGTAGTGGGCGAACTAATGCGCAAACGTCAATGTTGGAGCGGTCTCATATGAAGCAGGCTGAGAAATGTTATTGCCACTGCGGCTGCCATATGCCCCAGGAGTCTTTGAAAAATGTTTCAGTAAGACCGCCATGAAATGTGCAGGTAGTTCAGCATCAACTGGACACACACCTCTGTGAGCTGTCCGTTCGACTGAATCCAACTCCATACCAAGAAAAATGTAGGACATTTGCAGTGTTCGCCAAAGTGAAGCAGAGACCCTTGAACCTGGGAGTGCGCCAGGCAAACTGAATCGCATAGCCGAACTTGATGGTTTGAATGAGCCACCGCGACAGACCGTGAAAGGGACCACCGGCATACCCAGCATGGGTCAGCGAGGTGGAATGCAGGTACACTGCTGAGGCTGCTGTCTCATGGTGGCGGCCTGCTGTGAGGTGTGAGTGTGCTGCAGAACACCTACCTGATTCAAAGAGGGGGCAGAGAGTACGTGAGGAGGTCTGGTTGCATCCTCAAACCATCCACTGCTGCCTGTAAATGAACTGAGCCCAGCGGTGGAACAGAAACAAAACAGAACACGAGATTCTCCACCCAGCCCTCCTCCCCTGCTTTCCCTTGCCACTTGCCACCCCTCTTGGTGGAGGCTTGGATAGGCAGGGCGGCCTACTTGTGCCCTACTCCTCAACGTCGCTTGCGTGGAGGCTGCTGCTGCGACGTGGGAGCAGAGGCAGACACAGGTGGCCACCCTCTGCGATAAGAAGGCTGAGTTGCTGCCGGCGGCGGGGTGGAGACAACAGCTGACCGTTGTGACTGATCGCCCTTAGTCTGCTTCTGTACGGCCGAGAACTGCTGGGCGAAGTTCTGGACCGCCTTGCTAAAGAGGCCGGTCTGGGACACGGGGGACTGACTTTGTCGGTTTCCCTCATGTCATCCACAATGACATGAGAGACACAGCCAGAGGTGGTGCTACTGGACCACAATAGTGGACATTGCGTAACGTGACGTGCCATGCCATGCCGTGCTCTTCGTTTCACGAAGTGCGAGATCCGTCGCGGTCCAGTTTATACAGAACTGTGGGGTTGTGACCACCATCGTGCAAGGTCTTCAGTGCCTGGGCCTGATGGACCTGCAACAATGCAATAGCATGTAAGGAGAAGACAGCATCCTCACAAGCTTGGTAGGATGTGGCTCCATGGATGTAGAGTTAGGGTACAGTTACATAGCAACGGCCCATTCCATGGGGGGAACCTGCTTGTAGCCATTCTGCGCTCCTCCATATAGAGTGGTGAGAGAGGACAACCCTCTATGCACACCTTGGCAATAGAACTGCCTTTTTTTTGGTCGCCAAACTAAAATACTTTATTATATTATAATACACTTTTTAATAAATAAATTAGGGCCGGGACTTTAACGCGTTAATTAAGATTAATTAATTACGTGACTTTAACGCGTTAATTAATTACGCAAAAAAATAAAAAATTTAACCGCATTTATTTTTGCACCGCGGAACGTTTTTCAATGAATCAGTTTCGACGGACCGATTATACTGGAACACCAACTAGCGCGACAACGACAACAACAAACCATGGGTGCGTCTCAATCAGCTCCCTAGTTCAGTAGTCAGGGCACTGATCAGGGAGTCAGCCCATTGACTTATGTCTTGATCAGTGCCCTGACTAGGGAACTAGGGAGCTGATTGAGACGCAGGGCATGAGTGAACATGAACGAAGAAGCTGATGAGAGTGCTTTGCTTGGCCCCATGGATGGGACATTTTGTTTTAAAAAACAAAAGAATGGAAGCGTCGTCAAGAGCAGGGTTGTGTGCAAGCTATACAACAAGGAATTTGCGTATCACCGCAGCACATCGAGCCTCAAATATCACAAATATGCTTTTGCTAAACTTAATGGCAAACATTGCGCTGGTCTGCTGGACTGAAATAAATAAAAAATATTTTGTTGATTAAGCTTATGTTTTCAGTCATTATTCAATGGTATACTAAAAATACATGTGAAAAATTACTTCTCATTGTTCTCAGGTCAAATATTTATATGCGATTAAAATGCGATTAATTTCGATTAATTAATTACAAAGCCTCTAATTAATTAGATTAATTTTTTTAATCGAGTCCCGGCCCTAAAATAAATATTTACAGTTTTTTTTTTTCCAGTAGTGGGCGAACTAATGCGCAGTCTCATTGGCTGGCACTCATCTTTTCCTGTGCCTGTTTTTATTTTAGCAAATCAGTCAATCAAGCATTAGGCTGTTATGATTTTATGATAACCAAGCACTATTCCCAATATATCCCTGGGGGAAATGCGCTTACCGTGATCCTCAAATCACCCCCCGTTACTGTCTGAAGTAACCTGTGGTGGATTAGTTCAAGGCAGAAGTGAGACTGGGTCTCGACTGCAACTCTGAGATAGTCATTTTCCTGCATTGAGTCCATGACTCATCTATTAGCGCTGCCTCAGCATGCTGAATGCCCATGCTGGTGACCATTCCTCAGTGACAGATAATGACCACATTCAGAAACACACAAATAGAATGTCATCTTGAAAAAGACACAAGCTCTAACTTTTTTGCTCTTTTAAGCCCCTTTCACACTGCGATTCTGGCAAATACACGGATAATGCGAACCGGCATTTGTTCCCGAGCCACTAGATTTGGCCCATTCACACTGCCAACGAAATACCGTAATATGTACCCTTTCACACACAACCCGTAACGGCCCCGGAACGAGTTGACACGTAGCTTAAGCGCGGATACTAAGGAGCTCCGTGGTCTCGACTTGTGTCCAGTTTGCGCACATTTCTGCTTGTTTAATTTTAGTTTCTTTTGTATACGAACACTCTCTGCGTTTAAAACACGACTAGCTCTTCTGGCACTGCGGGGGTGTATTATTGAAAAAACAAGCTCTAGGAGTCGCACGATAACTACGTACACGTTGCGGCATTAGTTTTGGCTTTTGTTCACATAGCGCTCGTCCCGGGTCGAATCCCGGGTTCAATTCGGTAATCAATGCCAGGACATGGTTTCTTTCACACAGAAGGTGACCCGGCAATGTTCCGGCAATATTGCAGGTCCGACGTGCAGTGTGAAAGGGGCTTTAGAGGGACACTCCCCTTGGTTCTGAAACACGCAGGGGGAGGGGTTGCTGTAGTGCAGCCTGACAGTAGTGCAGCCTGACATGTGTGCTCTCTCTCACAAAGACGTTCTCTACCACCTATCAGAAGAGCTTTTAAGCGCTCTCCAACTAGTGCACTGAACCAGCTGTGAGAACAGCCTTTGCGTTTGCTCTTACAAAGAAAAAAGAGAGGGAAAACCACAAGACCTGCTGCTGTGCCATCACACCAACAGTGACTACGTTTACATGGACAACAATACTCCGATATTAATCTGATTAAGACAATACTCTGATTAAGAGGCTACCATGTAGACAGCGATTTCTAATTACCTTAATCTGATTAAAGTCATAATCTAACTAAACATAAATCGGATTAAGACATGTGGAGTATGCCTATTTTAGTCGCATTATCAGAGACATGTACACACCTTAATCTAACTATTAATGTCATGTCGGAGATTTCACCGCATTTTTTGACAGGACACATACCGTTACGCACAACAGGGAAGTGCAGAGGGGAGGCTTTGTGGGTTCGAACCTCTGCCCTTTTTGAAAATTAATCAAAAGTGCCCCTTTCAACAATCATCGATAATATTGTGGCCAATAAAACATAATTGGGATTTTACTTAATATAACAACGTGTACAAAACAGTAACAAATAGTGGAAAAGTCGCGTTTATCTTTTACAGATCTGTCAGTCTGAAAAGTCGTTGCCATAAACGTCGTTGCTATGGGCGGTGTGTGTTTTACTTGACTGTTCATTGTGAACACTGCGTCCTCTCTCTCTATTTTTATTTTTGTTGTTCAATGCTCATTGTAAAAGTAAAATACAATAAGTTTGTATCTGTAATCGCAAACCAGATGGGTCATTCAGTGAACGCCTGTGGCTCGACGGCAGGAAAAACAATCCAAAGAGTCATGATTTTTAAACCTTTTTCATAATTAATCAAAGCTATTATTTTAAATGTTGGCTGTCAATAAGGAGGAAAGAGGGGCAGTGTCTCTTCAAAAAAAAAAATACATATTACAAAAATAAATCAACGTAAATGTAGATATAAAACATTATAAAAACGCATGTTTTGTTATACTTCTTAATGTAAAGTAACACTGTCCAACAGCGACACCCGCAGGTGAAGTTAGCGGGTTTACTGAGCCTATAAAATTAACACACCTGCCAAAGTCACGCTATGATTGGATGTTGGAGAACATAGCGTGGCATGGGGACGTAATGACGTGCCATAATCGATCTATGTTCTAGCACATGTAAAACGGGAACATGAACGGAGTACTCTAAAAGCAACTCATGTAAACACCTTAATCAGAATATTGTCTTATTTAGAATAAGGTCAATAATTAGATTACTGCTGTCCATGTAAACGTAGTCACTGACTCAAAAGATCACTTCTAAAAAGCAGGCTTTCTTCAGTAAGGACTGCGAAGAAAGGAGTGATAACTAGCATAACCAAGTACCACTTGGGTCCAAAAAAAAATGCTGATTTTGATGCAAAAACCTGTGTCTCATTTATACCTACACTGCGTGGCATGAGCACCTGGTGCAATCATTGCATGCCAATGTCCATTGGATCGTTTAGTTACATTTGAAGTAGATCGGCTCTCGTGAGCGAGATCCTATTCTTCGGTATTCCAATGTGGCGTCGAAAGTGACCAAATGAATAGGAATCAAAGTTCTGATGAGTATACATGGAGAAATATGGATCAGTGGTTCACAAATGAGTCGGCATGTCATTTTGTTTTTAGACCATGAAATCAACAATGACTAAAGAAGTGTGTTTTTGATTTTAAGGTAAAGATAACCATGTTCAGCTTTCCAAATAATCCAGCATATCCAAGGATAATGCCATGAGGTAGTACGTGTGTATGTGTGTGTGTGTGTGTGTGTTCATGCCTCTTTAGCTCCGCCCACTGCACGCCTGCACGAGTTCGGCTGTTTTCGGAAAGAATTGGTACAGTGTATCTGTCTTTTATGAAAGTGATCAACTAAAGATTCTTCAGAGATATGAAGGATGCAATACTACTCAAGATTAACATGAAACTGCCAGAAACTGTGTGTATTATGTACCCTTTAACCCTGCAGAAGACAACGGTACTTTACGCTAATGTCTGTTATAGTGCCCATTGTGGCAACACTGAGAATGCGATGCGAACTGAACAAACATCTGATTTAATCACTTGAAAAACAAATAATAAATTGTTCTAGGCAGTTTTCTTCTAAAACTGTGGCTCGATGACGCACTGGAGCCTCTTATCCTGGCCCTGCCCCAACTGTCGATGACGCACTGAGGCTTATAACTAGAGCACATTCGCGACAGTTTGCCGCTCAATCGTGAGTGCTATTAGTTACTATAGCCTACAATTTGCTAGCTAGCTATGTCTTCGTTGCGGAAATGCGTTACCTGGATGTAGTCACTTACAAAACGTCTCGGATTACGTATGTAACCATTGTTCCCTGAGAGGGAACGAGACACTGCGTCGTCGAGGGACGACACTCTGGGGAACGCCCCCAGCGCGTCGGCTCTGTAGTATGAATGAAATCAGCCACCAATCCGGTTGGTGCTACGTCATGACGTAGTAGGTGACGGCGTACGCGGAAGCTATAAGAAGGCGCCGTCTCATACAACAGACAGCCTTTGCGATGAAGCGAGCGCTCTACGTGAAGGTGTGGTGACGAGACGCAGGGTCTCGTTCCCTCTCATATGTAACCCGAGACATACCCTTTATCGAGGGAACTCGCACTGCGTCGTCGAGTGACGACACTCTGGGGAACGAATACCCACTAGGCTACACCAACACACGTCCGTCCTGGTGTGAAGCTGACATCTCAGGCACACTCAGGGCACGAGCACCCTAGCACCCGGCGTAGCCGGGAGGTCCAGCTTATAAAACCTGATAAAGGTGTGAGGATTAGCCCACCCTGCTGCTACACAAATCTCAATAAGTGAAGCTCCCGAAAGGAGGGCCACAGAGGAGGCCAAGCCCCTCGTACAGTGAACCCTCACGGCTATGGGTGAAGGCAAATCGCGCACCCGATAAGCCGTGGCTATAGCCTGGACGATCCAGTAACTGATAGTCTGTTTCGCCGCAGGCAACCCTTTCTTGGGGGGGCCAAAGCACACCAAAAGCTGGTCCGACTTCCTCCATTGGGCTGACCTCTCCATATAAATTATTAGCGCCCTAACAGGGCAGAGCAGGTGCATCCTAGCTTCCTCTGCCGTCGCGTGAGGTGGAGGATGAAACGCCTGAAGAAACACTGACCTCATCCCTGTAGATGTGTAAGATAGCCTTCACCTCGCCTGGGGCAAACTCCAAGCAGGTTGGCGTAACCGCCAAGGCCTGGAGGTCCCCCACTCTCCTCAGAGAAGTGATAGCGAGGAGAAAAGCTACCTTAAGGGTCAGGTTTCTCGCCTCAGCCGACTCGAAGGGGGCCTCGACCAGCCCTTCAAGAACCACTGCCAGATCCCAGGCCGGAACTCTGGGATGAGCCCCAGGCCTCAACCTCCTAGCCCCACAGAGAAACCGTACAACCAAGTGGTGCCTACCCAGCGGACCCACATCTAAAGGCGAGTGGAAAGCCCCTATGGCAGCCACATACACCTTCAGTGTGGATGGGGTCAGACCGGTGGAGAAACAGTCTTGGAGGAACTCCAGCACTGAAGCCACACCGCAGTTAACTGGATCAACCCTCCGTTCTCTACACCAGCTAGAGAAGACATTCCACTTAAGGCTATACAGTTTTTTCGAAGAGGGAGCCCTAGAGCTGAGAATGGTCTCTTTCCGACTTCCTATGGCAGGCCATCCCCTAGGTACTGTGCCCCCTCAAGAGCCAGACCCAGAGTTCCCACAGCTCGGGCCTGGGGTGGAATATCATACCCCCTGCCTGAGACAGCAGATCTCTCCTCAGAGGACACAGAGCCGTCCAGAAGTGCCACAATGTCGGAGAACCAAACCCGGGTCGGCCACCAGGGTGCTACTAATAGGAGGCTGATGCCCTCCCGGCGGACCCGCTCTAGAACTCCCGGGAGCAGAGCGATTGGGGGAAATGCGTACAGACGCCGCCTCTGCCACGTCTGTGCCATGGCATCCAGTCCCAACGGGGCCGGATGCCTGAGGGAGAACCACAGCGGACAATGGGTCGTTTCCTTGGACACAAACAGATCCACTTCCACTGGGCCAAACCTCTCGCACATGGCCTCCCACCACTCCCCGGGCCTCAGCCCCTGCCTTGACAGGACATCCGCTCCCTGGTTTTGGTCCCCTGGGACGTACATCGCTGTGAGAGACGACAGTTTCCCCTGGGACCACAGGAGGATCTGATGCGCCAACCTGCACATTTCCAGGCAATTGATATGCCAGGAGGAATGCTGGGGCCCCCAAAGAGCTCTCATAGACTGGCTTTCCATTACCGCACCCCAGCCCGTGAGGGAGGCGTCTGTTGAAAGGATCTTCCTGCAATATGACGCTCCTAACACTGGCCCTTGGGACAGGAACCTGGGATTTTTCCATATGAGGAGGGAACGAAGGCATTTGCGCGTTATCCTGATCATACGGAAAGGTTTTCCCCTCGAGGAGAACCCCCTGGTCCCCAGCCACCACTGGAGGGGCCTCATGTATAACAGGCCGAACGGAATCACCTTGGACGCTGCTGCCATGAGGCCTAGCAGTCTCTGAAACTGCTTCACAGTGCGGCTGTGGCCTAGCTTCATACCTGAGACCTCCGCCAGTATGGTCTCGACCCGTGCGGGAGACATGCTCGCCCGCATCGTGGTCGAATCCCATACCACTCCGAGGAACGTAGTCTTCTGGGCGGGTACTTACACGCTTTTGCTCGTGTTCAGTCTCAGCCCCAAGCACCTGAGATGGGACAAAACGACATCTCGATGCCGAATCGCCATCTCGCGCGACTGAGCCATTATGAGCCAGTCGTCGATGTAATTGAGTACACGGATGCCCTGGAGCCTCATCGGGGCCAGAGCTGCATCCATGCACTTTGTAAAGGTGCGAGGGGAAAGAGCTAGACCGAAAGGAAGAACCCGATATTGGTACGCTTCGCCCCCGAAAGCGAACCTCAGGAACTTCCTGTGGGCAGGGAGGATGGAGACATGAAAATATGTGTCCTTTAGATCTATCGTGACGAACCAGTCCTCGAACTGGATCAGAGTCACTATAGCTTGGATTGTGAGCATCTTGAACCTGAATCTCCTCAGAGATCTAATATTGGACGCAAGCCCCCACCCTTCTTGGGAACTATGAAGTAGCGGCTGTAAAGCTCCAACTCCCTGTCTGGCGGAGGAGTCGCCAGAAACGCCCTGTCTATCGCCTCCTTGACCAGCAGAGAGCGTACTTCCTGTACCATAACCTGCCTCTGGGCCGGGGGGACCACGGTTCAAGTACAGTCCCTGACAAGACTTTTGTACAAATTGTGTACAAATTGACCTAAAGTGCCGCTGAAATATATTTCTAATCAAGATTTTTTTACAAGAAATGGCTCATTTTAATCCCACCAGCTTTTGTGATAATGTTTCAGTGAAAAACTAAACTTTCAAAAAGTATTCTAATATTCACAGCTTGGTAAAGCCCATTGAGTAAATTTTTGCAAAGACATTAAGTGTTGTCACCTTGTCATATGAGCTTCCCCTGTGACTAATAATGGATCAATTAGGTCTCAAGTGTGTATAAAAAGAACCCCAGTACACTAGACCTTCACATCAACTGCAACTAGACCTCTGCAAACATGCCTAAGATTCACCCAGAGACTAAAGTTTTGATTATCAAGAGGCTGAAGACCAGATCCACTGCTGATGTGGCAGACACCTTCAATGTGTCTCAGCAACAAGTACAGAGGATAAAAAAAAGATTTGAAGAGACTGGAGACGTTTTTGACAAGCCCAGGTCAGGCAGACCCCGCAAGACAACTGCTCGAGAGGACCGTTTGTTGGCTCGAAAATCCAAGGCCAGCCAATTTTCCACTGGAGCAGAGCTCCACGAGACCTGGTCATCTGAAGTCCCTGTGTCAACCAGAACAGTTTGTAGGATTCTGCCTCGAAATGGCCTCCATGGTCGAATCAGTGCCCAGAAGCCAGCACTAAACAAAATACAATTGAAAAACAGCGTGGCATTTGCCAAGGCCCACAGCCTGCTAAAAGGATGGACGCTGGAAAAGTGGCAGAAGGTGGATTTTCAGATGAATCTTCAGTTGAATTACACCACAGTCGCCACAAATATTGCAGGATACCTACTGAAGCCTGAATGGATCCGAGATTCACCCGGAAAACAGTGAAGTTTGGTGGCAGAAAAATCATGGTCTGGGGTTACATCCACTATGGGGGTGTGCGAGATCTGCAGGATGGAAGGCAACATCAACAGTCTAAAATACCAAGAAATCTTAGCTACCTCTTATATTCCCAACCATAAAAGAGGCCAAATTCTGCAGCAGGACGGTGCTCCATCACATACTTCCATCTCCACATCAAAGTCCCTCAAGGCAAGAAGATCAAGATGCTCCAGGATTGGCCAGCCCAGTCACCAGACATGAACATCATTGAGCATATGTGGGGTAGGATGAAAGAGGACGCATGCAAGACGAAACCAAAGAATATTGATGAACTCTGGGAGGCATGCAAGACTGCTATCTTAGCTATTCCGGATGACTTCATCAATAAATTGTATGCATCCTTCCCAAACCGCATGGATGCAGTCCTTCAAGCTCATGGAAGTCATACAAGATATTAAATTTGGATCTCACAGCACCACAACTTAATTTGCTGACATATTTTTGTATTTGCAGTAAATTTGTTCAATTTCTGTATAGGGGACAAAACTTTTGTCTTGCCAAAATTTGACCTTTCTGTCTTGATTAAATGATAAATATTTCTTCTGTGAAAATTATTTATTTCGGTGCATTAAACATCATTTGGGAGGGTTTTAGCTTTTCATATGAGCTATATCTAACACCAATTGATTAATTAAAAGTCAGGTTAATATCAGGTATTTCTACAAAATAGATAAGCGACAAGACTTTTGTCAGGGACTGTATCTCAGATCTTATATTGGATGCAAGCCCCCACCCTTCTTGGGAACTATGAAGTAGCGGCTGTAAAGCCCCGACTCCCTGTCTGGCGGAGGAACTCGTTCTATCGCCTCCTTGACCAGCAGAGAGTGCACTTCCTATTCCATAACCTGCCTCTGGGCCGGAGGGACCACGGTCCAGACCACACCGTTGAACCTCGGTGGTGGAGCTATGAACTGCAGTCTGTACCCCCTTCTCACTGTACTCAGGACCCAAGCAGATATATTCGGGAGGCATGACCATGCGCCGATATATTCTACTAGGGGAACCAGCCTCTCGAGGCTGGTCTCTGGTACCCACCGAACCCCCTGCCCGACCCCCTAAAGCGGCCACCCGGCAGAGCTTAGTCGGGGAGGATTTTCAGTGTGCGCACACCAAATGGGATGCTGTACGATCCCTCGGAATCAGACAGCATCAGCACTGGGTCATCGACCTTGTGGGAAGATGCCGCAGCGCGGGCTTCCTCACGAGGCAGAAGAGCTTCTGAATCTTTGGACGAGGAGTGGGAAGATGCCTCAGCATGCCCGCCTCCCATCGCGAGATCCAGTTGTGAGCCCCAGGATCTACGCCGCCGCGCTGCCTCAACAGACGCGGGACCGGATCCATGGGGCTCGCGAGCCTGGCTGCTCTCGGTGAACACGGCCAGCCGTGAGCGCAGCACCCGGAGCGGCAGCCTCTCACACTTGCTGCAGACGGCACCCTCAAGCGCCGCCTGAGCGTGCTGCGCCCCGAGACACTGCACACACAGCTGGTGTGTGTCCAAGCCCGTAATGAAGCGCGGGCACGGGTGCACACACCGTCTAAACTGCTTGCTTGCCATGGCTTATCTTACTGATATTTGGTGACAGACAACACTAAATAGACAAACAATATCACACAGAGCGCCTCGCTGAAGAGCAAAGACTGTCTGTTGTATGAGACGCCGCCTTCTTATAGCTTCCGCGTACGGCGTCACCTACTATGTCATGACGTAGCACCAACCAGATTGGTGGCTGATTTCATTCATACTTCAGAGCCGTCATGCTGGGGGCGTTCCCCAGAGTGCCGTCACTCGATGACGCAGTGCGAGTTCCCTCGATAAAGGGAACAGTTCGGTGTCCTTATTTAAATATCCGAAAAACTATCATATCAAGAAGAGGTGGATTCATTGTATGGAGAGCCACTTTGATGGAGAGCCGAGGATCACCACCAACAACCACCTCTGTAGTGATCATTTTACACAGGATAGTTTTATAAACTTTCATTGGAGACAACTGGGATTCACTGATAATCCGCTGTTACTGGTGAAGGGGGCTGAACCGACTATCTCCCGCTTTCATCCTCCCGTCTCGCCGACATCAGCCGGTGCCGTCATCATCCGCAATAACGTTACGTGCCCATCATTGAGTGTAAGTTTCCTTGTGTGCTTGTGTTATAATTACAGCAGGTAACGTTATATTAGTCCACAGTAACTAAATCCTGCAACCCTCTAACGTGATTTTGTTTTGTTTATATAAGTTACATCAATATGATTTCAACTATTCTGTAAACCTGTATATATTATATCTGTAATATCTGTCTTATATCGTTTAGTTTGATACAGTATGTGACTATAAAGTGGCAAAATAAACTTTATTCTATGTTATTTATTGTTAGCCTAACTTTATTTGGATACGTTTATGCTAGTTAGATAACTAGCTAAATTGCATAAAACGGAGAGGAAAAAAGCACAGACCAATCTGTTGCAGATTGAGGGGGATGATGTTGGTTATCGAATATGTCAATGTCCTCTAACGCCGGTTTCACACTGCACGCGCAAGCAGTGCGTTGGCAGGGCAGGAGCAGTGCGTATGGAGAGCAGGAGCCGCGCACTGTTGTGCATTCACACCGGCAGCGTTCGTCTCGCGCAGATGTACCACGGCTCGTTCTCCTCCGACACTGTTATTCTCGTGTTTTGATTTATGATGGGAAGCATATATGCTGTAAATGCGACTGTTTTCCCCTCTGTCCCAAAAACACATGCATATGTTTTATAGGTAGTTTACATGATAAAAGTAACCTTAATATGCCTCTGGGATTAATAATTTGTGTGATTATTAACGGTGAGTATTATTAGTAAACGGTGTGAATGCTCTAATCTGTTAACATGGGCGCCGAAAAAACACGCACTGCTTACGCCCTGCTAACGCGTGCAGTGTGAAACCAGCCTTAGTTTGTTTCTGGCTCTGGAGCATAGACCATAAAAAAATACTGGAGGCTCAAACATGTATGACATTTGAGTGAGGCGGAGGTAGCTTTCCCGCGAGTGGGGGTGGTTTCGGCGCAGCCAGCGGACATGCCCCCAGCGTTTGAGAGCAGAGAATACTGCTAATTTTTTCAAGATTTTGATCTCTTATTTTATTTACTTGGCGACTTTTATTATCATTAAAATTTGGCTGGGTGGTTAATAACATATTTTTCTGTGGTGGGACAAACTCAGATCACATACTTAATTTTGACTGTACAGGGTCTTTAAAGAACTGGCATTCAGGCTACGTCTACACTCCGGATAAATTTAAAAACTGAGTTTTCATCTAAAAACGCTCCGCGTCCATACTATCATTTTCAATCGTTTTCCAAAAAATGTTCATCTACACTGAAACGTCTGAAAACGCTTACATCCCCGTACTGCGCATGAGCAAATTCAAGACGCTTCGACTTGCTTCATTTCCGTTACTTTTTTATTTACTCTTTAAAATTTTGCGGCAATGTCGAGAAAAGGCACTTTAGGAGTTAGGCACAAGGAGTTTTTTAACAGTATGTACAAACTGACATTAATATTTAACAAGGCTGTCAAAACAGAAAGCATACAAAACAACTGCTGTAAAATGTAGTTTACCATCTCGGCGGAATTGGTCATATGACTGCATCACATGGCTAAAAATGCGTCATCGTATTAAAAAGCCTCCGTTTTCACAGTCCACACTACGACGCGAAGACCGCGTTTTCAAATGTATCCGCTTTGGAGAGCATTTTCAAAACGTTATGTTTTCATTGACTTAAAACACTGTCTCAGTGTGGACGGAAAGCCAAAACGGAGAGAAAAATATACGTTTTCAAATGAAAACGTATTAGTGTGGACATGGCCTCAGTGGGGCAATCCCCAACACAGTGCCACATTAGAACTCATTGAAAGGTACATGTGCAATAATGTAAAATGAGTTTGCCACAGTTTGCCACATGTACCTTTCAATTAGTTCTAATGTGGCACTGGCTGACTCTTGGTATTGATTGTTAAATACGTAGAAGACACTGAAAACACATGCAGTGCCACTATTTACCATATATTTCATACTTATCAAGCATGATGAGCCTTGGTGTGACTGGTAGATGTAGATCATTTTCAACTGACATTCGGATTGAAGTTTTCTCTGGAAAGAAATTTGCCCTATGTTGGTGTTGTTTTGTATAAAAAAGTTAGTTGGTGAAAAGGCAAATTGCAAAGTTTGCAACTGTACATTGTGGAAAATCCTGACTAACTAAGAAAAATAAAAGCAATGATAAGACAAGTTGTTTATCAGCAAGAGTTCAATTGCTGATAAATGCAGTTACTCAAGGGAAAAAAAATCTACAAAAAGGGATATTACTTAGTGAGCAGTTGTGAGGAGAGGCTAAAAAAACTTGCTAATCAGGAAGCTATTTCAAACCATGCAAACCATCTAACTTTACATTATGTATTTTAAAAACACAAATATTTGAATTGTTTACTTACTTGTAGCTGTGCGATTCATTTTCAGTCTGAAAACATACAAATATACTATTGGAGTTCTCAACACAGCACGTAGCAGTAGCAAACAAACTCCAAATGGGTGACACCTGCTGGGCTCAAACATTCAGCCCTTGTGTATGTATTTGTGTGCTCACATGCATGCATGCTTGCATACATATGTGTGTGTTAATGCATTAATCCTTGTTTTCTGACTGAAGATGTAAACAGTTTGAAATAAACGGTAACAGAATGCATCATGGAAATGTAGACCAGGAATTTACCAGTAAATGTTAGTTATTTCCATTCATGGGCTCTGAAAGTAATGTACTGTAGTTTATTATTAGTGTAGCAAAACCTCACCTCATATTACAGTAAAATACCTTCCAATGATGTTAAAGCTAAATACTGGCTATTTTACAGTTATTTACCCAGAAATCTACAGCAAGGTTTAACAGTGTATGCCATTTAAACATGGTTACAAAAAGGCTATATGGTCACAGAGATTTCCCCTCCTTAACTCTTTCTGTAAACTAGCATCTCCAAAACATTGTGGATGTAAAAAATGAAAATATATGCTATATTATTAATGTGTCATCCAATATGCACATCTAGTCCAATTATACAGTACGATGGCTAGATGAGGGTTAGTATGAATCCAGTATGAGCTTGATTCGGAACAACACAGGAAAAGTGGGCAGTATGGACTGGTGAGTGACATCAGGTATACAAGCACAGTCTTTGTAACAAAGGGTTCTCTTACGCATTTGAACGGGGAACAGGATTCAGTTTTTTTTTAGCGAGGATTCAAAACATCACTCAGGTATGTATTCACAGGTAAGGTTTCTCATAGTCTTTGAAACTAGGCATTAAATACAACACAGGTATGTATTCACAGGTAAAGATTCTTATTCTAACACGTATTTCCATGTGATTTCCATGTAAAGACGCGTTGATGATGACTGGAGGTCCTGAGGCGCAATGGACGCGATTTTCTCTCATTCATGCTTTTTGTGCATTTACGTTTGAAGCGAATTTGTGTCAAATGCCTGAGTTAAAAAATCTGAACTTTGGCATCTGTTCCTGCCATGTTAACCAATCAGGAGTCTGCTTGCTGCTGCCACCCGGAGTCACTCAAAAAAAAAGTTTAATTATTGCCACATGAATATCTTATTGGGCCCTATTTTAACAATCTGAAACGCAAGTGTCAAAGCACGAAGTGCAAGTAACTTTTTGGGCGGGTCTCGGCGCTGTTGCTGTTTTCCCGGCGGGATAAATGGCTCTTGCACCCGGCGCAAATCTAAAATGGGTTGGTCTGAAGTAGCTTCATTATTCATAGGTGTGGTTTGGGCGTAACGTGAATAAACCAATCAGAGCATCATCCAACATTCCCTTTAAAAGCAGGTGCGCAAGTTCCATTATGGATTGCTATTATTATGGCGTATTTACCAGGCACACGCCAGGAGCGGTTCACAGCCGAGGAGACTGATGTTCTTGTAAGAGCAGTGAAAGACAGAGAAGTTGTGTTGTATGGGGATGGGAGAAACCCACCCAAAATAGCATCGGTTAAACAGGCGTCGGTTAAACAGTTTTTTCAGTTTTTCAGTCGATTTTTTTTCCTGGTTCTTGACGGACAAACCAATTTGTCAGATGTCCTTATACATATATGTCTTGCCACTATTGGGCAAACAGGTCTGATCCTTAATTACTACAATTAGCCTGAATAATTTGTATGCTAGATTTATGCCTATTTTTTCACATCTTCGTGGCACACCACAATGATTTCCATCATCTCATGTGTTAATATTTTTTTAGTGTAACAATTTATAATTTGCAGAAATAACTGTTGCATCTGTGTTGATTACATGAGCGAAGTGTATGCGCGTTGTGCACGCTATACATTATGGTCAAGCATGCGCCCTTAAAATAGCAAAATGAACAACGCGCAACACGCCACTGACTTTAGACTAGGTTTTTTTCTGGTCATTGGCGCAATTGTTTAATGGAACAGCAAAATAGCACTAGGGATTGTTTGCGCCGGAACACGTTCCAGATGCAGCGTTTTTACTGAACCTCTTCTACTTCTGCTTCATGAGAAGAGAACATCTTTACAATTTTATGGGTCTTAAAAGAGTCTGCGTTTGTGATATATTTCCTTATTTCATGTAAAACGCTAGCTCGCTCTGTCCGGATGCGTTTAAATCTGCTCGAAGTTTGCGTATTTGTTACCTATCACACATGCACACTTTAATAAGCCGACAGAACGCAGGTTAATGCGTTTACATGCAGCGCAAAATCGAGGTAAGAGGCAAAAAACTACCTGTTCCGACCAGTTCATTCTTACGCCGTTTATGACCTTACTCCGATAAAAGAAAACGGGTTACATGACCGTTTATATGACCATGTTCATTGTCGGCTTATTAGGCATAATCGGCTTAAGAACGTGCATGTAAACGCCCATTGACATAAAATGTGTTTTCTGTAATGCTAAAGATGAGACCAATGTACATTTGTTTTGGGATTGAAATTATACAAAAATCTTTTGGAAGAGCTTTTGCAGGTATATTATTGATTTTGTGTACCCTCATTTTTCTTTATTTTGGAAATATAATTGGTTTTGTTAATACAAAAAAAAATAATTGAAAAATAATTTTACCTTATAAATCTATTAATTCTCTTCACTGAAATGTCATATTCATAAATGTCAATTTTCTAATCATAAGCCATTTTTTAAAGGTTTTCTCACTGAATTTCACCAATATATTCAAACACTCTCTGCATCGAAGAATGCCAAAGCAAGGAAAATGTTATCTTGTTGCGTGTTAAAATCCCCCTTTAAAGGTATAATGAACTGGCTTTTTTTTAAAAAAAAATTAAACTGTTGTCTGAGGTCAACTAATGACGTTTGTGTGGTTTTTACATTCAGAAACATCATAACTAATAAGTAATAGGCTATTTTCTACACTGGTTTTGAGGCTGTCTCCTGAAAGTTAGGTTTTGATGGGCCGCATTGGCTCGTAAACATCTTTATTAAACAAACACAATTATTTATTTCTCATCCACCCACAATTGATTGGATTATTATTTCTGTATTACATGGCCCGCCAGATCAGTCGATATATGCGTGAACCGTGCACACACAAACAACCAGACAACAAATAAACAAACACAAACACGTACTCACGCACCCAGATCAAGAAATAAATATTATTTCATTTGCCGAGGGGCTTACGTTTTTTGTAGCCTGTCTGGAAAACACATAGCCCCAGGACTACTATTACATATAAAAAAATATGTTTTACTTACATAAGTCTGTTGCACCATTCCTGTCGGATCCAATACAGAAGGCACAACATTGTGTCTGCAAATCCAGCACCTGATACGTGTTTACAAAGGATTCCGCAGTGAAATGAAGCGAACACGCGTACATTGTCGCCCCCATGTGAGCTGGAACTTCATTGAAAATAAATGAAGTATCACACATTCCTAATATTAGGATCCGAAGCACACAATCGTTTTTTGGGCTTGGTGTCTATAAAAGCTTTTCTTTGACTAACAAGGCTTTCAGCTCTGAAACTTACAGGATATTCGGTAACACTTTACAATACGGGTGCACTATGCAGTAATTCATGATTAACTAATGCACAGATAAACATGAGTTAATGTATTACTAATGGTGAACTAACCCATTTATTAATGATTACCGCATCAGCAACTAATGAAGATTCTATATGATTAGATTAAGTAATCATTAAATTTCTATTAGTTAAATATGTCATAATGTATTAATTCCTTAATAACATTAAATTAACTAATAATTTAAATTAAAGGGTGGGTGAAATGCTGTTTCATGCATACTGATCTTTTTACACTGTTAAAGACTTGGAATCCCATACTAAACATGGACAAAGTTTCAAAAGTTAAGGTGGACGTTTGATGGGAGTATTTCTTTGTCAAAAATTGTACTTCCGGTTAGTCATAAGTTTCGGCAAGTTTTTTGCGATCGTGCGTCCCCTTGACGTTAATGGGGGCGGAATTTCCTTGTATGGGCCTTACGGACAATTCTACCGGAAGAGCGTGAGAGAGAGGGAGAGTGCGAAAGCAACAGGCTACGCCCATCAAAGCGCTGGCTTGTAGGATGCGCTGCACAGGTGATGTGTACAATTACAATGTCACCAAAAAAGTGCGTTTTTGGTTGCCAGACCAAGACAGTCCTGCACAGATTCCCCAAAAACCCCGCGTTAAGGCAACAGTGGATGGAATTTGCTTTTCCGGATCAGCAACTGAGTTGCGCGAATGTTTATATCTGTTCGCTGCATTTCGGTGCCGACTGTTTCATAAACAAGGCCCAGCTCGACGCCGGATTTTCCGATCGCCTAATGCTGAAGGATGGAGCAGTCCCAACGATAAAGGTCCCAACGTTAGAACCGCAGACGGTGAGTAAGACTGCTTCAAATGTCTGTGTTTTTGCCTATGCTCATCAAGTAGCCCAAACATGATCACGTATAGTTAATTGATCAATGGAGCATGCAATGTGTAGTGCGTGTACATTTGTTTGGCTGGCCACTATATGTGTAACTTTATGTTTGTGTATTGTAAAAGCACTCCAAACAACAATACACAAAGAGTGGGGAAATATGTTGAACTAAATAAGCGCGCTTCTTCATTCAAATGCACTACTATTCCATGTCTTTCTATGTAAACACTAACTTAGCCTGCCGTGCAAAACCAGTCCGCTTACTAACGTTACAATTGTCTACACAAACCACGCGTAAACACACACACACACGTGCACAACTGCACTTCCCACATGTACACCTTCAAAGACAAAAATACGACGATATAATTCAAGTATAAATATGTAAATAACACAAGCCGCTAAGCATATTATATAGTTAGTGTATAACTTGTACCACATAGAGACGTCCTGCTCTAGTCATTTTTGCTGCTGCTCCTGTTCAACTGCAGCCTCTGGGTCTGATTCCGGATCATAGATGTATGGCTGTATCTGACTAAAAGCCATATTTTAATTTTGAATAAAGTTTTTTTCCCGCTGTTAAGGATGACACAGCTTAACGACGCACTCGACTCAACACAATAGCAGCAGCGCGCACACGTCATTATTTAGCTCCGCTCACACGATACGCCCCCACCCGCTCGGCTTTTTTCGGAAAGACTCGGAACAGCGCATCTTTCTTATATAATTATAAAAAAAAATAAAGACTTTTCGGAGATATGCAGGATGCAATGCTACTCTATAGGTACTCAAGATTGACATGACCCTGACTGAAACTGAGTGTTTCACCCCCCCTTTAAAGTGTTAATTACCACAATGGGTCAAAGCCATGCATTTCAACTTCCAGTTGTCTGCTTTAAATAATCATTAGCTAATGATTTCCAAAGGTGTCATTATGTTATTACTTTATACAGCAAGTAGCGGTTTAACGCAACCAAAGGCTACATTCTGTTTTGGGCTCTGACGGCCAACGAGATCAAGCCTGTAAGGAACAGGGCTAAGAGGTGAAACAGATGCTCAGCTCAATAATCAACTCAAGGCAGGTGCTTTACTCATAATCCACTCACCGGTAAAACAACAATCGCTCAAATCTTGCTCAGACATGACATATATCTGTACTGTAGCCTACTATACCTGTTGTAGCCATTAAGCAATGTATTTTGTTTCATATTAATGTTTAAATAGTACAATGCTATGTATGTAGTACAATGTTTTATTGAAAGCCTTTCTTTAAAGTTAATTTCGTTTTGTGTAAAACTAATTGTATCTTAATTTCAACCAAGATTTCATCAGCAAATTGCTTAGATTTAATAAATAAGAAGCAAATATAGGCTAAAATTGTGACACTAAAGCCCCTTTCACACTGCACGTCAGACCTGCAATATTCCCGGAATATTGCTGGGTCGCCTTCTGTGTGAAAGCAACCATGTCCCGGAATTGATTACCAAATTGAACCCGGGTCGTGGACCTAGTAACATTGCGGGATTCGACCCGGGACGAGCACTGTGTGAACAAAAGCCAAAACTAATGCTACAACGTGTACATAGTTATCATGCGACTCCTAGAGCTTGTTTTTTCAATAATACAACCCTGCAGTGCCAGAAGAGCTAGGCAGTGTTTTAAATGCAGAGAATGTTAAAAGAAACTAAAATTAAACAAGCAGAAATGTGCGCAAACTGGACACAAGTTGAGATCACGGAGCTCCTTACTATCCGCGCTGAAAGCTGAGATCGCTCGCCATTATACGTCACATCAGGATATCATGTGTCAACTCCACCCGGGACCGTTATGGGTTGTGTGTGAAAGCACACATATTACGGTATTTCGCTGGCAGTGTGAATGGACAAAATCTCGCAGCCCGGGAACAAATGCCGGGTCGCGTTATCCGTGTATTTGCTGGAATCGCAGTGTGAAAGGGGCTTAAGGCGTCGGAGTGATCACGAACTGGAGCGCGTCTCATAAATAAACCAAAACTCAGCAGGCTACTTGCCTCACAGAAATGAGAAATATGTGTATAGGAAGCTTGAAATGTCCACTTTTAAACTAAACAAATCGAAACTAAAAGAAATAGTTAAGCAAAGTGCATGCAGTGCTAATGATACTGAGAGCGGTTCTGTTCAGAATGCTGCGCTCCATCACTGCATGTGCTGTGAGTTTAACCTATATTTAAAGACTAATCCTGACTCCTGAGTATTTTCTTTAAGTCGCATACATTTTCTTCTTGCACTGATGTTGATTTTAGATTTGTAGCCATGGTGCACTTTGACAGCCAGTTTGAGATTATATTTGATTATTGTGTGTATTGGATAATTTACAAAATCAAATGATTCTGGAAGTTTTTGCCATTGAAATGACTAAAGTGTCCCAATAAACCTGAATTCACCCTATAGTCTTTAAATAATTTACATTGCATTATGTTACTTGAAACCCTAAATAGTATAACATTCTTCATTAACAAAACAATGTCACTGTAAAACTACAGCTGTAAAGCTACTTTTTTATAGTAACTTGTAGTGTAGATAACTACTTTTTCAAAAGGGTCGCTTAAATGTAACTTACCTACTTTAACTTAAAAAGTAGCTTGCCCAACATGCTTTTTACAGTTCCAGATTTGTTTTCAAAGCAGCTTCACAGTGTTAAACAGGAAAATAATGCAACAGATTTTGATTTGGCTGTACAGCCACTCTGGTGAAAATGAAGTCATCCAGTTCAGTTAAATTATCATATAGTGACAATGCAGGCAGGTCAATAATATAGTTAAAATGTAAGTGTCCCCAAATGAGCAAGCCAAAAGCCAAAGGTGACGGTGGCAAGGATTGTTAATGATTTGATTATAGATCATAACCTAGATGTGCTGTGTTTGACAGAAACCTGGCTAAAATCTGACGATTACATTACTTTAAATGAGTGCACCCCCCGAGATTATTGTAATAAACATGAGCCACGTCTGAAAGGTAAAGGGGGAGGTGTTGCTGTAATTTATAATAATATCTTCAGTATTACTAAGAAGTCTAGTTTCAAATATAACTCCTTTGAATTTTTGGTGCTTTATGTAACGCTGTGTAGTGTAAGGGATAAATCCCATTTGACATTTGTGTTGGCTACTGTATACAGGCCACCAGGGCACAATACAGACTTTATCAAAGAATTTGCTGGTTTTCTATCAGAGTTAGTACTGGCTGCATATAAATTTTAATATCCATGTAGACAATGAAAAAGACGCATTGGGATATGCATTTAGAGACATTCTAAACTCTATTGGAGTTAGACAACACATATCGGAACCCACTCATCGCCTTAATTATACTTTAGATCTAATAATGTCACATGGAATAAATGTTGATACTGTTAAAATTCTGCAGCAGAGCGATGACATCTCAGATCATTACCTAATACACTGAAAAAATAAAACCCTTGGATCAACTTAAAAAAATTGAAGTAATCGATCACACGAAATATTTTACATTGACTCAAGTAAATAATTTAATTTAGTTTAATTTGAAAAGTTTAAATTTATGCAACCACTTTTTAAAGGTTGATCAAACTAATTATTTTAGATTGGAACAAACTAATTATTTTAAATTGGATCAAACTAACAAATCATTATTTTATGTTGGAATAAACTGATTATTTAAATTCAAACAAAGTAATATTTATAGGCCAGAGTAAATAAATTATTTTAGGTTGTCTCAAATTAAGATGTCATTTTTTAAAATGTAAAATCAAAAAAATAGCTTTTAAAACATTTTGATCAATGACTATCATAACACTTTCCTTTAGAACACATTTATATTTATTGTTCAATAAACATGTTCACATGTATAAAGATTAGCAGTCTCCTTCACACAAAAATACAAATTTGTTACAAATAATCAAATCACCACTTGATGACATCACATTAGTAGTAATATTAAATTAGGAATGTTTTTCTGACAACACATTTCACCATAAAACATCCTAAAATACAATTAAAATGTTAAGATACAAATGTATATCATGTTTATAAATGTATATGATTATGAACAGTCTCTTTCAGCTGAACACCAGAGACAAATCCCGGAACTGCTCCTCAGACAGTGAACACTGTATCAGTTTCTGATACAGAGCTGTAAGCTCTACATTTAAAGGGTTAGTTCACCCAAAAATGAAAATTCTGTCATTAATCACTTATCCTCATGTCGTTCGACACCCGTCAGACCTCCGTCCATCTTCGCACACAGATGAAGATATTAGTGTTGAAATCCGATGGCTCAGAAAGGCCTTCATTGACACCAATGTCATTTCCTCTCAAGACCCATAAAGGCACTAAAGACGTCGTTACAACACCCATCTCACTACAGCAGCTCTACAATCATTTTATAGTGACGAAAATAGTTTTTGTGCGCAAAAAAACAGAAATAATAACTTAGTGATGACCGATTTTCCTGAAGCTTCAGAGCTTTATGAATCAGCGTATTGATGAACTGAATCGATACATTGAGTCATAGTGATTTGAAGCTTCATGTTTTAAAATCTGCCCATTATTAGATAAGTCGTTATTTAGTTTTTCTTGCGCACAAAAACTATTCTGGTGTCTTCATAAATGATTGAAGAGCCGCTGTAGGGAGATGGGCTTTGTAACGACGTCTTTAGTGCCTTTATGGGTCTTGAGAGAGGAAATGACATTGGTGGCAATAAAGGCCTTTCTGAGCCATCGGATTTCAACAAAAATATCTTCATTTGTGTTCAGAAGATGAACGGAGGTCTTACGGGTGTCCAACGACATGAAGGTGAGGAATTAATGACAGAATATTTGTTTTTGGGCGAACTAACCCTTTAAATATAACCTATTTGTATGCAATATAGCAAGCAGGTTCAGGACCTCGGATCCTTCAATGACAATTTTAATGTCTTTTGGTGGATGAAGAGGATCCTCTTTCCCAGTGATAAAGATCGCCATGGTTGTTTGCTCTAGTTCTTCAACCTCATTTTCCTGCATAAAAAAGAAAGAGAAAATAAGTACATTATAGTTTCAGAAATCTCCCATTTTCAGCTCTTACACACTCTAAACTGAACTTGAATAGGCGTGTGACGAGTGAGAGCAAAGCGAGGCCGGTGAGTAATTGGATGATCAGTGCCAACTGCACGTCACACTGGTCTCAGATCTCTCAAGGAGGAGTGAAGGGAGAATAAAAGGAGGAGCGACGACAGTGAAGGAAGAGAGAGGACCAGGCCTGGATTTTACATTGTCAAAATAAGTGTGTCCAAAGGAATCCATTTGGAAATGACTTAACACCTATATGCAGTGTTACAGGGAAGACAAGGAAAAAAAGATTGTTTTGGTACGTCTGGACATGGTCTAAGTGTTCACAGCTCAAAATTCAGCATCAAAGATTTCTTATAAATAGTGTTAAAATCTCATCTTGTGAGCTGAGTTTCTCATCACACCCCTATTTATTAAAAGTGGCCAGGAAAACCTAGACTATGACCATGTTAGTCTGTAGGTGTTAACTGTGTGAGCAAGTGAGAGAGATGCCCTTACCTGGTATTCTTTGAAAAGGTGCTCAAAAGGTTAGCAGAGGTAGATCAGAGATTTGAGGATGCATTCTCTTCTGATGGTGATGTCTACAGTCTGAGTAAGAACAATAACTATGAATTAAAATTAAACATTAAAAAAAAAAAAAAAAAAAAAAAAAACACTATTCAGCCATGGATCCTACTGATAATCAAATTTATAGATACCTCATCTAAAACCTGCAAGGTCCTGTTGGTCTTCTCTTTCACAACTCCTCCCTTGCTCCTGATGACCTCCGACAGTTTGGTGGAGTGCTTGTCCAACTGCGCCAAGAACTGTCTCCAAAGGAACTGTTGTAAGATTTATGATTCAGTGAATCGATCACTGATTCGGATCGCCAGTGTCATGTCATTTCAGCAGTTCGGATCATGTGTCAAACTCCAAAACTGCTGAAATGACGTGACATTGGCGTTCCGAATCATTGATCAATTCACTGATTCATGAACCGTTTGAATCTTTTTTGAGGAACACGGAAGAGAAGACAATGCTGAATAAAGTCATAGTTTTTGATATTTTTGGACCAAAATGTATTTTCGATGCTTCAAAAGAATCTAATCAACCAACTGATGTCACACATTGACTACTTTGATTATGTTTTTATTAGCTTTCTGGACATGGACAGTAAAGTGGGCATTGACATATAAAATATCTTAACGTTAAACTGTGTGTGAAGATGAATGGAGGTCTTACGGGTGAGGAACGACATTAGGTTGAGGAGTTAATGACATAAATTTCATTTTTGGGTGAACTAACCCTTTAAGGCATGTCTGTGGGATAAAGAACTTTCGAAGAGTATTTTTAATCACACTTACTTGCTACAGCTCAAACGTTTGGGATCCATACTTTAAGAGCTGGAATATAGTGTGGCCCCTTTAAGAGCTCCGCGTTTCATTGAACTGCCGGTATTTTGTGTGTGTGTAGAACTGTGCCGCGATTTACGCAAGCAGTGAGAGAAACACGGATTCGGGAGCGCTCTTGTTCAGAAAAATAACCTGCTTATTCGTTTTAGCCGATTGTAATGCATTTAGTTCAATACTGTAAGCGGTGATGGTGTTAATGATTTACCTCAGCTATGAGCGAGCGTGAGCTTCAGCGCGCTCGGACTGCAGAGAGAGAATGTGCTCAGCGAAAAAACACTTTTCTTCTCAACTGGAGTCTAATAAAAGTTAAGCAGAAAATATTGTAGCTTATGTAGGCTAACTGCACTTGTTTCGAGTAATGCTATTGTTAACTCTTTTCTTTCCCTTGACACGGTCAATGCCCCCACACAATGCATTTAACATTAACGTTAGATATTTTGCATGCATTTACGTTATTACTCACCCACCCAATGGGGGGCTAAAATAACCGAACGTTATAGTTTGAATGAAGATTGCGAACATTTCCAGTGCTGTCTTAAGTTAATTTACACGCTATCAAGTATTAGCGCTGAAATTACAGCCAGACTCAAGGCCCGTCAGATATACTTGAGGTAAAAACGTTAACGGTAGGCAAAGTTTATCTCACCTTATCAATGTTACTCTTCCTCGTAGTTCTGTCTCGGAGCCTGCCTGGATGGGACCGATGTCCGTTCCGTTGAAAAGTACCGTCACGTCCGCCGCTGGAGTTCGTGCTGTGTTCTTCTCAGACAGTTCTGACTTTTTTTTTTTTTTGAACCACAGAGAGCGGGATCTCCAACTCACCAATGCGCATTTGCAAATCCTGCTTAATCTAATAAAAGTGCTCTGATCAAATTAATAAATTCAGTTTAATGTCTCGATGCCCATTTATATTGTATCAATGTAAAAAATGGATTGAACCATAAATCTAAACTAAAATGTTTACTTGACATGAAAAAGTCAACAATTTTAAGCTATTTCAATGAGAAAATACACATTAAACGAACAACACTAATGTTACACTTTTTTCAGTGTATCATGTATACTTGATTTAGCTAAGGCTGCAAAGCCATCCCCTCGCTTCAAATATAGCAGGACTATAACCACTGAGACTAAAGATTGCTTTAATCTTCCTCATCAGTTACATCTCCTCAGCATTACAGATAGCAAAGAGGAACTTGATGTTGCAACAGAAACTATTTACTTTCTCTATACTAGCACTTTAGACATAGTTGCTCCCCAGAGCTTAAAGAAGATTAAAGCAAATATTCCAACGCCGTGGTACAATACGGGCCCTTAAAATAGCAGCCAGAAAAATGGAGCGCAGTTGGAAGAAAACAAAACTGGAGGTTTTTCGCAATTTGTGGAAAGAGAGCATGATTGCATACAGAAACGCCATAAAAACTGCTAGATCTGCTTATTTCTCAAATCTTTTAGAAGAAAAAAAACACAACCCTAGGTATTTATTCGATACAGTGGCTAAATTAACACAAAATAAAACTTCATCTGCTGATATTTGTAAACAACACAGCAGTAATGACTTTATGACCTTCTTTACTAGTAAGATTGATAACATTAGGAATAAAATTATAACTATGCAGCCATCTACAACAGTTATCACTTCAGACAGAGCATTGTAGTGTCACTGAGAAAAAAATTACACTCATTCACTGCTATAGGAGGAGAATAATTGTATGCTTGACCCTATATGCTTGACACCAACTAGTCTAGTAAAAGAGATATTTCCAGTCAAGATTTAGACCATATCATAGTACCGAGACTGCTCTAATTAGAGTTACAAATGATTTACTGAATGATATCATATAATCATGGTTGTATCTCTCTATTAGTGTTACTCGATCTTAGCGCTGCATTCGATACTATCGATCACAATATTCTTTTGAATAGAATCGAAAATTATGTTGGCATTAGTGGAACTGCATTGGCATGGTTTAAATCGTACTAATCTGACCATTATCAGTTTGTAGCAGTAAATGAAGAGATGTCACACCGATCACAAGTTCAGTATGGAGTACAGCAAGGCTCAGTGTTAGGACCGCTGCTTTTCACCCTGTATATGCTACCACTGGGAGATAACATTAGGAAGCATGGCATTAGTTTTCATTGTTATGCTTTTCGTTGGAATGCATAGCTGATATAAAAAATTGGATGAATAGTAATTTCCTGCAACTTAATTCAGATAAAACTGAATTTTTAATTATTGGACAGAAAAGCTCCACAAGTAGTAACTTATAATACTGTCTAACACTTGATGAGTGCTCTGTCAAGCCCTTGTCGTCAGTGAGGAACCTGGGTGTGCTCTTTGATACCAATCTTTCATTTGAAAGCCACGTTTCTAGCATCTGTAAAACTGCATTCTACCATCTTAAAAATATATCAAAATGACGGCACATGCTTTCAATGCAAAATGCTGAACAGTTAATACATGCGTTCATGAGCTCAAGGCTTGGTTTATTGTAATGCTCTACTGGGTGGTTGCCCTGCTCACTTAATAAACAAACTCCAGCTAGTCCAAAATGCAGCAGCTCGAGTTCTTACTAGAACCAGGAAGTATGATCATATTAGTCCAGTTCTGTCAACACTGCACTGGCTCCCTATTAAACATTGCATATATTTTAAAATTTTGCTTATTACTTACAAAGCACTAAATGGTTTAGCTCCCCAGTCCTTGGGGGGGGGGGGGGGGGGGTGAAATGCTGTTTCATGCATACTGAGCTTTTTACACTGTTAAAGACTTGGATTCCCATCCTAAACATAGACAAAGTTTCGAAAACTAAGTTGGACGTTTGATGGAGTACTCCTTCCGGTTTCTCACAAGTTTTGGAGAGTTTTTTCCGAGTAAAAGTCTGCTTGACGTCGATAGAGCGGAAGGTCCTTTTATGGGCCGTACGGGCTCTTCTGCACTCACATAAATACTGCTCTCAAGTGCAGATCCAGTCGTCCGTGTAACACTTCTGTCCCACCGCGCTTCCCTGACAGCATTCCGGGAAGGCAGCGCTGCATTTGAACGCAGAAATGACGGGAAGCGGCACAACATCACGCTTCAGTCGCGACGCAAAAATGGATCTCAATGGTCACTGCTGTCACAGGACTTCACGAAATCAACAGTTACCAAAGAAGTGCGTTTTTGATGGAGCGGTGAGGATAAAGGTTCACGGTCCTGCTTTGGAAGTAGGCGTTTTGCTTGCTAAGGCCAATGTTTAGTCGCATACAATAGTCCATAAACCAAATCATGTCCTCATAAACTGCGAGTAAACACACACAAATTTTGACAGGCCACTAAATACAGTACATAAGACGGACGTCCTGCTGTTGTTGCTTCCCCTGTTCAATTTATTTCAGCCTCCGGATCTGATTCTGGATCATATATGTATTAGTTGAATCTGATCGATAGCCATTTTCTTCTCCACGCTTGAGGAAGTCACCGCTTTGTGTGCGGTCGTCATTCTTTAGCTCCGCCCACACGACACGCCTCCAGCCGCTCGTTTTTTTTTCCGGAACGACTCGGTACAGCCTATTTCTTTTATAAATATAATAAAACTAAAGACTTTTCGGAGATATGAAGGATGCAATACTACTCTATAGGTACTCAAGATTGACATGATATTGACTGAAACTGAGTGTTTCACCCCCCCTTTAAGCAAGCTCTTAACACATTATACACCATCACGTCTATGGCGGTCTCAAAACTCTGGCCAGTTGATAATACCTAGAATATCTAAATCAACTGCAGGTGGTCGATCCTTTTCCTATTTAGCACCTAAACTGGAACAGTCTTCTTAGAATTGTTCGGGAGGCAGACACACTCTGTCAGCTTAAATCAAGACTAAAATCGCATCTCTTTACTATGGCATACACAGAGAACATTTTATTTTCATTATTCAAATCAATTGACTGATTGTAAGGCTGCATTAACTAGGTCAGCCGGAACCGGGAACACTTCCCATAACACCTGATGTACTCGTTACATCATAAAAAGAGTGGCATCCACACTAATGTTAGTCTCTCTGTTTATCCCGAGGTTTACTGCAGTCGGCCGGATCCAGGCTGTGTCCGGATCGGATGGTGGACCTGCGTCTGCACATGACCAGCGCATCCACTCAGTGTCTGCTGAGTCTGTTTAAAATAGTGTCTCCTCTGAATTTTCCTCACCGGCACGTCATCCTCAATAAACTCGTCTCCGCGCAATAACTCCGATCTTTCAAGTATTCATATTCTTGTGTAATCGACGCGCCATCCTAAATGAACCCGTCTCTTGCTTGATACCCAAAATTCAGAATATTTCTATCTAATATTATTTATGACTTGCAGGGTTGGCAGAAAGATAATTATACACTGTTTAATAATAGGCCAGAGGAGAACTGGCACCCCGACTGAGTCTGGTTTCTCCCAAGGTTTATTTTTCTCCATCATGCCCTGATGGAGTTTTGGTTCCATGCCACTGTCACCTTTGGCTTGGCTTGCTCAGTTGGGGACACTAAAATTATGATCCAAGTTATTCAACTAAATATACAAATTAAATTTATTAATTAGATCATATTTAATTCTATAACCTATCCAAATCAAACTAGCCAAATCAAATTGTGTTGCAATATTGTCCTGTTTAACACTGTGAAGCTGCTTTGAAACAATCATCATTGTAGAAGCGCTATATAAATAAATTTATTGATTGATTGATTGATTGATTGATTGATTGATATAATTATAATTCTGGCAACATTGCAGATCAAAAGTCATATTAGATCACTAGATATTCATAAGATTATTCGAAAGATTGAATTCATCATGCTGGAGATGGTTTTAATGAGGGTGTCATGTTGATGCAGCATTTACAGGGGGGAAATTAATTGACACGCTCTCTGCAGACATTTCAGGGATGCATTGGTCATATCCAGGTGCAGGTCCACCATCTGATCTGGACACGACCCAGATCCGGCTGATTGCAGTAAACCTCGGGATAAACAGAGAGACTAACATTAGCATAGATGGCATTCTTCTTATGATGTAACGAGTACACCAGGTGTATTGAGAGGTGTTCCCGGTTCTGTCTGACTTAGTTAAGGCAGCCTAACAATCATTTAACTGATTTCAATAATATAAATTGACAATGTTCTATCTGTATGCCCAGGGGCATAGCCATCTTTTCAGAAGTGAGGGGGACAGAATGTCGTAATACCGTTTTTTTTAGAACCGATATAATTTATCGCATCTCTTGCTTTTAATTTGGTAAGATATCAAATACACTGCTGAACAATAACCACTAATATCTATAATATTATTCTCATATTTTTTTATGCAATTTCATGATTGATTTATATACTACAGACAGACACTTGTTCATTAAGTCTCCATAGATTTTATGCAATGTAAAAAAATAAAAATAAAAAATCTGATGTAAACCAGCTGTTCTCTGTGAATATATAGTAAAATGCAATTTATTCCTGTGATCAAAGCTGAATTCATCATCATTACTCCAGTCTCCAATATGTCACATGATCCTTCACTAATCATTCTCATGAAGATTAGATGATCAACACACATTTATAATTATTATCAGTTGTGCTGCTCATGGTGATGCTTACATTTTGTGGAAACCATCTAAACATTTGTGGTAAAATTAAAAAAGAGAGAAATTAATACTTTTATTGATCAGACATGCATTTAATTGATCACATTTGATATTGTTAATATTACAAAAGATAGTAATTTATTTAATAAATGCTAATAAATGCTGTCCATTGAACTTTCTATTCATCAAAGAATCCTGAAAAATAAAATGTATCATGGTTTCCACAACATTTTAAAGCAGTACAGCTGTTTTCAACACAGATAATAATCATAAATGTTTCTTGATTATAAAAGCATCATATGTGACCCTTTCTGTGAAAACCCTCCTAAATTCATTATTTTTGTGATTCACTGTTTTCTACATAAAATCATCCTATATAATGTAAAGAACATTCTGTTAAAATATAACCTGGATATCTCTAATATTAACTGAGTATGGCAATGTTAAAGATTTGCTGCTTTCCAGGCTCAGAAAATCATGTTTTTGAGAAATTCCAATGTAAACAAAAGCTTATTTTTTAAAACTGCAACACATTTGATGCATAATTATCCTGAATATGAGCCAAATACCACATTAAAGCTGAGATTCTCCCATTTTCAGTGATATATGACACATTTATGGGAAAATTCTTAAAGTTTTGTAAAACAGGCCTATTTAATATGATGTGTATGTCCAAAAAGCACAAAAACATTCAAACGAATTGGGGGTACAAGAGCTTGATTGTAGCAACAATTTCCAAGTCAATTAATTGAAATTATTTGTATAACTTTATTAATAAAATTAAATATCCATGGAAAAAGTCATTAATATATAAAACAATTGATATATTACATTTCAGTAGAAAATCTCTAAATTAAATTATTTTACTGGGCTACATTAAGTGCAGTATTGGAGTAAAAATAAAAAGAAGGATAGTTCACCCAAAAATGAAAATTCTGTCATCATTTATTTACCCTCATGTACCCTCAACCTGCACTTTCTTCAATAAACCCGGTTATATCATTATTCGGGGTAATTCCACCGAGATTAATATCAGAAAAGCTGTTTAAGCAATCAGCTATTTTCTGTTCCTGCTCGCGTTTAAGTTGTGCCATGTCAAATAGCCTAGATAACTTAATTCATGAATCCAGTGTTTCCCAACCTTTTTTCAGTCATGGCGCCCTTTGAAAATGTTCTACATTTTGTGGCACCCCCTTGCATAGGTTACGCTAGGGGTGTAAGATTACTCACGATTCGTTTTTTTTTTAGGTTCACAGTTTCAGTTTCATGGTTTCTGTATGGTTCGGTATTTGCTATGCTCATAGACAAAAGGACTACTGTCAAATAAAAATAAAGAAAAGAACAAATAACTTAAATACAAGCAGCAGCACAAAAATAATTACTATTGAGCAAAGATAATAAAATAATACTTTTTTCTTTTCTTTTCAAATAGGTCTAACATTAGTTTTTAGGTAAATAAATTGAATAAAGTAATCAAATGAAAAAATACTGCATATTTAACTGTTTAAATTAAATATTAATCCTTATTAAACTTACAAAAGCTATTTAATCAATAGCAGCGAGCGATTCCTTATCTTCTTTGACATTAAACAGACAGCAGTAAAGGTTACTGCGCCTTTAAGACCCAGGGGTATCGCTTTCTCGACATGTTGACATAGGCTACTTCTTGTGTGAGTTTGTCCGTTCAAGTGCAAGACTTGAAAGAGAACTCAATAGTTGCGCGCTGTGAGATGTGCATGTGCACGCTTTCAGATGACCGCACGGATACAAATTTTCTCACATCGCGATTGCACGTGAGTTCTCAATTGCGTCTTCTGGCTCTACACCCGTATTCATATTCGAAGACACGGCAGGACTCACATGCATTGAACAAAGTTGACTAAGAGAGCAGGGGCGTAGCACCAAATTTTGGGCCCTGGGTACAAACCATCTTGCTGGGCCCCCGTACCATGTATGTGTATGTATAGAAAACTGACTTCTAAGGCCCCCCCCCCCCCCCCCTGCCTCGGGCCCTGGTTACTCAGTACCCTTTATCCCCCCAGTCCCATGCCCCTGAAGAGAGACCGTTTGCCCACGTTTTTCTTTTATTATCGCTGTTGTTGTAATGTATAACCGAGGAGCCAGCACACGTATTCATCGACAGAAACATACATAAAGCATTATTTTCAAGTTACAACCTATATTAAAGATGAGACGTCAGATGTGAGATGAACCACGATGCAAAGTGCGTGCTAAAACCTTTTACGTGGCACCCCGCGCACTCCGGTTGGGAAACACTGCATTAATCTGAAGCACCACCTTCCACAATATGTTTTAAATAATAATAATAATAGATTTTAGATAATAATAATAATAATAATAATAATAGATTTTAATAATAATAATAATAATAATAATAATAATAATAATAGATTTTAATAATAATAGATTTTTAATAATAATAATAGATTTTTAATAGATTTCATTCCGAAGAGTCTCAAAGTGCAACAAAGGGGAAAAAAAAAAAAAAAAAAAATGAATGACAAGTAAAAATATAGAATACTACAAACAATCAACCAACACAGAAAACAGAACAGAAACAGAGCTGATGGTGAACAGAAAACAGAGCTGATGGTGAACAGAAACAGAGCTGATGGTGAACAGAAAACAGAGCTGATGATGGAAGTCTCTGTTAGCTCCGCAGCACACTGTGGTCCACTCCATGTTTTAAATTTCTCCTAGCGGCAGTGTCCTGATGACGTTTTCGAGGCATGACAGCTGAAGACCAGATGATGGGACTTCATGACGATTCAGACGATGGGGATTGCCACAGCACCATGCAGGAGGCAGAACATTTTTCCGGGCACTTCTGTGGACACACCGGGATCCGCGCAGAAGTCCAAGCCGCTCCACGGCCGCAATGCAAGACGGAACAGAGGCACAGCCGCGAAGCGGAACATCCCAAAATCATGCCGGATGCCGATGATGCTGGCCCGGATGACGCTAGCCCGGTGCAAACTTCAGCCACCATGCAGCTCAAGCCCGAGGGAGACCACCAGTGAGCAGCCACGGCGAGCAACATCAAATGTCCTTCAAACCAGAACCAACCGCAGCAATTCAAACATAAACATCAGAGAAGCGGTGGAAAATGGTGAAGCGACGAACAACGTCCTCTCAGTGGCTGCCAGCAATCAGCAACAGTCCCAATTGTAGCTCTGACTGTTAGACTAGTCACAAACATAATAAAATAAAATAAAATAAAATCTAAATCTAATAGTATAGTAATCTAAAAGTAAATAGACACATAGCAGGCCTAATATGACTTTAAATTAAGATGGTTATTATTGGCACAATGTTGAGCTACAAAACAAAGAAGAAAATATTAAAATAATGGCGATGACACGAAAATATCTTGCCAGACATCTGAACCCGGCTTAAGTCACGATGACCTGATTGCCGCTCGTGCCGATTGATATTAATGTCTTTCTCTTCTTAATGGTAAAAAAATAAGTTCTAATAACTGAGGATTGTATCTCAAACCCCTTGGTATAATTTATCATTTACAGCAATAAATACAAATTACCTATTTTTGTAATTGTTATGGCTATGGCACTTTGACGATCAAAATCTCATAATTACATTTTTGCGACTTTAGCCAGGGTTTCACAGACGGGGTCATATATGAGAATGATTAGTGAAGGATCATGTGACACTGAAGACTGGAGTAGGCCTAATGATAAAATCAGCTTTGATCACATAGGAAAAAAAGCTGTTTTAATTTGTAATAACAATATTACTGTTTTGACTATTTTTGATTAAATAAATGCAGCCTTGGTGAGCAGAAGATACTAAACATTAAAAAAAAGCTGCATTATTCATCTGATATATTCATTGTCAATAAATAGGCTACATTGACATGGCTTGAAAAACACACATAAAGCATATATTGTTGCAATAGTCTGATTGCCGATGTCACGTGTCATCACTCATAACGATTGTTTTCCTTCAGCTGCAGCGTGACTGGGTAACATATTACTTCTACGAATCCACTTTTGGACTTTCTGTGAGAACGCCCTTCTCATATTTAGATGCGAATAAAATGAAAACAGGTCATGCATAAATTATTATTTGTCTCTGATTTGAGTGGATTCTAAATGTTCCCCTCAGAGAAGAAAATTTCACAACAGGAAAAGTTCGGTGAGTCAGCTCCTTGAAGCGCAAAGTCAGTAGCCATTACAACTTGAATGGACAGTCATGATCCAAACATTCTAAAAATGCTTGTTAAAGCTCTGGGAAGCACAAGCGTGCAAATAACAGTGCAGAGTCCATGGTGATTGTGGCATCAGCATTTCTAAAAACTTTTCTCTGCTATGGCACTATAAAACAATTAACGTGTTGACAAAGGGAAGCACTGCATATACAGGTCCTTTTCAAAAAATTATCATATTGTGATAAGGTTAATTTTTTCCATAATGTAATGATAAAAATTAAACTTTCATATATTTTAGATTCATTGCACACCAACTGAAATATTTCAGGTCTTTTATTGTTTTAATACTGATGATTTTGGCATACAGATCATGAAAAAACAAAATCTAAAAAAATTAGCATATTTCATCCGACCAATAAAAGAAAAGGGTTTTTAAGTCAACCTTCAAATAATTATGTTCAGAACTGCTGAGGTGTTATGGAGGCCCAGGATGCTTCGAAAGTGGCCATAAGCTCATCCAGAGTGTTGGGTCTTGCGTCTCTCAACTTTCTCTTCACAATATCCCACAGATTTTCTATGGGGTTCAGGTCAGGAGAGTTGGCAGGCCAATTGAGCACAGTAATACCATGGTCAGTAAACCATTTACCAGTGGTTTTGGCACTGTGAGCAGGTACCAGGTCGTGAAGCATGAAGTGCTCCAAAATCTCCTGATAGCTAACTGCATTGACCCTGCCCTTGATAAAACACAGTGGAACAACACCAGCAGTTGACATGGCACCCCAGACCATCACTGACTGTGGGTACTTGACACTGGACTTCAGGCATTTTGGCATTTCCTTCTCCCCACTCTTCCTCCAGACTCTGGCACCTTGATTTCCAAATGACATGCAAAATTTGCTTTCATCCGAAAAAAAAGTGCTTTGGACTACTGAGCAACAGTCCAGTGCTGCTTCTCTGTAGCCCAAAAGTGGCTTGACCTGGGGAATGAGGCACATGTAGCCCATTTCCTGCACACGCCTGTGCACGATGGCTCTGGATGTTTCTACTCCAGACTCAGTCCACTGCTTCCGCAGGTCCCCCAAGGTCTGGAATCGGTCCTTCTCCACAATCTTCCTCAGGGTCCGGTCACCTCTTTTCGTTGTGCAGCATTTTTTGCCACACTTTTTCCTTCCCACAGACTTCCCACTGAGGTGCCTTGATACAGCACTCTGGGAACAGCCTATTCGTTCAGAAATTTCTTTCTGTGTCTTACCCTCTCGCTTGAGGGTGTCAATGATGGCCTTCTGGACAGGGTCGGGTCGGCAGTCTTACCCATGATTGCGGTTTTGAGTAATGAACCAGGCTGGGAGTTTTTAAAAGCCTCAGGAATCTTTTGCAGGTTTTTAGAGTTAATTAGTTGATTCAGATGATTAGGTTAATAGCTCGTTTAGAGAACCTTTTCATGAAATGGGCGTTCACAGAGATCGCTGTCACCAAAGTACTAATCGCCTGCATCTGTACCTCGTCTCCTCATCACTACAGGCAGCATATAAGCACACACATCACTCTGTCACATTGTCTGGTTTTGTTTGAGTAAGGACTCGCCTACCTGTTAGCACTTACCTCTTACAAGTGAATGTTACGGTTTGCCATCATCTTTCCTGATCCTCTGTGTCTCCATAGTCTCCCTGATCTTCTGTGTCTCCAGCATCTCCAGCTCCAGTTCCTAATACTCGCCAATCTCACCGCCAAGGTGAGTGCTCCAGCTGCCATCCTATACGCCATCCACTACATCCTCTTCCATTTGCAAAGCAAAATAACAGTCAGCATCTCCAGTTCTTCTGCATGCAGTGTTGGGTGTCATTGGCATAACATTGAAAATGTATCCCAAATTTCTTAAAAAATACTACCATGGGGTAGAAGATACATAATAAATGAAAGAGGGCCCAGGACAGAGTCTGCTGAACTGATTGGGTCTGGACCGCATTGGGGTTTTTCTGTTTTTAGCTGACGGTGGTGTTGCTTACATGGTGCCAAATTAAATGATACCTTTTTTTTTACTTAAAGTTTTTACAAGAGAAATTAATCAATCAAAAACTTACTTTAGCTTTTCATCTAAATCTAAATTAATTAAATTGTAAATTATAAAGCTGCTTTGATCTGCGTTGTGAAAAATGCTATATAAATGAAGGTGACTTGACTAGTAACTTAAGAAGGCTTTGATCGAAACTGCCTAAGATGTACAAATTGAGTATGACCTGTAAGATAAGATTGGAACCAAGTCAGAGGGGTACCAGTGATTCTTATAGACTGTCTTATCTTATCTGTTTAAAAGATTTCTGTGTGAGAATATATCAAATGCTACGCTGAAATCAAGAAGGATAAGTACAGAGAAAAGTCCCAAGTCAGCGGCTGACTATAGGGGCTTTTGCACCGGGTACTTATAGGAACATAGTTACAGGAACTAGTCACAAGGGTGATTACCAAGAACAAAATATTCACCTAGGACCATTTTTTGTATTTTAGTTAAAGGGTGTTTTAGTGAGTTTGCCATAAACGTCTCAGGTTATTACTATAAACCATGTTCCCCGAGAGGGAACAAGACACTGCATCATCAAGATGACAGTTTGGGGTATGCCCCCAGCGTGACACATCTGAAGCGTGAAATAAAAATGTCCAATCCTGATTAGTGTTGCGTCCTGACGTAGTGTGTGACGGCATACCCGGAAGGTACAAAGGGACGCCAGCTTATATCACAAATAGCTTTAATGTGATGAAGCGAGCGCTCTGACGATGGGTGTGCGCTCTCAGGGAACATGGGTTATAGTCATAACCCGAGACTTTCCTTTCTCGAAGGAACTCGCACTGCATCATCGAGATGACAGTTTGGGGAACGAGTACGCAGTATGCCACACCAATCGCTTCCTGGTGTGAAGCTGAAATCAGACACACTCAGGAGGCGAGCACTCTGGCGCCTGCCGTCGCAGGGAGGTGCAAACTATAGTATCTGATGGAGGTGTGCGGAGTTGTTGACCCGGCCGCTTTGCAGATCTCCTGCAAAGAGGCTCCAGAAAGGAGGGCTGCTGAGGAGGCCATGCCCCTGGTTGAATGAGCCCTCACGGCTATTGGTGAAGGCAAATTGCGCACCTGATAAGCCCTGCAATCCAATTACTGATTGTCTGTTTTAAAGCAGGCAGCCCTTTCTTAGGTGGACCAAAACACACGAACAACTGATGTGACTTCCTCCACTGCGCAGAGGTGAAGTTTGCCCTTTTCCGCCGTAACGGAAAACTGCATTTAAACTGAAACAGTTCATGATCAAAAGATTAAGACCATAGCCATAATGGCATTTCATGGCATTGTCCTTCAAGCAGTCATACTGTCAAGATCTCCTGATGGCAAAGGCAAAAAGGCTTTCTCTCTTTGAACGTGTTAGGATTGTTGAGCTTCACAAGCAAGGCCTTTCACAACACGCCATCACTGCTGAGGTTGGACGCAGTAAGACAGTCATTTTACATTTCTTAAAAAATCCTGAGAGTTATGGGACAAAAAAAAAATCAAGTGGTAGACCCAAAAAGATTTCACCTGCACTGAGCCACAGGATCCGACGGGTTGTCCGTGAAGACATAGGTCGATCCTCAACCCAAATGAAGGCCCTTACTGATGCTGACTGCAGCCCAATAACCATAAGACGTCATCTGCTAGAGAAGGGCTTCAAGAACAAAAAACGTCTTCAAAGGCCACGTCTCCTTCCACGACACGAACTTGCCCGTTTAGAATTTGCAAGGGAGCACCAAACATGGGACATTGAAAAGTGGAAGAAAGTTTTATTCTCTAATGAGAATTTTTTTTACCTGGACGGTCCTGATGGCTTCCAACATTACTGGCATGACAAGGAGATCCCACCTGAGATGTTTTCTGCGTGGCACAATGGAGGAGGTTCCATCATGATCTGGGGTGCTTTTTCCTTCAATGGGAAAATGGAGCTTCAGGTTGTGCAGGGGCGTCAAACGGCGACTGGCTATGTGGATCTGTTGCAGCGGGCATCCCTCTTGACCGCTGCAACAGATCCACATAGCCAGTCACCGTTTGTGCATTTATTTTTGGGCTATGGTCTTAAACTTTTGATCAGCTGATGAACGGCCTGTTTCAGTTTAAATGCAGTTTTCAAGAAATTGCCTACTCTCTATTTTTTGTTTCTTGCTCCTGTTTCTTCTTTTGGCATTTTGAAGCAGCAATTACAACCCGGTTATGATCCACTAGTGCAAAATGTGTAAAACTTGCAATGAATCCCCTGGTCTTAAGATTTTATTTGGAGTGTATTAACTAATGTACAATGTTACAAATCCACCCACTACTGTGCAATGTGACGTTACTTTTTTAGGCTCGTCCGTGACTGATGACGGACTCTGCCCTGTTAGCATAGATCCCTCCCTGAGTCTGCCATGTTTATCTTCTTGCCAGAGCATTTAACAGCTGCATTCAAGTAAGAAATTTATTTTTATCAAAGCTACTAAAGTTATTCAATCAAAAGCAGTTAGTGATTTTTCTGTTTGTTTTTTGTTGTTGTTTGATTTATATTTAAAGCAAATACATGATCATGCATAACATTATGACCATTATAAACATTATGATAATATTATGTTGGTCCCCCTTTTTGCTAACAAAACAGCCTTGACCCGTCGATGCATATGACTCTACGGTACCCCTGAAGGTGTGCTGTGATATCTGGCACAAAGATGGGTTGCGAGGTGGGTCCTTCATGGATTGAACTATTTAGTAAATCCCACAGATGCTTGATTGGATTAAGATCCGGGGGGAATTTCGAGGCCAAGTCAACACCTTAAACTCGTGCTCCTCAAAGCATTCCTGATCCATTTTAAGGGCCCACAGCCACCAGGGAATTCAGTTTCCATGAAAGGGTGAACATGATCTGCAACAATGCTTTGGTAGGTGGTACGTGTCAAAGTAATATCCTCCTGGATGGCAGGACCCCCAAGTTTTCCCAGCAGAACATGTCCAAGAATCACACTGCCTCAACTAGCTTGCCTTCTTCCCATAGTGCATACTGGTACCATGTGTTTTCCGGGTAAGAGATATGCGCGCACACACACACACACACACACACACACACACACACACACACACACACACACACACACACACACACACACACACACACACACACACACACACACACACACACGGCCATCCATGAGATGTAAAAGAACTTGATTCATCAGACCAGGCTATCTTCTTCCATTGCTCTATGGTCCAGTTCTGATGATCATGAGCCACTGTTGGCACTTTCGTTGGTGGACAGAGGTCAGCATGGGCACCCTGACTAATCTGCAGCTATGCAGCCCCATACACAACAAACGGTGATGTGCTGTTTTATTCTGACCCCTTTCTATCAGAACTAGCATTAACTTTTTGAGCAATTTGAGCTACAAAGATCATCTGCGTATGCAGATATTCGAACGCACACCCTTGCAAAGTATACTTCTTTTAACTCTTCTCATACAACGGTGTTGCATGCACAGTTTTGAGCAAACTCTCGCCACAATTTACTATTAAAAAATTAAATGTGCACATGTCCAACGTATGAGCGTACAAACAAAGTAATCTTCTATTGATGAAATTCGCATAACGCGCACTGTACTCTGACCCTTGCGTACATGTAAAACGTGAAGTATACTTCGGCCTTAAGTGACTCAGTGACTTTTTTCTGGGTACCATCCACAATCAAATGGGCAAACTTAGCACAAGATTCAAGAGATTGGATTCCACCTGAGGTCATACTCTCACAACCATCAGCACAGCTGGAACAAATACCTTCCCTGGGTCAAGTATGCAAAAAACTCACTCCATCAAGCCACCAACAAGTCTCGCACCCTTACAGTGCACACTCTGTTACAACCAACATGGTTTACAAGTCAGGTAAGCCTTTGGAAGTTTAATCTGTGAACCACTGGATGCAGTAGAGCAAGAGGGTATGGGGCTCGGCACACGTGCACCTGCAGAGGGCGGTAAGAAGGACAAAAGGTCTGGCTCTCCACCAGGGACATCCAACTCCGGCTGCCCTGCCGCAAACTAAAGTCTATATTGGACCATTAACTATTCAGAGACAAATCAACAAAGTCCAGTTATATGTTTCCCTCCTGAAACCTCACCATGATCCTCTTGTTCCTTCTTGCACAGGGTCTGGTGCAGCTGACGTGCCTCCCCCTCCGATGGAATCTGATGTGGGCCTCAGTCTACACTGCCAATACCATCCTGGACTCCTGGTGACAGGGTAACCGAATTTAATATCTGGTTGACTGGGAGGGTTACAGACCAGACAAAAGACCTTGTGTACCACGGGAGGACATCTTGGATCCTGCTCTGTTAACAGACTTTGATGTCAGTCATCCAAACCAACCTACATCCAGGGGTAAATTTCACCCCCGTTGCTGGCAAAAGTGGTCATCAGGATCATTCCATGGAGAGGGGGGTACTGTCACTGATTCAACAATGTCATCAGTACCAGACCCTAAAAATCTGCACATTCGTTCACTTTCATCTGAATACTAACCTACAACACCTGTCAACACTCATTAAGAACTCTTATATATGTTAATATATAGGAGCCAATTTCTACGCTTTGTATTTTGTCAAAGGTAAAGGTCACTCATCTGCAGCTTTACAGATTATGAGGGTTGTTCCTCAGGGGTCTGTTTTGGGGCCTCTCCTTTTGGTTGTTTGAATTTGACTTTAAATTCTAATAAAACTAATAATAACTAATAAACTTTATTTTTAAGATCAAAGTAACAAGCAGCACATCTATTATCACTTGGTATTTTACAGGGAACTAATCTTTGTTTAGTAAAGTAAACTAAAGTTGTGACAGAATACAAATATCTTGGTTTTATATTGGATGAATCCATATCTTTTAAATTTTATGTAAATCAATTAAGAACTAAGCTCAAGCTAAAACTTATTTATTTTTAGTGTTTTTTTTTAATATTATTTTTAATTTTTTTTATGGAACCCCACACATGAAATGCAAGATCATTTACTATTCCGTTCCCTTGATTTGCTAAATCATTCAAATGTTTTACTATTTCATTATCTCGATTTGCTAAATCCTGTGCACAATTTAGCCTACTAATGTTTTCCTGCATGCCATGTGCGGGGCTCTGTAGTTTTTCATTTGAGGCAAAAAAGAGCTGCCACCTTCATGCCATTACTTGATTATCGAGAATTGCCACTTTTACCAAACTTCTATGTTCCTTAGACAATCTTTATGCTCTTAGATTTATAACAAATTGTAATTTCATAACTCAAAATTGTGAGCTTTATAATAGAGTTGGCCTATGTTGGTTTTCAATTTCAATACTTAGGCATTGGTACCTTGTGGCAGGCAAGATGGGCCCGAAAGCCATAAGACTGGTCTGAAGCTGGCAGTTATCTATGCCATATATGGCAGGTTTTTTTTTTTGTTTTTTGTTTTTTGATAACTAAAGTGTGTTTGAACGTTCACCTGTTCCTGCCTCCTCCTTCCCTGAACACAAATCTTGGTACCTGTTTATTTATAAATCTATTTTGGGTCTGTTGCATTCATATCTTTGATCCTGTACTTAAAAGAAAATTGCTTGGGTATATTCTTTGCATTCACAGAACTTATAGCCTTCTTGTTTTACATGTACAAACTAAATTAGGAAAACAAGCGTTTTATTGCAGCACCCACTTATTTGAACACTTTACAAAATGATTTAAAGATGGAGATTTTGGTGTGAATGAGCACTTTTAAATCTTTGATCTGTGAGCTGTTAAAGAAAGAAACAAATTTTAAATGTTTTCAAATATGTTCAGTTTAATGATCTGGACAAACAGACTAGACATTACTGAACTGACACACCAGTGTCCAGAGCTGCTCTCCAACATATGGCTAAACATCAGTACACTCTTTCAGTTACAGATGTCTCTCTTCCTGAGAATGTTAACCCTGACCTGGATGAGATATCTAAGGTAAAGTGACATTTCTGTATCATCTGTGTCATATTTTCCAGAGATTTAATCTACTCTCTTTTTATATTTAAATTATAAACTTCTTATTTCCCTACTTGTTTTCACTTCAGGTTCCTAAAGTTCACTCCATTCACACTTATGTGGCACTTTACAAGTTCCTCCCACAAGAGCAAAATGATTTAGAATTACAGTAAGTGCATGTGTATGTGCATGACAGAAAGTACCAACATTTTTGCTTATGACAAGGCAACAGGAAAAAACATGTCTGTGCAAAATGTATGTCTGTGTCTATAAGGATATAAACTTTCACAAAGATGGTTTAATACACATCACATTTGGGCTTCTCTCTGTTTTTATTTTAGTCCTGGTGACAGAGTTACGTTGATCGATGACTCTAATGAAGAATGGTGGAAGGTGGGTATTCATGTCTTAAGAGCAACATTCTCAGAAGCATCATAGTGTTTCTTTTTGAGAAATTCTATACCAGAATTTGCTTTAATGAATCATATCTGCAATTATATCTATGTGAAGGGGTCTGACAATGTCAGCTTAAAATATTGCTTTCGGACAGCTTTTATACACCCATTCATAAGTTCTCATGATGTACGCATGAGAAGTGATGGTCATCTGTGCTTCTGCGCTGATTTAGAGCTTTAACGCTGGACTAATGAACGCATGAGTATGACAGTTAGATAGAAGAGATGGTTTATCAATTAAAGTTTAAAGGAAGTGTATGTAAGATTGTGGCCAAAACTGGTACTGCAATCACTTTCCAATTACTATAGAAGGGTGTATCCCCTCTCCCTCTCCCCCTTGAATCGAGATTGCCAGATATGCTGCAAGATCCCACAGCTACAGCTACGTTTGTAGCTGCAGCTGTGGTAACTAGAGCAGAGCTGGCAACCCAGATGCCAAATAACGTGCTGCATTAACGTGAGATTCTTATCGGGCGATTAAAAAAACAAATATCACTGTTAATCTCTTCTCAAAGTTGGGTTGGGAGCTGGGTCTATACTACTATGCAAGCTATGAAAAGACTAAGGTTATTTGCACCTTGTGCAATGCGGGACTAGTTTACTGTAGAAGTTCTTCAAGTCTCAAGTACCACCTAAACGCAAAGCATCCCTTAGCTAATGCAGAAGATTCCGGACAAAGCACTGATGTAGCACAGGGGAAGAGCCCAGCCATCAGCACAGCTCTATCAGCTACAAGTAAAGGTCCTTCTCAAAAAAGTAGCATATGTGATAAAAGTGTATTATTTTCCATAATGTAATGATAAAAATTAAACTTTCATATATTTTATTCATTGCACACCAACTGAAATATTTTAGGTCTTTTAGTGTTTTAATACTGATGATTTTGGCATACAGCTCATGAAAACCCAGAATTCCTATCTCAAAAAATTAGCATATCATGAAAAGGTTCTCTAAACGAGCTATTAACCTAAACATCTGAATCAACTAATGAACTCTAAACACCTGCAAAAGATTCCTGAGGCTTTTAAAAACTCCCAGCCTGTTTATATTTTTTCACATTTTCATGTTGAGAGAAACGATAATATTATTAGATGATGATATTATTCTCGGGTGAGAACGCGCCACACTGCCAGAATTTGTGGAGACACAAAGATAAAGCACTTTGTGTTTTCTGTTCTTAAACCCTCGACGAAACTGAAAGCAAGCATTTGACTCGAGATTATTTTGCTATCATAAGTAATCTCGCTCTCACTCGGAGTACAGATGAGCTTACCTGCACTCGTGAACGCAGTTATGGACTCTTTCCTCATTCGACTGGTGTTTGGATCTCATGTGATTCTCATTGTGGTGGTGATATTATGATAACTCAGTTTCATTAATAAATTTCATCAAAAGCAACTCCATTTTGTATGATAATTTTCAATTTTCATATAAGTAGTTCCAAACATTGCGAGGCAGACGACATTGTGTGATGAAATACACTAAACTTATTAACACGGTCCACAGTGCCACCCAGTGGAGTTAGTTATAACTGGGAGATTTAGAGAGAGTTATAATGGATTCACTGCATTTACAGCCAGCAAATCAACACATTAAAATTTGAATAGTATTTTTAGTTTTCGAATATTAATTACAGATCGGATATTTGAATATTCGTGCACACCCCTAGTGGGAACAAGGCAGGCCAGCTGCAACTCGGAGGTCATCAAAAACCCACCTCAAGTCACACAAAAAAAAACAAAAAAAACACCACACACCCACAAAAGGGAAGTTGTATGAGCACACAGCACACTGTGAAACACTGCAGAATGAAGCAGCTAGCCTCCCCAGTTCCACACACGAACTCACAGACCCTGGAAAAAAAGAGAAAAACATTAAAGAAAACAACTCGACTCGGCGCAGTAAAAGGTCCCGGCTGAAACATCCTCCCTCACATCTCCCCCTGCTATTGACAGAAATGAGAGAGGGAGGATTTTTCAGCCGTGACTTTTTACTGCACCGAGTCGAAGTACTCTCAGAAGTGCTATTCTGCCATACATTATAGTTCTCCTTTTTTATCCACTTAGAAAAGCGGCACGTTTTATTTAGTGTCACCATACTTGATCGTTCAACTATTCGTGTAACTGTATTTAAATAGGCAAACGTGGAGGCGTTTGGTCGCTTCTAAATTGATCTCTGTTTGGTACCATAGTGAATGAACTGGGCTTAGTGGGCTAAGCTAAATGCTATCAGATCATCACCTGAATAATTGCATAGATTGCATAGTATACAATACATTTTTTGTCCATCATATCGATGCTAACATGATACAGTGATTCTGAAATAGCTTACTCTATTCATTGCCAGACAATTTGATCTACAATACATCTTGATGTAGTCCTATGTGTAAAAGAAAAGGCAAACAAATGTTTGTTCACAGTATTTGCATTCATTATTTGTTTATGTATTTCTGTTATACAGTATAACTGGTGATGCTTGACTGCATGATAGACTTTACAAAGCTCTGCAGGGGATATTGTGTCATCCTGAGGTGATGTTGCTTCTTGAAAAAATGACTGTGGTGGAGGGGGCGTGGTTTAGCAAGTTCTGCATGAAGACAGAGATTTGGAGAAAGATTGCTGTAAACAAATTATATTAAACTGAGTGAGAGCATGACTTTATTTTGTTTGTAGCCTACCACGAGAGTTCTGAATAAACACAAGTCACAGTCACGCCGACCCTGTCTTCATCCTCCTTATTCTACAAACCTTTTTCCAATGACCTAAGGCAAGACTTAAGTACCTGGGGCTCATCGGTTACGGTTGTTTTTCCATGCTGGCATGTTGGTCAATGGCAGCTTTCCCTAACGATACAGTATGCTTTTTATATCAATTTGTGCTCTTTTGTCCATAAGGTCTGACGTTTTAGCATGTTAACGTTATGATATGACAAATCCAGGCAGCATGTCGTGGAGGCTTGTGTATGTTTTTTAAGCAATGATATATCAGATATTTATTTGACACCACATTAAGCTAATCATTTGACGAGAGACGCTATGCTGCTGCGTCCCACTTAAGATTCTAGAGTGGGATTTTTTTATCGCAGATTTAGCACAACTCCAAAAAGGAGGACAAATTAGTGTCCAGGTTGAGGTTGCACTAGACAGGGGGCATAAAATCCAGATGTATGGCCACCCTAATCTGGAGGCTGAATTCAGATGGTTAAAATATTTTTCTATATTTTTCATTCCCCAGAGCAAGCAGGCTACGATTACTAAATATAATTCTATCAAAGCTGTTGATGAAACTACAAGGAGGTAAATTTAGCGATTCAGAGGGCCAAATATTTGTGACTCATTTGTTATTGACAAAAACGCTATATCCAACAGAAGGTTTCAGCGTCCGTATTGAATTTAAGATCAACAGAAGTTTCGATGTAATCATTATAGAAATGCCATTCCACTTATCACAGAAAATGGACCAGAAGTGTAGTTTGGAGTGGCATCCAGCATCTAATTGATCATGTATCAGATGATGTAGTTTGTATGTTTTTTTTTTGTGAGATTGAGAAGCCTTCATATAAAAGAGCGACCTTGTGGAATGATTCACATGGAGAAATTGAGATGGCTTAAAAGAGAAAGCAAGTCCCGTTTTGAAATGTAAATGCATCCTGCAAATTCTTTAATTACTGCTCAAATTCTGTCAAGTTTCTCTGAAAGCAAGGAAGCTTAAATCAGATCTGAAGTAAGATTAATACTGAGAAATTCGAACAGAAATCATTTTGCAAAATATTATTTTACAGTTTTTTAAGAACTTTGTAAGTGTACAAACAGTTTTATACGAAGACACTTTTTAAAGACAGTCCATTATGCGTATACAGACAGGAGCCATCTTGGAAAACAGTCTTGACGAGTCAAGCCACGAACGCTGGGCTACAGAATCAGGGCTACAGAATCAGGCGGGGCTATAGATGGGGCTCAGAATCAGGCGTTCTTCTTAGTCGGTTGAGGCAGTGTTTCGCCATACTCTGATGGCACAGCCTGGCACATTCTGAGATTGATAATTAGCTTGGCCTGGTATCAATAAAAGCTTCTCTTTGACTAACAAGGAAGTTTTCAGCTCTGAAACTTACAGGATATTCTTATATTACCATGACATTTTATATATCAAAAGCTCAAGGGAAAGTTGATTTCTCAGTTCATGACCCCTTTAAAATGAGACTTGCATAGAGTGAAAAGCACCCTCTGTTAAACATCCACCATTCATCCATTTCCTGGATCTTGATCTGTCACTTTCTGAGACTTACTTCATGACATTAATCATCTGGTAGTCATTCAGACAAAAAAAGGACTGACGAGTTTAATGCAAAAATACATTTTACAACCAATTACAATCAATGTACACTGTTCTAACTAAATAAAATTACTTTTAAATAACAAATGTACATGCCTTGCAGGGACACTGTATAAAGGACCATTAATGCCTTGATTGATAATGCCTTGTGCTGTTTTGTATTGTGTGTGCAGGGAAAATGCGGTGATAGAATTGGATTATTTCCTGCTAATTTTGTGCAGCGAGTGCGTCCAGGTGAGCGTGTCTGGAAGGTGACGCAAAGTGTCCTTGGCAACAAAGATCTGGGTCACTTGACTGTTAATGAGGCTCAGGTATATATACAAGTATAAAACATAATATATAGTTTTATACATTTTATGTACTTGTCAAACTTGAGTTTAGCTCATTCAGGATGATGCATTATCCAATATATTTTAGGGGACATGAACATTTGCTTAGTTACTTGATTTAACACATTATCAACTTTATTTATATAGCGCTTTTACAATGACGATTGTTTCAATGCAGCTTCACAGTGTTAAACAAGACAATATTACAACAAAATTTGATTTGGCTATTTTTAAAAACCATTAGATGTGGACATCTTATCCCACTAGGGTTTCTGGGGCCCATTCATTTCTGCTTCCAATTTCTAAGGGTGTAATTTAACCCAAGAGTCTCACTTTGACCTTCAAAAAAAGAGAGCTAAGAGTCTGTGTTGGAGTTGTGGGAAAGTGTCCACACTGTAAAAAGTTATTTAGAAAAAAAGTTAAAATTTTGAGTTCATTGAAATTAAAATTTTGAGTTAATACAATGAACATTTGTTGAGATTCGACAACCTTTATTAAAATATTATTAAAAGATTTTGTAAGCAAATTGGGTAATTGTGCGTCATTTCTGATGACGCAGTGAAACATGCCAAATAATATAATTCTAAAATTATGCCTGACTAAAGCTGCGTTTCCACCGCAGGAACTTTACCCAGGAACCAGGAACTTTGGGGTGGTACTCAGTGTGTTTTGACCTTAGGAACCAGGGTCTAAATGAAGTTCCGGGTAAATATTTCCCCCTCCAAATGGCCCTGCTCGCGAGGTAGTACTTTTTCAGAAAGTTCAGGAACTTTCGAGGGTGGGACTTGGGCGCTGAACACGCTGATTGGTTGAGCTCACACAGCATTTTATTTCAACCGGCATTTTTAAAGTCTTTTGTGAGGTTCGTTCTGCGTTCAGTAAATATCAGTCTTGCTCTCTGTCTGATGGCGCGCGTTCGTCTCAGCCATCTCACGTTCAGTGTCCGTAATAGCTGATAATAATATACATTGTCATTTAAATCTAGCTTTACAAGCTTTCTGAATATGCTAGTGCTCTTTTCTGTCGTTTTTATTTACCTCTTTAGTAAACCTATACATAACCAGCAAAAGCAGCACAGCTTGAATCTCTTCCATACTCGTTATAAATTTTTTTACAGTCTATTTTTCACCATGTAAACAACCTGACTGATTACTTTTAAGTGTGCGTCCTTACATGATGTGACAGCGCGCCCCGCGCTCAAGTTGACAAGAGAGGAAAATTCATTTTTCTGAGGGGTAAACTTTTTATTTCGTAAGTTATGAAGATAATGTTGGAATAATGACTCGGCGTGTATTGCCCCAGGCAGTTTTTACTTTAACTGCGCCTGACAGAAGAATAAAAAAAATTCTAAGATGATTATTACACTTTACAACAAATAAATAGCTTATATAATGCTGTATTAGTCCTCGTGGCCGTTAAGAGTTGCTATGGCTACAGTTAACACATTCCAGCTGCTGGAGAAAACAGCGTTAACATTTTTGATGCGGCAGACAAACTGCATGTGACAAAATGGTTGCGATTGAAAGTCATCACATGTAAACACCAGATCGGTTAAGATAACGTCTCATGTAAACAGTCCACTAAATCTTTCAATCGGAATGACAAAAAAAGTGTGCTTGTAAACGTGGCGTGTCTCGCAAAAATGATTACTGTCCGTCACTGACTTGGAGGAGCAGTCGTGCGCAGTCCTACATCACCGGACTAATTTGCCTAATCTTCACGGAACTTTAGATTGCGGTGGAAACGCAGACAGTTGCAGGTCTGGGAGGAGAAAAGTTCCTGTAAAAAAAGTTCCTGGTACAAATTGTTCCGGTTCATTTTGGTGGAAACGGGGCTTAAATGAGTTTATTAACAAGAGGAACTTTTGAACAATGTTATCAAACAGGCACACACTGGGAAAATATACAGAGAATATAAAATGTACATGAAATAAAGATAGGAACCAGGAACACACTGCAAAAAAGGTTTTTCTTACTTATTATTTTTGTCTGGTTTCTAGTTAAACCATCTTAAAATTCTTACATTAAGAAAAAAAATACTAGACAAGTAAAAATTATTGTCTTGTTTTGGGAAAAGAATAACCAAAAAGGCTAACACTTTATTTTGATAGTCCACTTTAGACATTCTACTAACTATAAGTAAGTTTGCAACTACATGTCAACTAACTGTCATTAGAGTATTTGTAGACTCTCTGATTAATATTTACTAAAACTTTATTTTGTCGGTCCCCCAACAGACATTCTACTGACTATAAGTAAATTGGCAACTACAATTCAACTTACTCTACTAACCCCAACCCTAACACCTAACCGTAACCTACCAGTCTACTGACCGTCAACTAACACTCTAATGACAGTTAGTTGACATGTAGTTGCAAAGTTACCTATAGTTAGTAGAATGTCTAAAGTGGACTATCAAAAAAAAGTGTAACCCTAAAAGTTTTTTAAGAGATAGTTCACTTTAAAATAAAAATTCTGTCATCCTTTATTCACCCTCAAGTTGTTTCTAACCCGTATGAATTTCTTTCTTCAGCTGAACACAAGGAAAGATATTTTGAAGAATGTCAGTAACCAAACAGTTAACTGAAGCCATTGACTTCCATAGTAGGAAAAAATACTATGGAAGTCAATGGTTCCCGTTAACTGCTACTGACATTCTTCAAAAAAATCTTCCCTTGTGTTCAGCTGAAGAAAGTAATTCATACAGGTTTGAAACAAGTTGAGGGTGAGTAAAGGATGACAGAATTTTCATTTTAAAGTGAACTATCCCTTTAAAATAAGCAAAATAATGTTGTTTTCCGTTTGAATTAAGATTATTTTACTTACCCCATTGGCAGATTATTTAGCTTATTTTAAGCAAAAACTCTTAAGAATTTTTAGATGTTTGGACTACAAAAGAGACAAAAATACTAACTAAGAAAAGCATTTTTGCAGTGCATAGAACTAAGACAGAACATAAACTAAAACATAAACCTGACAGCATCAATTAATTTTACTGTTTGTCCTTTTCCTTTTTAAACCACTTATTTTTTTTCCTGTCACAATTCATAGATATGTGTTGGTAAGAAGGAAGACACAGATGGCTTTCTGAAGCTTAGCAGTGGTAAGAAGAGAGGTCTGGTGCCAACTGATTCACTGGAGGAGATATGACAGCTCATTAGTAACAGCTGTTGCTTTTAACATCGTGACATTGACCATGAGTAATATAATTTAACATACACCTTTTATATTGTGTCAGATATTAATATAAGCTGCATTAAAGTGTCTTGATTAGTTTGATCTGATTGGATATACAATTTATGTTTCTGTAGCATACTGAATGTCTCAGACCTTCATTGTGATGTTTTTGTGCTTTTCCCCCCTATTGCCATATTTAATTCCTAGTGCATAAAGGCATAGAAAGGTAAAGGAGAAGGTTTGATCATATTTTATCATAAAAACGTAACTTTCTAAGCAAAAAGAAATAATGTGACAACTTCCATTAGAATGATTATAAGTACATTAATAACTATTTTAATAAATATTTATAAGAAAATTTATAAGAAATCAATTAACTGGGCAAGCCCCAGTTTGGAGTTTGTTCTCATTTAAACACAATATTTTTGAAAGTCATGAGAACCTGGACCTTTACCTTATGTAGCAATACTAGAAGAGACCTACCGATAATGTGTTAACATTTGTATTGAACACCTTTCAAAGAAAGTCAAAAAGTTTGTATTTCCATTTGTAAAATAAATAATATAGTCTGAATATGTCCGATGTGACCACTTCTCATACACACACTCATGCTAATGTGTGTGGCAGACTGATGCTGAGCTTTACATATGGTCTTTCATAGGGAGGTATAAGACAAGTGCCTTCACACAGAAGACCTGTAAGCACCAGCTTTAAAACAATTAATTGCCAATAAGGAAGCAAGGAAACTACATCACATTTACTGTATCAAACAATCTGGATAAATAAAGATATGTCATTTATAGTTCCTTTGTCTTTTTGAAGTAATATACTTGCATGAGGTGAGATGTTGGATTTTGAAGGATTTAAAAGGTTTGTGTGTTCAAGCATTTACAAATGAAAAAAAAAAAACTAGAACAATCATCTGTTCCTTTTAACACTGTATACCTATTAGAACATTAAAATTTTCAGTAATTTATTGCAAGGACTGAAATAGTTGTTTGCTGTTTTACAAGGTGTGGTTATAAAAACATGATTTTCTTAGTAAAACAAATAAATATCAATGGAACTCTATACACTGACTAAAATGCCAACATTTTGTCATGCATGCAAGGTTATCTTCATTTTAAAGGTGGCTTTCATTTCTTCTAAACCCATGATAAAAAAAAAGATTTATATAGACTACAACCTATTTTACACTATAACAGCTGTACATCTATATTTTTTCCTGCCCTCATTCTGATAGATCTTATGTCTGTATTTAGTAATTAGGACACTAAAGTAGGGCAGATTTCAGAGATGATTAAATGTGCTTGACGCTATAGTGCAGTGAAATATGGGTTCATGAGACAGTTATTTCTGCCATCCTAGTGTTTTTTTGTATTTACACTAGATAATCTTCTCACTCTAAAGACATGAATATAGCCACATTTTTTCATAGTGTCGAAATGGCTGTAACTATCAACTTCGAAGGGATATGATTTTCATTGCAGGATTATAATATTCCAGAACAATGGTGAAAAGGCTATTTCTTAGCATTGTAACAAGAACAGCAGCTCTTGCACACGACTATTTTCTTTTTTTTAATACAGACATGACTTTATTAAACTATTCAGATTACAAACAGTTTACAGCACCCATTACACGCAGAGTAAATTTGAACCAGAGTTGGCCAATTCATATAGATCTACAAGGTTACATTTGACATTTTTTATTCCGGCTACGTCTGATTACAATCGGATTTGTATTGTCCATGTAAACACAGCTATTGTTTAAGTTCTAGTCATGGTTTTCTGTCTGTTTTGTTTAAATAAAAATGTTTTACAAAATTTTAAAAATGATGCAGTAACATGAAAAATACGAAGTTTAAGAATGACTGAAGGGGGCAGCAGTGGGGGAATTAATCATCAAAATCAAAGTTTTTTTTGTTTGTTTGGGGTTTTTTTTTGTTGAGAATATAGATACTACTAATTACAATGTGTATTTTCATTTAAATGTAATAATGTACACTGCCGGTCAGTTGTTTGGAAGTTACTGTAAAATGCAATTTGTCTATCTGATGCTGAATTTTCATTATCATTACTCCACTGTCTTCACTGTCACATTAACCTTCAAAAATAATTATAACATGCTGTTTTGCTGTTCAAGAAACATTTCTGATGTATACTATAGCTCAAATGTGTGGGGTCAGTAAGGTTTTTTTATTTATTATTTTTTTGGAAGACATTAATAGCAAGGATGCATTAAATTGATCAACATTGACAATAAAGACAACAAATGTTTGTTTGTTTTTTTTACTTATTTACTTAACTATTATTAAACTATATTAACTAATTAGTATTATAACTTTATTATATTATTATTAGTAGTAGTAGTATTTAACTTTTTTAACTTGTACTCAAATAATCCTGAAAAAAGTATTAATGCACATCACCACCAGACATTTGTAGCAGTTGCCTTATGGAGGACACATTTTAACCTGTCTGCAAATAAAAACTAGGCCTACACTGCTGAATGTTCTTATCTTTTTGTCAAGTCTTTAAAAAAATAAAAAATAAAATAAAAAAAATTGTCACATTTATATAGCGCTTTTTCTAGGCACTCAAAGATTACATATAGAACACCATCAATGTGCAGCATCCACCTGTGCTTGTTACAGACCCATCACTATACTGGGGTGTTGGACCCACACAGACCACTAGGGTGAGCACCCCCTGCTGGCCTCACTAACACATATCTTCCAGTAGCAACGTAGTTTTCCCAGTTAATATACAGGTCCTTCTCAAAAAATTTGCATATGTGATAAAAGTTCATTATTTTCCATAATGCAATGATGAAAATTTAACTTTCATATATATTTTAGATTCATTGCACACCAACTGAAATATTTCAGGTCTTTTGTTTTTGTACTGATGATTTTGGCATACAGCTCATGAAAAGCCAAATTTCTCTAAAAATTTGCATATTTCATCAGACCAATAAAATAAAAGTGTTTTTAATACAAAAAAGTCAACCTTCAAATAATTATGTTCAGTTATGCACTCAATACTTGGTCGGGAATCCTTTTGCAGAAATGACTGCTTCAATGCGGCGCGGCATGGAGGCAATCAGCCTGTGGCACTGCTGAGGTGTTATGGAGGACCAGGATGCTTCGATAGCGGCCTTAAGATCATCCAGAGTGTTGAGTCTTGCATCTTAACTTTCTCTTCACAATATCCCACAGATTCTCTATGAGGTTCAGGTTAGGAGAGTTGGCAGGCCAATTGAGCACAGTAATACCATGGTCAGTAAACCAGTGGTTTGGGCACTGTGAGCAGGTGCCAGGTCGTGCTGAAAAACGAAATCTTCAATCTCCATAAAGCTTTCCAGCAGATGGAAGCATGAAGTGCTCCAAAATCTCCTGATAGCTAGCTTCATTGACCCTGCCCTTGATAAAACACAGTGGACCAACACCAGCAGCTGACATGGCACCCCAGACCATCACTGACTGTGGGTACTTGACACTGGACTTCAGGCATTTTGGCATTTCCTTCTTCCCAGTCTTCCTCCAGACACTGGCACCTTGATTTCCGAATGACATGCAAAATTTGCTTTCATCTGAAAAAAAAGTACTTTGGACCACTGAGCAACAGTCCAGTGCTGCTTCTCTGTAGCCCAAAAGTGGCTTGACCTGGGGAATGAGGCACATGTAGCCCATTTCCTGCACACGCCTGTGCACGATGGCTCTGGATGTTTCTACTCCAGACTCAGTCCACTGCTTCCGCAGGTCCTCCAAGGTCTAGAATCGGCCCTTCTCCACAATCTTCCTGAGGGTCCGGTCACCTCTTCTTGTTGTGCAGCGTTTTTTGCCACACTTTTTCCTTCTCAGAGACTTCCCACTAAGTTGCCTTGATATAGCACTCTGGGAACAGCCTATTCGTTCAGAAATTTCTTTCTGTGTTACCCTCTCACTTGAGGGTGTCAATGATGGCCTTCTGGACAGGGTCGGTTCGGCAGTCTTACAGATGATTGTGGTTTTGAGTAATGAACCAGGCTGGGAGTTTTTAAAAGCCTCAGGAATCTTTTTGCAGGTGTTTAGAGTTAATTAGTTGATTCAGATGATTAGGTTAATAGCTTGTTTAGAGAACATTTTCATTATATACTAATTTTTTAAGATTAGGAATTTGGGGTTTTCATGACCTGTATGCCAAAATCATCAGTATTAAAACAATAAAAGACCTGAAATATTTCAGTTGGTGTGCAACGAATAAAATATTTGAAAGTTTAATTTTATCATTACATTATGGAAAATAATGAACTTTTATCACATATGCTAATATTTTGAGAAGGACCTGTACAGGGTTATATGGCTGCTGGTCCGATTTTGTGCCAGATTGTAGTATCAATAAGAGGATCGATAAGAGTCAGTGATAAAATCATAATTTACCTATACTCATCACTACTGATGAGACTAACTTTTTCACTCATCGTTTAAACAGTTTGATTTATAAATCATTACATTTTCTGTACTCATGACATACTAACAATGTACATGGTTAAAGAATCAGTAGTGTACTAGCTTTTTGCTAAATGAGTCATAAATGTAAATAATTTAGGTAAGCATTAAGTTTGTAGGCCTCTTAGTTTTGATATTTAACCCTAAAAATATTAAACAACTCCCTATAACAATTAGAATTATTTTTTTACAGCAAAGAATGAAAATGAGCTTAACCAAAGTCCCTTTCACTAATTTCTTATTCAGCAGCCTCCTTTGGCACAAACCTTTTTGGCACCTTTTTCAGGCATGCAAGTGAAGCCCCTAAATTTTTGAATTGGAAAACAAGTCTACAAAACTTAGGATTACATTTTATATTTAAACCAAACAGCTCACTGTTTCCAAACACTCAAATCATGACCAAAAAAAAAAGAAAAAAAAAGTGATCAGGCTGGACCAGTCAGAGTGTGTGCACAAGCAGAAGCCCTCCTCTAAGAACACTGAGGGTTTATGTACAAACCATATCTTCTAGTCTCTACAAAATTTTGCTCAGCCCCAGAGTCACAACAATTGTTAGCCACTAGTTACATTTTTTTTAGCTCAACTATGCATAGCTTTAGTGTTGTTAATTGGTATGCATCATCAGGCCTTGAAGAAATAGAGTATCAACATAATGGTATCCAAAGAAATAAACTAGTAGTGACCACCTAAGGAAAGCATGTACAGGACGGAAAGCAATTAACATATCTAAGGTAAGCTCTCTTGATGTACAACAAAACAGATGCAAAAGTAAATGCATACATCTCACTGTTTGAAAAAGTAATCAACACCGAATAGACTTCTCTGCGTGCGCAAATCAATATGCAGAGCCATGAAGGTAAACCATCAACTTAACACAAACCATAGCTAATATTAAAACATACAAGCTAGAGAGACAAAACTGAACTGGTTTTATTTTGCATACAGAATTTATTTTGCATACAGAATTCAAACTCAAAAAATAATTTCTGTTCTCGGTAGCTTAATAACAAAAGCTGTACATGACGTACTAACATTTTTAAATAAACTGAAAGCATGTCTATTTGTATAGAAAAAAAAGAAAAGAAAAAAAAATCTCAAAACAAGTCATTTTAATTTACCACCTTTGGTCGGATACTAAAGAGATCTCGCAGATTTACTTCAGGATCAACGTGGTGTGGGATTTTACGCTCATTAAATAGGCCCGTCAGATCAGCTTCCAGTTTGGCCCTCTGAGTGATGTTCATGCGTAATGAAAAAAGAGAGTGAAGGTCTTCAACCAGAGGACGTCGATTCCGGCCTTCCAACCGTTTCTGCCAACTCTTGCTGCTCCGTTTATGTGGGTGCTAAACAAGAAATCAAGTATTAAAACCAGTGCATTTTACACAAAGAAACATGCTTAACTGATGATTTGTCAATGTGGTAATTTGCAGCATGTCAAATAGTTTATGAACCTCAAGCAACATTTAACCCAAAATACTCCTTTAGGCCACATAACTACCTTGAGTTTGGCCACATCAGGTTCATGGCGCAACATGTGGCGGACGAGGCTTTCCTGTTGAAAAACAGCACAGGTAAGGGTTACTAGCTAAACTTGACATGGAAACACTGCAGCAAGTAAAAAACTTGAATAGCAACTTGAAGTGATTTTTCAATTTGGATCCAAGGTACCCTATTTTGGTTAAGGGATTCAAAGATCAGATTAATAAAATAAAAATGGGCCTCAGGAACATGACTGAAAGGACTTGACCTTTTTTTTTTTTACAAAGTACAGAGGCATTTTTAACTTCAGGTTAACTGCATTATGGTGAAGTCGTTATAATTTCTTAAATTTGAAGAAAATGAGAATTCTACCATCCCTTCCCTTAAATGTACTCACACGCATGGCAAAATTCTTGCTGCAACCAGGGAAGGAACAGCTGTGAGAGAGCAGCTGCAGATGGACCTTTCGAATATGGTGCTGCAAGTTGAAGGTTGTGGAGAAGTATGCCTGGCAACCTTGACTGGGGCATAGCAAAACTGGCTTCTGCAATGCATGTGTCCGCTTGTGCCTTCTCAAGGCATCACGTTTCCGGAAAGCCTTTTTACATACCATACAGGAAAATGATGCTGTTGATGAAATTAAGTGACTTTAGAGCTTTTGTGAAAAACCATTACAGGTACAAAGAGCATATCACCGATTGGGAAGTGGGAAAGTACTTGCAGTTTACATCCAATAAACAAATGTTTGCACCGATTTACCTGGGTGACTCGCCATGTGTTTCCGTAAATTCATCCAGGTGTGTACACTGATGGGGCATTCAGGATAAAGACAGCGGTAACCTGAAAAGACAGTTACTGGGTGGCCGTTGTAAAACTGTTGAAAGATATTATAGTGGGTAGTAGTAGAGGTGTTGAGTAATTGTGCGTGCAGTACCAATAGAGTAACCTGCTGTTTGAAAATTTATTTAAATTCAAAAGGCAGAAAATGCAGTCAAAATGTAATTCTGACCAAGAGTGTCTGGGTTGATTCAGAGAAAGTTAAGTATCACTTCATGCTCAATTTAAAAAATAAATAAATAAACTTTTAAAAGGTCCCATTCTTGGGCCTCTCAGTGTTTTCAAAGCTTGATTATGTTTACAGTGTGCAATAGAACATGAGTTCATGTTTCACGTGTTAAAAAAAAAAAAAGTTTGGCTGTTTCCTCGGTCCTAAAAACAGCCTGATGATTTCCTTGTTCTATGAAGTCCCTCCTTCAGAAATACGTAACGAGTTCTGATTAGCAAGCGCTTCCCGTGTTGTGATTGGACAGCAGCTTAGCACACTTTGCCCGGAAAGGTCCTGCCTCTTACCATAAAGGGGAGACGCAAGAGCTGAATCCTCTTCTCCACGTGGGAGAGCAACAAAACCACTCCCCCTTTTTTTGCGTGTTCTTGTGGGCGGAGGGTTAGTCAACAAACGGTTCTAGTGAAGTCATTACATCCCTGCACTTCCTGCTGTAGTCCAAACCGGCCGGTCGCTATAGGCTTTGAAAGGGAACTTCTGCTAAATAAAATCTCGCTTGGCATTGAACTTTATAATTTTACAGGTATTATTTATGCTCTAACAGCAACATTACACTAACTAAAGTTTGAAAGATGGCATCTCGAAGAACGGGACCTTTAAGCTACAGTATAGCCAGATTTAGTGTCTTGGCTCAGCAGGGTAGCATTGAGAATTAAGAGTTACAATTTGTGGTGTAACAAAAGTTAGACCATTCCCTTTATCGCCTTTTACGTTATCGTTTTTATAAATACAGTAATTGATGGTGCCCCTACTTACCATATATTGAGTTATAGCATTAAGTAAATAAGCGTTATTCAATTAATGACAATTATTGAATCCTCACCTGCATGCCTTCTATAATGAGCATTCCGTGCAACGTGAGACTCAAACCTCATTCCGCAACCACTTTTCAAGCATCTTGGGCAGAAAAAAAAACAAAAAAACAAAAGTGTAGCAGTCTCCACATTTTCTGCAGTGAAGGTTATAAAACATTATACAAACTTTTGAAGGTTGCAGACACACCTGAAACTCGAAGTACCGTGTGTCACCAGGTGCAGTTTTAACGCTCGCCGTTTCCTGAATGTCTTTGTGCACTGAGGCTCTTTACACTGGGGAAACAGACTTCGTCTTGATTATATTTAAAATAAATCAGGGAAGAAAGAGAAAATGAGAGTCAAACCTCAAAGTAATCATGTTTTTCGCTGTGCGCGTAACGCACATGCCTCCTAAGTTTATCCGCGGAGTAGAAGTTTTTGCCACATGCAGCGGCAGTGCACCTGCTCAATGAGAAATTGATTAAAAAATAAACAAAAGGGTTAGTCAATAAATATGCCTACATTAAGAGGCTTTATTAATTTCTAAACTGGCCAACAACTCACATTCCATGATGACATTTTAATATTTTACAGTCAACTTCAGTCACAGGTTGCAAGATAGCTCAATTATGAGCTACAATGAACTAGGCTGGGAGTTTTTAAAAGCCTCAGGAATCTTTTGCAGGTGTTTAGAGTTAATTAGTTGATTTAGATGATGCAAGATAGCTTAAAAAAAAAAAAAAAAAAAAAAAATATACACACACACACACAGATCTAAATGTTTAGGCTACGTCACCCAAATCTAACTGGCATCTAAAGTGTGTCTAACATGTGCCTATAATGGTCTGACAGCAGGACACCCCTCCCCTGACAAGGATAAAACTATCTAGTCCATTTTAAACCAATTGCATTGAATAACATTACTTGAAGTTTTTCACGCCAGTGTGTATTGAAGCATGCCGACTCAGGTGCGATTTACGGGTGAAACTGCGTCCACATTCGGGAAATACACACTTGTAAGGTCGCTTAAAGAAACAGAAAGAAAAAGATGATAAATATGATTTTATTTAACTTTCACACTTAAAGTGTAAAACTACTTACCACACCAGTGTGAATAGTTTGGTGCTCCAGCAGACGCCATTGCCGAGTGAAAGTCGCGCCACATTCAGTATAAGAGCAGTTAAACAACTGCTGTCGCAGCACAGCCTCCTCTTTCTTAACTACCTGTGCGGTCATTTCAAAAACGCTCTTGCAAATACCAATGCGCCTTCACTGAGATTAATCACTGACGTCCTTGTCTGCTTTTAGCTATTTACCCCTGTCACCTGCATGTGATTGAGCTAATGATATCAGCACAGCATGACGTCATAACGAGTCAGGCCTAGCGATTGCATTGGCTGTGTACCCAGAAGGGTTGCCAGGTCCCAGAAATATTTCTAGCCCAATATATATATATATATATATATATATATATATATATATATATATATATATATATATATATATATATATATATATATATATATATATATATATATATATATATATATATATATATATATATCCCTTGTGCATCCCTAAAATTCACTACCCTTTCGTTACCCTTGTGGCTGAAAACAGCCACTAAATTAAACTGCTGTAAAAATTTATCAGATAAAAAAATATTTGCTGATCAAAACTAGGGGAGAGCAGGGGCGAAAGTACAATTTTTCAGAAAAACGCACTATACGCACTAAAAACGCAAATATTTATAAGAAAATATTTTAGACAGAGATATACATTTGCTCTGGTCAATAACTCACAAGTGTGGTCTATCAATAGCAGGAGAAAAACAACTTGTAATTAGAAAAAAAAGTACAGCTTCAGTAATTTACTTTCCGTACTTGACAACTATATTTCGGACCCAGCCATGGGAAAAGATGACGAAATCACATGATTTTTGGCAGATCCATCAAGGGTTGCGTGCTGAACGTGCTGTCATAGCTTGGAATGCAAATGTAGTCAGGGCTCTGAGAAAATCGCTTTGTTACTTTCGTCCCGCATTACTTTCGCCTACTAAATCTTTAAAAAAAAAAAGTTCAGGATTTTAACCCTTTAATTGCCATTTTCATAATTGATGTCACTGATTTGGGGGGAAAACACACAAAATGAATGATTTTTACAGTTTTTTTCAACTGCTTACACACATTTTCCAAAGGTTTCCTCTTTTTTTCAAAACTTAACACACAAATTCAAGAATTCCACACACAAGATGCAAAATGCCTCACATCTCTTTCAAAATGAAACAACACAGTCAAATTATCACAAACATATTTCAAAAGCAAACATTTGTCTTACGTTGTAAACACCTTTACCATAATGTTATATTTTTGATTATGTCATATACACACTGTTATTCAAAACCTAAAGCTCTTCTTTTACAGTTTTTTTCAACTGCTTACACACAAAATTGTTACTTGTCACACAATTTTTAAAACCTGACACTCAAACACCAGAACCACACACTAAATCTGCAAAACCATACACTATTTTTTGGCCTTTTACTCAGTTTTCAATTTCATTAAACACTTTTTGCAAAACACAACACACAATTTTCTAGGCAACACACAAAAATCTGACAGGAAGTTTCTTGATTTCCTTTTATAAACACAACCAATCAAAATGCCACACTTAAGCCCTATTCGGACTGGATTAGTTTAACATGGGGACATGGGGGTAAAGTCATTTTACCTCAGGACGTCTGTAATATTAATGGCCAATTCGCACGGGATAAGACATCTCAGTAAAACTAGCAGAAGTGGGGGGAGTAACTCGCTTTACGCACCTCCTTGACGTCATGTGCGTATGACGTTACCGTTATAACGTGAGCAAACACAACCTGAGCGCCAGTCTGAACTCCGTCTCCAAAATATATGTGTTTTAATAAACAGTTAGGTCCAGTCTAACGATTGTGATTGGATTATGTTGGTAATAGACACTTTCCTAGAGCTAAAATGTGTTGTGCCTCTAATAAGTGCTTTTGATCTTCGTTTTGCTTTAAATGATATGCGGAAAATACTGGACATTTTCCACAGATTTCTCCCACCACCTACAACGCAACCGAATGCTTCAAGCGCCTCCATGGTCGCAAAAAGTGCTCTTTTTTAACTCTTAAACAGTAAATGACGGAATTTTACCATACATTTTTACAGCAGGTCTATTCGAACGGGATTAGTATTACCTGAGGTAATTTTTCCGGACCTTTTTACAGAAGGTAAAAGTCTCGGTAATCTTTACTGACATTCTCCGTAATGATTACCGAGATGGCACATTCGGACGGGACTAAAATCACCGAGAACCTCTGGTAATAATTACTTTACCCCCACGTCCCCATGTTAAACTAATCCAGTCCGAATAGGGCTTAATTCATCAGTGCCTCACACTAACTCCTCACATGTGCAAACACTTGTTGCTTTACTTAACAACAACCAATCATAACTTTAGTAGTGGCTTATAAATAGGCCAAAGGTCAAGTAATAGCTTTTGGACAATGGATGCAAACAGAGTAAGAGGAGTTGTGGAGACACTGATGCTGCCTCCATCCAAGGTTGGATACGCCATACAAGAAGGTTCTTTCCACGGTGTCTGGCAAGAGAGAATATAGCATGTGACGTGGATGTAATTATAATTATAATTTATCTTTGATATGTTGGGGATTGAACCCGGGACCTCATCCTTGCAAAGCTTATGCCCTACCACTGAGCTACTTGCTGTTGTGAAAGTTCTGCTGAGTTACATGTCCCTTGTATTCAACCTAATAGCTATTTTCTATATATAAATTGGGCAGATAGAGATGTGCCACAGATAAAGCATAACAGTCCGTGAAGATGCTGGGGACTGAACACAGGAACTCATACATGCAAAGCATATGCACTACCACTTAGCTACTTGCCCTTGTGAAGGTTGTGATGAGTTACAAGTGCCTTGTAATCGAGCTAGTTTCTGTTTTCCAAAAAATAAATTAGGCAGAGAGAAATGCGCAAGAGATGAGGCTAGTAGTTGAGATAACTGTCTTTTGAGATGCTTGAGATTGAACCAAGGACCTCATACATGCAAAGCATGTGCTCTACCACTGGGCTTCTTGCCCTTGTGAATGTTCTGCAGAGTCACATGTGCCTTGTACTCAAGCTAGTAGCTATTTTTTAAATATAAATTAGGCAGAGAGAGATGTGCCAAAGATAAAGCTTTGAATTGAAGAATAACAGTCCTTGAAGATGCTGGGGATTGAACCCAGGACATGATACATGCAAAAGATATGCTCTACCACTGAGCTACTCACCCTTGTGAAAGCTGTTCTGAATTACGTGCCTTGTACTCAAGCTAATTGCTATTTTCCAAATATAAATTAGACAGAGAGAAATGCGCAAGCGATGAGGCTAGTAGTTGAAAGCTAACTATCCTTTAAGATGCTGGGGATTGAACCCATGACCTTATACATGCAAATCATGTGCTCTACCACTGAGCTACTTGCCCTTGTGAAGCTTGAGCTGAGTTACATGTGCCTTGTACTCAAGCTAGTGGCATTAAGGCATTAAGAATCTCATTAAGAAATGAGCAACAGATAAAGCTTTGTGTTGAAGGATAATTTTTCTTTGAGATGCTAAAGATTGAACCCAGGACCTGATCATTGCAAAGCTTATGCTCTACCACTGAGCTACTTGCCCTTGTGAAGGTTGTGCTGAGTTACATGTGCCTTGTACTCAAGCTTGTAGCTATTTTTCAAACCTAAATTAGGCAGCGAGAAATGTGCTGAGTTACATGTGCATTGTATTCAAGCTAGTTGCGATTTTTTAAATATAAATTAGGAAGTGAGAAATGTCTGTTGGGGGTGCTCACTGGCAGCACTAGAGCGGCTCCCAGACCTAGACAATAGTGTTCCCTCCACAATAAGTGGATTGCCTGGTTTGATCGGTTCATCAATATCATGATTTATATTACTTTAAATTACTAATGCTAACATTACATCTATCATTATTACTGTTATTATTGTCATGTGTATTACGCTATCACTACTACTATTACTATTAGCTACTATCACTACTACTATTAGCCACTATCACTACTACTATTACTATCACTACTATTCTTACTATTAACTACAATCAATATACTATTACAATAATTACAATTATTACTGTCACCACTACTAACACCATTAGCTACTGTTACTACTACAATTATTATTTTTTGTTATGAATACTACTTCAAGTATAAATGTATTACCCTCAGCATCTCAAGTTACCATATATATATATAGTAACACCATGATCCACTGGAGGCGAGGTTGATGAACCCAAGTGCAGTTTATTTAACAAAATTCCAAACATAAACAAAAGACTTGGCAAACAAAATAAAACTTTACTTGACTTGACTGAGACTCAACTTTACGAAACACTCACCAACAGTGGGTTACAACATCATCAATAACTGACCAAGACTAAGCAAACATGAGGGCTTAAATACACAAGGGCTAATGACAAAACGAGGGACACCTGTGAACAATGATTACCCTATAAACCAATGAACACAAGACAAAAGGCAGTAACACATGAGGGCATGGAATCACATGACAACAGACCACATGACAAGACCAGGAAGTGCATGACAAAACATGACAGTGAACATGAAACCTTAAAACATGAAACATGAATCCTACACCAAAACACCTTGTGACATATATATATATATATATATATATATATATATATATATATATATATATATATATATATATATATATATGTGTCACAAGGTGTTTTTTATATAGGGGTTATATATATTAGTTTTCCTCTCTATCTGTTATTGTTTTGTTTTTCTATCCACTATACGTGTATGTCTATGATCACTTGCATAAGCTACTATAATTTGTTATTTTGTATTTGTGAAAAAAAAGAAATATTGTTAGTACTCAATTGAACAAAATATATAACACAAATATATAACAGTATAAGTAGTTTTGGGATATTTTACTAAACAAAGTTACATAGTGCACCTTAAATTTTCTTTTTTCTTTTTTTACTTTTTTTTTTTTTACCCCATTACTATGTAAAATGTGTCTGAATTATGTAAGTTTATTATTTCTTAAAACTAACAGAATAATTCAGATACTTTGTTATCTTTTCGCTCTGTCTCCAAATAAAATTGGTTACAGACTTTTTTTTTTATGGAGTTTGATGGATGGGACACAGCCAACTTTAATTTCTTTATTTGTATAGAACTTAAGTCAGATCACTAGCACACATTAGTTTTTAGTCAACCTTGATCAGAACAAACTTAAAATAAACCTTAAAAATAACCTTACATTTCGAAACCTACATCACCTCTGGAAAGGTCTATGTATAAACTAAATAAAAAATACAGGAAGCCGAGAAGGTAACGAGCATGAATTTTTGATGGCAAACGAATAAACAAACAAACAAACAAATTAACAAATAAATAAATAAATAATAATAAAGCAGCACAGAGATCGCTATTTTAGTTTTTTTTTTCCTACGCAGTGAGGTTCCTTCAGTTGAGTTCCTTTCATTGAGTGATCACTCCAGTTCAGTCGGTGGCGGTAATGCACCCATACTGTTTTGACCATCATTATACAGAAGAAGAAGAATGAGCTGCGCGCGCACATATATGAGGCGGATTCTTAAGTTTTGGTCTATAGGCTATGGTTTTAACCTTTAACCAGGTTTTAACCTTACAGTCTATGGTTTTAAGATGGTAAGTTATTACAGCATTACTGACAATTTTCTCTCAGCCACTAACTTAGTATTTGACGGTCGCTGCGTAATCATGTTTACAGAGGAGAAATTGGAATAATTAATGATTCGTATTGCTGACTTATTTTTTCCTATGTTCACTATGCTGCCTTCACATGCTATCGGGAATATTGTAACGTTAATTCCCGCTTCGTGAGAGCTGTTGCTCGTTGACTTCAAAAGGGGGTTTGTGTGCCATGTTTAACTAAACAAGTAACTTATTTACTATAATTCTGATTGTACGTGAAGGCAGTAACGTTATCTTCCTCAAGAGAACGTCAAAAAAAAAAAGTTCTTCTACTGCCGTTGCATTTATGAACCTTGATCAAAAAGTGGAGAATGTTTTGTCAAGCTGGTCTGTCAAGCTGAAATCAACAACGATTCCGTTCTGTCAGTACAAGACAAGATGCGATCACAACAAACTAATATTATTCTGATGTAAATATCATGTAAATGATATCTGATGTAAATAGCATGATACATTTTGGGGGGAGTGATATGCAATGCTTTAATTGAACAAATTATAAGATTAGATACTGTAATTAGGAATTTGATAGATTTGCGATCATAAGAGACAATGAAGCACCTGTAACGCAGTATAGGGGTTGGAATTGCAATAGACATTAGCTTTATCAAACAGAAGATGTGCAATATACTATTTTCTAATTCAAAATTAATCCAAAAGCCATAACCACAATGACATATTACTTAACAATTAGTTAATAGGTATGTGTCTGAACAAGTAAAGTCGGTCATAACATAATAATACCTTAATCGTTAGCTAATGATTAAATAAAGCAGACAAATGGAAGTTGAAATGCGTGACTTTGACCCATTGTGGAATTTAAAATATTAATGTACATTATTAGTTAATATAATATGTTAATAGGGAATCAATACATGTTGTTTTGTGATTATATTTAATTAATAGCAATTAATATATTACTTAATCTATTAATCATGCAGAATCTTCATAAGTTGCTGATGTAGTAATCATTAATAAATCGTAGTTCTTCATGAGTCATACATTGCCTGATGATTATTTGTGCATTAATTAGGCATGAATTAATGCATAGTAGTGCACCCTTTATTGTAAAATGTTACTAATGTTTTCACAGTAAATAGTGAATAAAACGTTTGGGAAACATTGAGGTAACTTTATTGTGGCAAACCTGACTAGTCAGATTTAACAAGTCTAGCCCCGACTGGCTCATCCATGACCTACAGACAGCCTGCAGGGAGAACCAGCTTACTAGCTTGATTCTCCTGCGAATTCCAGCTTCCAGTTTAAGCACACAAGGTCCCAAGTCTGCCACCGTTAGCTATCAATATCTGTTAGCTAATTTCACTAACGTTAGCTAGCTGTTTACAAGGAATGTTTCAATATAAAATCACTTGGCTAATAATAGTAACAACTTTAACGTCAACTCACCTAAATATGTTTTCTCCGATTTTAGGGTAAAGTTTTGAATGCTGAAATTTCATTCACCAAATGAAAAAAAGCAGGCAAGGCAGGCAAAAAAGACATTTCTGATAAGAATCCAAGTTTTTCATTGGTTTGGAAAGCAAGTGTAATAAAAACTTGGAGCGGGCATGGGGAAATGTATTGGAGTAAAAAGTAAACTTTGTCTTTAATAAATATTTTAGTGGTGTAAGAGTGAAAGTAGATGCAAATAAAACATAGTCAAATAAAGTACAGATCCTTGAAACTTAAGTCAAGTAACAGTATTTTTACTTCATTACTTGCCACCACTGTGCAAATCATTGCTTGAAAAACAGTTCTCCACTCACTAGACTAGTCTCCCAGAACATGCTGTCCTTGACCAGTGCTGGACAATAAGGACAGCCTCATGGCTCAGGGTCAGCGTGAAAGACGTTTCGGGCTGTTTACGGAATTGTCACTTTAAATGTCCAGCAACCAATTTGCAAAACCGACATTAATGCACTAATGTTAATGAATGAATGAATGAATGAATGAATTAACTAATTACTGTTTTACTACTTTTTTTGTTTAATTTAAAATTTAGTTTAACTTGTATGTATTCTTGTTTTCATACCAGCAGTAGCAGCAACAATAATATTAAAGGGTAGCCTGGATGCCAGCCGAACTCAGCCCCGCCCACAACATTTGAGCTCGGGCAGTTTGGTCTGGACTCGATCCATAGAGGAGTGATTATTCCCGAAAACAGAAACTGTTCGGACCAATGATATTGACAGGGGGGGCTTGAGACGATGGACAGATGATAAATAGTAACGTAAACATGCACGTCATCAAAGTCGCTTGGGTTGAATATGCATTCACCTTCAGTTATTCTATTATATGATTTTGAATGAGCAGACAGAATGATATCGTCCATCGGCGTAACCTTAGCTCGCACTGTGGAGCCAGACGAAAGTATAAACCAGTCCCAAAACTCACAACTTTCAAAACTGTTTTATGGAGTTTTGTTTACTGAAAGTTTTTTGGAAAGATGAGCTGAGGCTCCATTGAACACAATGCACTTCTATCCCTATACAGCTTGAACAATACATTAATACATTAATCTTACAATCTAAAGGAAGAAGAAACCCGAAGATTTTTGCAGTTTCCTTCTGTTTTTAAAAACCTTCATAGATTGCTTGATAATGCTTTAATTTTTTATTTATTCATAATTTCACAGATTCCAGAGTTATCAAAAAGTTCAGTGAACATGAGGGACCCTAAGAGGGTGGAACAGATATTGACATCTATGAGGAATGATGGATCCAGCACACTACAGGTAATTATGGCTCCGTTATAATTGATGGATGCTTTTGTGTTTCAATAATTGAGATGTCAGATGTTATAATAGAAATAATGGTAAGGTCATAGCCAGGCAGATTGTTCAGAAATCAGGATTAGTGCATGCAGGATAAATTACTGGGTAACCACGATGACAGTGCCTAACAAGAACACGTTTTGGAATCAAAAACGTCTTGCCAAACCACTCTCTTTGCTTAAGTGTTCCATTCTGTGCTAATCCGCCCCAGCCAGTACCAATGTAGTTTTATTTTCCACTGTGGGGCTGTTACAGTGCTTTACAAAGCTCAAACATTTCATAACTATGATGATGTCACGTCAGGCTCTTCCTCACTACACCAGTGATCACATTTCCCGTAGTTCTAATCACACATATCTGTCACTCAGCACATTAGAAGCACTATAAAGAAGGCTTACACACAGTCTGGCTTCTGAGCATACAGACTCACTATCCTGCCTACTTACCAGAGGACTCCTTTCGTTGCCTGACCAAAGTCTTCCAAGTCATATTGAAAGTCATCCAAGTTGTCTTCCAAGTATTCCTAGTAATTGTCTTGTCAAATCAGATATATCCACATCTCGTCTACTTCCCATTGTATTTTATCACCTTTGTCTAACCTGCAGAAAGATGAGATTTATTTTGGAAATGTGTTTACATCTTAGTTTACATGCGTGTTTTCTTATCGGATAAAAATGTATCCACCTGGCTTAACTGAGCATAAACATTTTACACTTCCGCTTTTTACAAAACAATTTAATGCTTATATTAAGTTGCTTAAATGTACTTTTTGTTTTGCTAAAATGCATTGTCACAATAAATTCTCGCAATGCAAATATCAGGTGTTTTTTATATTATTGATTGAGTGGTCTTATGTAAAGACATGGTTATTTGATGGATTTCAGTTTTTTTATGTTGTAGGTGATCTCAGATTTTGATATGACTCTTACCAGGTTTGCCTACAATGGCAAACGCTGCCCTACCTCCCATAGTGAGTACAACAATCACTAATATTTCCTTTAGTGTTGGTGAGTTGTATAACAGTCAAGTAGTTGATCAGTAAGGTTAAGTAATTTAAGAATTGTTTTATTATTTATTGTTGACACTAGAGCATGCTGGATGCTTTAGCTGTTAAACTGTTTGCTCAGTAAAACGATCTCTGTAAAGTTGCCTCTTTAAATTTATAATTTTTAACCACTGTTGCTTCAGCAATACACATTCAGACAAATGTCCTTGGCAACTCATTTCTACTCCTGTGTTTACTCTATTGTGCTATGTCTGACTGTTTAAAAAAATATGTATATATTAAAAAAGTAAAAAACATGCACCTTTATTTAAAAAAAATATGTACTTTTTCACATCCCTATTACTAATGCACAATCCCAGAAAAAATATATGTCTATATAACATATCTAACAATAATGGTATTGAAATATTTCATGTTGCATGGATTGCTCTTCTTTTGTTAAAATTAATAATACATAATCTGCTTTCAGATATATTGGACAGTAGTGAACTGATCAGTGAAGACTGCAAAGCCCAGGTGAGGAAGCAAATCTTTTCCAAAATGAACATTTTTAAGCTAAAATTTAGTTTTGACTGAAAATTTTGTTTTTGTGTAATTATAACTTGATTAAACTGTATATATGTATAAAATCTAACCGTACCATTCTCCACCCACGGCTTGGCACGCATTTGCACCACATTGAAAATAACAATGTGTAAAACAGAGAGTTAGGCTAATATATGTTTCTGTCGATTGATACACATTTTGGCTACCCAATACATTACAACAGATGATCAAAAACCTTCAACAAAACAGTCACTCTTGAGAACATGACCCAATCTTTACAATGACATCACCTGGCTGCTCTGTGAAGCTGCTTTGAAACTATTTTATAGTGAAAAGTGCTGTACAAATAAATTTGAATTGAAGTGAGACCTGAACAGCACATGTTGCTATCTTTGTTTAAACTAAACTTGTTTTAGCCTTGCCAATTTAAACATTCAAGAGCAAAAAGATGTGAAATGGAGAACTCAAGGGAGATTTGATTAGTGCGCAAATATTTAATTCTTTTTTAAGTCTTGCGCTTTCATGGACAAATTCGCACAAAAAATATGTCAACATGCCCATCTGGGGCATGATCAGTTTAGCTCCATGAGTCGGTGGGCAGGGTTACAGAAGCAGGCGTACACATAGAGGTGGTGTTTCACCCTTCGTATACATCATTGATTAGAGAGCTTTGTTTCCTGAGCCGTCTGCTGTCTATAAAACCTTTTCTTTTACTAACAAGGAAGTTTTCAGCTCTGAATCTTACAGGATATTCTTATATTACCATAAACTTTTATATATCAAAGACCAATATAGTACACTATCCATTATCCGCAGAGAAGTGGGTAGACAGGCTGTTGACGGCCCACTTGGAAATTGCTAACCTTCATTACATCGACTACAATTCGGTTTTCGGACCCATCACTCCACGGATAGTGCCCTGTTTGTGTTAACAGACAACATAAAAGGTTTACTTGACAAGAGTCCTTATGTCGGGGCTGTCTTAGATTTGAAGAAAGCCTTTGACTGTAATCTGTAAACCATCAGATTTTAATATCTAGGTTGACTCAGTTTAACATCTCTGATCAAGCACTTTTATGATTTAAATCTTATTTGTCCCACACGAAACAGTACGTGGTAGTAGATGGTGTCAAATCTCCTTGTTTAGATTCTGGAGTTGGTGTCCCTCAGGGGTCTATCCTTGGGCCGGTTCTGTTCTCTCTTTTTATTAATAACCTACCAAATTCATGTCCAAACGTCATCTTGCAGATGCACGTGGATGATGTAGTAATTTACACTCAAGCAAAAACTATTCAACAAGCAGCTGTTGATCTCACAGCTGCTTTATTTTATGTGCAGAACTGGCTCAATGACTCATGCCTCATGTTAAACACCAAAAAAACTAATTATTAAAAATATTTGATAAAAAATCACTATCACATCACTACTGTCATGTTTTAAAAAAATATAGACTATTGGATTTTCAAAATATGATCAATTTGAAAATGGTCTGTCTGATATACAAGGTTTTACATTTCCTCGCTCCTTCACCACTGAAGGATTTTATCAAAACTAAAGAAATTTCACAAAGGATCATGCAAGCCTCCACCAGAGGAGACTTGATAATACCCCACAGGTACTTTTTTCATGGGAACACGTGGAATAGTCTTCCTCTAACACTGAGAGAATGCCCTACATATAGCTTGTTTAAAGTCCAATTCAAAAAATGGTTATGGGCAAACCAAAGTTGCACACATTAGTGAGTATGTTGCGTCTTATTTTAAATTTGTATTTTGTCATGTGCATATGGATGTATTTGTGATGCCGAGTCTTATGTGAATATTGTTTATAGGACTTTTGTTTTTGTGACCTGTGAGACCTTAGCCCGTGGGACTACGGATGGAAATTAGCCCTTGGCTACAATCCGGCATGTTTACATGCATGTATTCCATGTTTTGTTCATTAACATGCACTGTCCCAATCAAATAAAAAAGAAATAAAAAATAAAGGCTCAAGGGAAAGTCAATTTCTAAATTTTTCACCCCTTTAAAAATTGCTGTAACGGAGTTCGTAGATGGAAAGGAAGGAGTCAGGAACCAGCGAACGTTTAACAACTTTAATTCAAAACAATAAACAAAACGAAAGCAACTTTCGTTTTGTTTATTGTTTTGAAACACAGATGATAACAGATAAACATAACATAAAGTCCAGGCCTGGTCGTCTCTTGTCTTCCACTGTCTTCGCTCTTCCTTTTATACTCCTGTCACTCCGCCGTGAGATGAGATCGGTGTGGCTCGCAGCTGGCACTCATTATCACTGCCACTGGCCCGCTCTCACAGTCGTGTGCACCAAACCGAAAGTTCTGTACCGAAACAGTTTAGTATGAATACGTGTACCATTATACCCATAATGTAGACCTATAACCAATGTTTGTAGATTATTACTGTTAAAGGATCCTAGCTTTTGCTAAAATAACATAAAATCAGAGCAGCAGCTCTTTTTCTCATGTTCGTAAATTAACAATTTAATTTATTCCTGTCGAGATTTTAGTCTGACTAAAATGCGACATCAAAATCAGTTCACATACATTATGTAGCCTATATCATATTATTCAAAAATAGCATCAAATCCATAAATGCAGTGATAATTCAACACGATTCACCGTTAAATCAGTTATGTAAATGGGAGACAGACTTATGTTTCAGCAGTTGCACAACACATTTTAATACATGACAAGACTGCTTCGGAGGCTCCACTGATCTATATAGAGAACTGGATTGCTCATGACATCATAAAAAGTGAAGCCACCGCGCCACCATATTGGTATTCCCTAGTAAGCTCACACATTCTAATGAATCAATAGGAAATATGATTTTACTGAGAAAATATTGCCTAAGGAGACGCCGATTTTATATTTGTACACTTCTTACAGCGCAAACGTCCTTAGCAGGGAAATGGTCGATCAAAGTCAGGCATTTTTCCTTCTTATTAAAAATAAAATGCATGCATCATAACTTATTCAGACAAATAAGGCTGACTGCTTTATTTCCGAGATTATGCATGGCAAACTTTTAATTGTAATACAGGTCCTTCTCAAAAAATTAGCATATGTGATAAAAGTTCATTATTTTCCATAATGTAATGATAAAAATTAAACTTTCATATATATATTTTAGATTCATTGCACACCAACTGAAATATTTCAGGTCTTTTATTGTTTTAATACTGATGATTTTGGCATACAGCTCATGAAAACCCCAAATTCCCCAAAAATCAAAAAAAAAAAAGCATATTTCATCCGACCAATAAAAGAAAAGTGTTTTTAATATATAAAAATGTCAACCTTCAAATAATTATGTTCAGTTATGCACTCAATGCTTTGTCGGGAATCCTTTTGCAGAAATGACTGCTTCATGCGGTGTGGCATGGAGGCAATCAGCCTGTGGCACTGCTGAGGTGTTATGGAGGACCAAGATGCTTCGATAGCGGCCTTAAAGGTCCCATGGCATGGGTTGTTTTATTGTTTTATAATGTTTCTTGGGGTGTATTTATATGGATAGTATGGTCTTTACATCAAAAAATGTCATAATTTAGAAATAAAAGGCATTTTTTCTATACTGATATTAGCCCTCTGTTTAGAATGCTCTGTTTCAAGGGGCGTGTCTGCTGTGAGTCTTCAGTGAAAACACCCACTGTTGTGATTGGCTGACATCTTCGCATTTAAAATTAGATAACGTGCGGAGGAGGGCGTGGTTTAGCTGGAGCAGCTGCAGCGCTGCCAGTCGAGAGAGAGACAGACAGAAACGGAGCTGGGGAAAGATTGCTGAGGAAGTGTTATTGTACCAAGTTTTTGAGAGCGCAAGTTTATTTTGTTTGTATCTGAGAGCTCTGAATAAAGACGAGTAAACTTTGCAACGTTATTTCTCTCACAAAATGCTTTCACCACAGCTAACAGCAAACACGATATCGACATGAATACAGTAAGAGCTTCTGTTGAGCATAATGAGCAGCGTCATTCAAACGGCAGTTTGGTTAAGTGTGCACTGCAGATAAACGCAAGACAGACCTATCCGAAAATTATAAAGAGTGTTCTTTGATTGCTCTCTGTTGTTTAATCATTTAAATAACAGATTTGTCTCATTGCTGCTAACAGAAATGACGTGAAGTTGATGGTTTTAGTAATTGGCTTGATTCACTGATGCATCAAGACGGCCAGCTGCAGGACTGACAGTTTTAAATGATTTAGAAAGAAAGTCTGTGTGAACTTGAATGATTAGCTACACATCAGAACTCACTGATCCCAGATCAGGCATTGATGAACACTGTTACTCACTGTTTGTGGTGGTACTGTTGAATCCGTATGGTAAAGCCTGCGCTACCGACACCCACTGATAAAACTGAATCCTTTCTCTACTATTCTCTGGGCGGGTAAAGCAGAGGAAGGGGTAGTAACCTTTCCTGGTATGACTTCATAACAGGAGAATTCAAGATCAGCTCATCTGAGCTCTCAGTTTCTCAAAGGCAGAGAAAGACAGCCTGAACTCGTTTTATACTGATCAGAATTTCTAGCGACTTGAGGACAACATTCAGGCTAGGGGAACTCATATTAATGTTGAAAAACCTCATAAAATAAAAAATTCATGCCATGGGACCTTTTAAGCTCATCCACCTCTTCACAATATCCCACAGATTCTCTACGGGGTTTAGGTCAGGAGAGTTGGCAGGCCAATTGAGCAAAGTAATACCATGGTCAGTAAACCATTTACCAGTGGTTTTGGCACTTTGAGCAGGCGCCAGGTCGTGCTGAAAAACGAAATCTTCATCTCCATAAAGCTTTTTATGCAGATGGAAGCATGAAGTGCTCAAAAATCTCCTGATAGCTAGCTGCATTGACCCTGCCCTTGATAAAACACAGTGGACCAACACCAGCAGTTGATATGGCACCCCAGACCATCACTGACTGTGGGTACTTGACACTGGACTCCAGGCATTTTGGCATTTCCTTCTCCCCAGTCTTCCTCCAGACTCCGGCACCTTGATTTCCGAATGACATGCAAAATTTGCTTTCATCCGAAAAAAGTACTTTGGACCACTGAGCAACAGTCCAGTGCTGCTTCTCTGTAGCCCAAAAGTGGCTTGACCTGGGGAATGCGGCACCTGTAGCCCATTTCCTGCACACACCTGTGCACGGTGGCTCTGGATGTTTCTACTCCAGACTCAGTCCACTGCTTCCGCAGGTCCCCCAAGGTCTGGAATTGGTCCTTCTCCACAATCGTCCTCAGGGTCCAGTCACCTCTTCTTATTGTGCAATGTTTTTTTGCCACACTTTTTCCTTCCCACAGACTTCCCACTGAGGTGCCTTGATACAGTACTCTGGAAACAGCCTATTCGTTACCCTCTTGCTTGAGGGTGTCAATGATGGCCTTCTGGACAGGGTAGGGTCGGCAGTCTTACCCATGATTGCGGTTTTGAGTAATGAACCAGGCTGGGAGTTTTTAAAAGCCTCAGGAATCTTCTGCAGGTGTTTAGAGTTAATTAGTTGATTCAGATGATTAGGTTAATAGCTTGTTTAGAGAATCTTTTCATGATATGCTAATTTTTTGAGATAGGAATTTTGGGTTTTCATGAGCTGTATGCCAAAATCATCTGTATTAAAACACTAAAAGACCTAAAATATTTCAGCTGATGTGCAATGAATCTAAAATATGAAAGTTTAATTTTTATCATTACATTATGGAAAATAATGAACTTTTATCACAAATGCTAATTTTTTGAGAAGGACCTGTAGAGGCTTGTGTTAATATTTATTGTATAAGCTATTTGGATCAATTTCTGAAGTTAAACACGGATATGTGTTAGTTACATTTTTACATATATTACAGATAACATCTGAAGTAACTATTAATTCACATACATATATTGTAAAACTGCTGCAAACAGGATGATTTTTAGCTCAGTGCTATGGCTGTATTCAATGATTCCCTCTGTCAGTAGGGAATAGTAAGATGGCCTACACAATATTTATCTTTCATACATATCATGATGACATTTCAGCCCCTTATATGCATTAATGATGTTTCAAACACCATTTATGCTGTGTGGACGTTTTACAGTTATATTTTGTTATATAAATATGGAGATAATCTTAAGTTCTGTCTAGACTTTGTCTAGATCTTTTTAAATGATCAGGACATTGTGACGCACTAGCCTTGCTTTTTGTTCTATAGCTTCAGAAACTACTGGAAACATACTACCCTATAGAGATCGATTCCACACGCTCAGCAGAAGAGAAGTTACCACTCATGGTTGAATGGTAAGACACATACTCATTACACAGATAAGATCTCATCCGCAAAATTATTGATTGATTCACTGGTTCATGGCCGTTTGAATCTTTACTCTTTTGAAGCGTCGACAATACATTTTGGTCCAAAAATAACAAAAAATACGACTTTATTTAGCATTGTTTTCTCTTCCGCTGTTTGTTTTTAAACCTCAAATAATAAAGAATCAAACGGTCGTGAATCAGTAGATTGATTCATGATTCATATCACCAAAGTCACGTGATTTCAGCAGTTTGCAAGTTTGACACGCGATCCGTATCATGATTCATGACCATTTGATTCTTTATTTGAGGAGCACTGAAGAGAAGACAATGCTGAATAAAGTCATATTTTTTGTTATTTTTGGACTGAAATGTATTGTCAACGCTTCAAAAGACTCTAACTAACCAACTGATGTCACATATGGACTACTTTGATGATGTTTTCATTACCTTCGTGACGTGGACAGCAAGTGGGCATACACTTACATTCAAAGGACAGAAAGCCCTCGGGACTAAATCTAAAATATCTTACACTGTGTGCTGAGGATGAACAGAGGTCTAACGGGTGTGGAGCGACATTGGGGTGAGAAAAGAAATGAAAGAAATTTCATTTTTGGGTGAACTAACCCTTTAACAAGCGCATTCAAGCTACTACAAACTTAACAAGTGCATTCAAGCTACTACGAATTTAACAAGCACATTCAAGCTACTACAATAGATGGCTAAATGGACAAGAGATTGTGTGTTAGAAAGTACTCTAGCCTAAAAGATTATGAAGATGTGTATATGGGTTGTATCTCATTACAAGAGATTGTGTTGTAATGATAAACGGGCTGATATGGTTGACGTGACAAACCGAATAGACTTAGTCCTAGGAGTAATTGAAAGCAGACCAAGACTAGGCTAAGCACTTGACAATGCAAAACAGGTTTTCCATACAAAATACATTTGGGGGCAGGCTTCCGGGAAGACACTTTAAGAGGAATGTTGTTATAGCTGACAGCCAAACTTTGTCCAACAACATACCTCTGGCTTAAACAGTCATAGTTGCGCTACCCATAGACGCAATTTTCTTTTGTTAAATATGAGCTGTTTTCACATGGATTTGATTGGCTCGATGTCTATAATATTTAACAATACATATAAATAGTCACTTTTCTGTTCATATATGCATAATATATGATGTACAATGATGTTAATACTATGGTTATATACAATGATAATACAAACCATTTTTTGTTAGTTAATATGGCATCAACTAATTTGCATAAACTGAGAACAAAATATTAATAAATGTGTAGTAAAATGTCTCCCTTGACTGTATTATTTGATATTTTTATTTCCTTGAGTATGTTTACTGTATGTTGTGATCTTGTGACAAATAGTAGCCTGCTTAAAGACATGGAGATGTGGACCTTAAATCATTGCAAATTCTTGAACAAGTGAAATAAAACAAGTGAAGTAAATGCATTTAAGCCAATGAAACATTTGATAACAGATGTATGACAGAGAATAATGCGGTGAGTTGTTTGGGATATTTCTGTCATGATGTGGTGAGCAAATATATTTAATAAGTGTTTATCTGCTAAAAAATATTAAATCTGTCTTCCACATTTTATCATTAAAGCTTTTTTTTGCATTTGTCAAAATATATAATTCATGTTTGTATCAAATAATTATATGTTAACCCTTGTGGGTCCCTATGGACATTTTTGTCCGTTTCAGGTTTGTTTCTTTGATAACTTTGCCTGTGGTGATGCTAAGTGCATATAATTTGCCACACGTGTATATTTTTATTGGAATTTTAATATTTAACCACCATTTCCTTTAAAAAAAAACTATTTTACACTAGGTACTCAAACTAGTTACACTCAGGCCCTTTTGGACAAAAATGTCCACATTTAAACCCATTAAAACTGCTATTTTTAATGCCATAAACTATAAAATAGAATTTCATTCTGTTGGCAAGGCTTCAAAATTTATTTATTTATTTATTTTTACTAGATGGTGCTATTTATTTATTTTTTTTAGGTTTGCGTATAAGCAAATTATCACTTTATTCCTGTTTTTTGTTTAGGCAAATTATAAAGCCGATTTGATAAATTATGCAGCTATAACTGTGTGGGTGTGTTAGTATGGATGTCAGAGTGTGGTGTGTATGTATGTAATAAAATAAATAAAAAAATTGTGCATGTGTATGCTTGTAATATATGAGAGAGAAAAACTAAACTACAAATCACAAATCCAACCGCTGTGCACCAGTGGAGTTTTGCTGGCATCTAATGGGGAAAAAACAAAAACAAAACAAAAACAATATATATATATATATATATAATTTTTATTTTTTTGTTTGTTTGTTTTTGTTTTACTTTTTTAATTTCAACAATAATCTGCCACGGGTCTTCTTTAAAATGAGACCAAACTGAAGTCTGTGCTCCCAAGATTCATATTTTTATGAAAGTTTTTCGCATGGTATTTTTTGTCCTCCATTAACCTGTGTAACTTTTTAAAATTAATGCACAGAGGTTAATAAAACTTAATCTTCAGGACTTTCTGCAGAAATGCCATGATGTGGGCTTAAAAGTCTTTAAGATGATTATTTGTTTGCATGTTTCTATTGTTATTATGAGCCCTTTAAATTGAAGTTTTTTTTTTAAAGATATTCTGTGTGTTTTCATACAGAAAAACACCATTCACTTGTTCAAGGCTTTGTATTAAATGGTTATTTTTACTTGACATTAAATATGTCAGATACTCCGTGTCTAAGCATTATTTGTAACAACATGATACAAAAAATAGGATCAAATATACAGTCAAATGGGAAACTCTTAACAAAATGTTACACATTTATCAATATATTTTTAAAATGATAAAGTTTATTAGTTGTAGTATTGTTGAAGTAACAATAAACTACAGTGTTTGTGTCCATTAACATTAAATCTTCTCATACTTTGTGTCATATACTTTTTGTAACAACATGAACATGAAAAAAATATCACATATGTATAAAGTCAAATTGGAAAAAATTTACATGTTACACATGTATTAATAAAAAATAATAATAAAAATGTTCTATAGTTTATAACCAAAACTGTGTTTTGTATCCATTCATTGACATTAAAGGGATACTTCATTGCTTTTTCATATTAAACTGTTATTCCCTTAACTACATACCTAGTTGATACATACCTCTCTCATCTCAGTGCATGCACTTAATTGCTCTGACTTGCAGTGACATTCTGATAGCATTTAGCTTATCCCACTAATCAATCAATCAATCAATCAATCAATCAACTTTATTTGTATAGCGCTTTTACTATCACGATTGTGTCAAAGCAGGTTCAGTGTCAAACAGGATAATATTGCATCAAAATTAGATTTGGCTGTACAGTCGTTCTGGAGAAAACAGTAATGTTATCAGCTTATTTTAATTTATCATTTAGCGACAATGTTGGCTGATCCGTATTATAGTTTATAGAATTAATTAAAACCTAATTCATAAATGTTATCTGTATAACTAGTTGTATAACTTTGATCATAATTTTAGTGTCCCCTAAGCCCAGTTCATTCACTATGGAACCAAACGGAGATCAAGTTAGAAGTACCAAATACCTCCACGTTTTCCCTATTTAAATACAGTTACACGAATAGTTGAACGATCAAGTATGGTGACAAAATAAAAGGTGGTGCTTTTCTAATTGGATTAAAAAGGAGAACTACAATGTATGGCGGAATAGCACTTCTAAAAGAGTACTTCGGCTCGGTGCAGTAAAAAGTCCCGACCGAAACAGTTTCGGCCGGGACTTTTTACTGCGCAGAGCCGAAGTACTCTCATAAGTGATCGTTCACATATTCGTGTAACTGTATTTGAATAGGCGAATCTGGCCGAGCATGACGTTTCTTCACGCCGGCAACCAGTCTGCACGTTGAGTATTAAACACCTCCCCTAACGGACGAGGCGCACACAGTCAGCGATAGAGACAATGAAAACAAACAAGCAAACAAATGGAAATTATCGAGGCCAGAAAAAATAATCAAGCTAATTTTTTTTGTCGTGTGATTAATTAATTAATCGCGACAGGCCTACCCCTCATTTCCCGTTCTGAAACTGCTGGTTCTGCGGGCCTGCAGTTATATGTGATGCTACAAACAAGTCAGCCCTCTAAACACACTTAGGCAAACACATTGTAAACACAGAAAAGTACTGGAATGTTGATTTGGTCATAATCAAGGTAGGGAGCCGCAGTATACTGGTACTGGGAAAATACTGGTATATATTTTATTTCAAGCAGTACATTATCATGATTCTACACATTTTGGTATATGCTGCTGTTCCGAAGTTCACTGCTAGGTGGCAGTCCGCTACCCAAACTGACGCGAAACCGGCAAATGTGACAACAACATAGACGAACAAAATGGATAAAGCAGTTGAGTCTCACTCAAGATGCCCAAAACGAATAAATAAAGAGAGGAGTAAAAGTTAAATTTGTAATTTAAAAAAATCTTTGCTTATAAAACTGACGAAGAACCATCAAACCTAGCCAAGCATCTGTCACTATCCTGACTTTAAGACTTCTTAAGAGATTGACAGGTGTGTGCATCATTTAAAATCATCTAATTTAGACATTTATTTTATTTGAACACTGATCAACGCACAAACGCTTTTGAAGCCAGAAGCAATTATTTTTAACAATTATTTTTCAGATATTTTTGCTGAAATTATTACTCACAAGGAAAGTTTTCAAATGACTGATTTGATTTGATCATCTTCGTTGATTCATTTACTAATAAACATTTGTGGTAATTTCCCACTTTATAAACTCATAATAACTTGCATGATTGTACTCATTCTCACACTTTACCCACGCCAATATCAGATAGTGTGGTATTGATTTAATACCGGTACTTCGGTATTAGATTGTGGTACAGTACCCGAAGCCAAAATTGTGGTATCAAGCCATCCCTAAATCAAGGTTCATCACACTTATTGTAATTGTTAGTTATTCATCGTCTTATTTTTTTTTTTTATCTCTGATAGTGTCTATGCAGTCAGAGGCCACTAGGGTGATCAGAAATCCTGTTTTTCCTGGTACAGTCCTGTATTTCAGCTCTGTTTTTGGTGTCCCAACTTTGTCCAAATTTACTTTCTTTTTTTTTTTACCTATGCAACTAGTATTAATGGTGATTAAGACAGCATGTGAAAGCAGGGCTATTGGATATAGCGAATATACATTAATACATTTGACATCATTCTCAGACTGCTATTGTTATGTGATTTCGAATTGACTTTCATAATTTTGAAGTTAGGACACCAGTGGGGTTGTCCTAAAGTAAAGACTGTCTGTTGTTAAAGGGTTAGGGCACCCAAAAATGAAAATTATCTCATTAATTACTTACCCTCATGTTGTTCCAAATCCGTAAGACCTTCGTTCATCTTCAGAACACAAATTAAGATATTTTTTTTTATGAAAGTGGCTAGGGATGGGCATTTTTGTCAATTTTTCATTTCGATCATCGATAGAAATGCTGCAATAACCAATCCAAGAAATATACAAATATATTTTTTAAAGTCAGGGCGATCATCGTTTTCATGATCGATCGTCGCTGTCGCGTTCAAGTACTCGAGTACTCGACCACTGTTGCCCATCCCTGAAAGCGGCAAGCTCTGACCCCTCCATGGACAGAAATTTAATTACCACTTTCAAGGTCCAGAAAGGTAGAAAAGACATTTTTTAAATTTTCCATGTGACTACAGGGGTTCAACTTTAATTTTATGAAGCAACAAGAATACTTTTTGCGCAAAAAAAAAAAAAAAAAATTCAACAATCTCTCTTCTTCTGTGCCATTCTCTCTTATTGTAAATTATATGATCACAAATCATAATCGAGATGTGCTGTGTTTGACAGAAACCTGGCTAAAACCAGATGTTTACTTTACTTTAAATGAGTCTACTTCTCACGATCAATGTAATAAACATGAGCCTCTTCTGGAAGGCAAAGGGGGAAGTGTTGCTGTAGTTTATAGTAATATTTTAAGTATTTCTCAGAGGTCTAGTTTCAAGTAGGGTGGTCAGGTCCACCTTTTTAACCTCCTATACTGTTCAAGGCACAAAGGAAAGAGTTACTGATGCGTAGTGTAATATATCTATGCAATAGTTTATTGAGCCTTTTCTTTTTTTTGTTTTTTTTTTTGTCTCTACTCCAGTGTTGTTATCTAACAGACACCCAGGAGAAAGTAACATTGAAACAGCAATAAACTCCAACCAGATAGTCATTGTATGCACAGACCTTTGTCTTACAGATCAATTATAATAATAGAAACATTGAATCACCTTGGAAACCTTTTTACCACATTGACTATCAGAACCGAATGTGACACACCAATGCTGAATTGAGAATGACTGACTTGATCATTCATGTGAAATTCAATTGAATTACTATAATAAATGTATAAATAAATAAAACAATAAATAAATAAATGTGGAAAAAATATATATTTTTATACATTTATAAGGAAATAAGTGTATAAATATGCTATATATTGCTATATATGTATAAATTAGCTTTTTATGTATATTTATTAATGTATGTAGCTTTTGTTTTTTACCTTTCTTTGTATATTTATTTACATATTTTTTATTTTGGCAGACTTGGCATTCCATACTGTACAGCCAAAAAGAGGTCTGTGATCACTTTGCATCACTGAATCTTTGAAATAATTTGTATTTTATAAAGCGCTGTATAAATAAGTGTATTGACTTGACCTGGATTAGACTTTTATGTCAAATGTGATTTCCAGGTTTATTTACGTCACATTTAAAAAACAAAACTAACAAACACTGAACTTGAGCCTTTATTGTAAGCAACTGTGTGAACCAAACATATCAAGAATCACACCCATAAGTAAAGGCAGTTGTCATTCTCAAACACTAGACAAAAAAAATCCAAACTGACTAGATGCTTAGTAATCCACACTAGGCAAAAATGTCCTAACACACACAAACAAACAAAAAAAAACACACACAGGACCAAATTCATGCTGTGACTGAAATGTTTGCCTTTTTGTTATTTTTCACTAAAGCTGTGGTTCTGTTGTATTTGTGCTTGCTCCTTTTACGCTAATAGTGTATGCATTTTTGTATTTACACTAATTGTAAGTTGTTGTTTTCATCTGTTGGTGTATGTGTGTGCAGGTGGACTAAAGCTCATGAGCTCCTTGTGGAGCAGAAGATCATTAAGGATAATTTGGCTCGAGCTGTAAAAGAGTCTGAAGCCATGCTGAGGTCAGACCATTAACATAACAAGCTTTTGGAACTATTGCAATTAACAACAGTTTGTGACTAGTAAAATAAATAAAAAATAGCTCTGAAAATAGATTTGATAACAGAAATTATTTTTGTAGCCAGTAGTTTTCTGTACTTAAAGGGGTCATGAATTGAGAAATCAACTTTCCCTTAAGCTTTTGATATATAAAAGGTCATGGCAATGTAAGAATATTCTTTTTCACAGTTTCACAGCTGAAAACTTAAAGAACAATTCCGGGGAATTTTTAGGTTTATCTTGATCGTACCTTTGTGAGTACAGTCTATAGAAAAACAAACAAACCGGATTGGTGCTTGCAACACGAAGCTATTACAGTTAATGCCCAGAGCCCCCCCTCAGCTAAAACAGCAGCCTTGGGGGGCATAAACGTAAAGGGTGTCTTTGTGCCTCTTAACAGACACAAAATGCAATTAAACTGTCTGTCCAACATGAACAGGGCCCTTGCATGACAATGAAATGCACTTAGCCACTAAGCCATTGTTTATATTCACCTAAATAGCGTTTTAGATTGCTAGCTGTATCTCACGCTGAAGTCCCGTGGGAACGCAGTTGTAGCTGAAAAAAGGCAAATAGTCCAGTTGGGAAGAGCGTTGTGTGTGTAAAGCATGATTATTTTATTACTGCACATCTTTCCTCAAGCCGTGTGCCCAAATGGAAGGATAAATAAAGTTTACATTACCTCCACAGTGGTTGCACCCATCTTCGACCATGGAATGGCATTTTTCTTCAACCGGCTCGCTGTGTTGTGTCTGTAAGCTAGTCATCCTTGTCAAAGCGTTCGCTGCAAATTTTCGCATTCTGTTGCCACAATTTGGAAAGGAACAAATGCGAACTTCTTAAGAGATTGACAGGTGTGTGCATCATTTAAAATCATCTAATTTAGACATTTATTTTATTTGAACACTGATCAACACACAAACGCTTTTGAAGCCAGAAGCAATTTTCTCATTTTTAGATATTTTTGCTGAAATTATTACTCACAAGGAAAGTTTTCAAATGACTGATTTGATGTGATCATCTTCGTTGATTCATTTACTAATAAACAAATTTCTTCTTCACTTGTGAGCCCGATCGGATCATCACTCTAGTGATGTCCAGTTCACGAACTAACAGTGGTGTAAAGTAATGGATTACAAATACTCTTGTTACTGTTATTGAGTAGTTGCCAGGAATTGTACTTTTTTTAAGTAGTTTAAAAACAGTGTACTTTTATTTTTACTTGAGTACATTTTAAGTGATGTATCGGTACTTTTACTGCGCTATTTTTCCTAAACCTGCCGTCGCTACATTATGCTGATTTATTTTTTCTGTCAACGTTATTGGCTAAGACGAATAATCAGTCCCGTGTGTCCATGCGTCACACGCGTGACTCCCGTCAAATCAACCATAGTGACCAGCCTAGAGTGAAAGGCACACACGCTTTATGAAAGGGGGTAATTGCTGGCTACTGTATAATGACTGCAATCGTCAAATTGCCTTAAACAATTACTACAAATGGACACATTATTGTGTAAGATTACATTTTCTAATACATGCATAAATGGTACAGATTCTGTTAGCGCTGCTCTTCATTTAGCTCTATTGTTTTCCAGGCTTCAAAGTGCATTAGGCAGTAACCGATCGTCACTGCTAGTGCTAGATCTTTTTCCCTTACATCGATTTCGTTTAACATGTAAACGCATTAAACCTGCTTTCTGTCAGCTTATTGAAGTGCATATTTTAATGTGATTTGTTCTCACATGGCGATTCAAAATTTTATGCTATGTATAGCCTATAGTAAATACATTACAGGCCAAAAGTTTGGACACATTACTATTTGTAATGTTTTTGAAAGAAGTTTCAATATAAAATATTGTGATATATTATTACAATTTAAAATATTTGTTTTTATATTATACTTATATATATATATATATATATATATATATATATATATATATATATCTTCAGTGTCACATGATCCTTCAGAAATCATTCTAATATTCTGATTTATTATGAGTGTTGGAAACAGTTCTGCAGCCTAATATATTTGATGAATAAAAGGTTCAAAATAACTGCATTTATTTAAAATAAAAACCTATTTTCAAATAATATAAATCTCCTTTACTATCAATTTTTATCAATTTAACACATCCTTGCTGAATAAAATTATTGATTTATTTATAAAAAAAAAAGAAAGAAAAAAATAACTGACCCCAAATTACTGTTGTTACAAAATATTTCTATTTTTAAAAAATTTGCTTTTTTTATTTTATTTTTTTTTACTTTTTATTCATCAAAGTATTATAAAAAATTATCACAGGTTATAAAAAAATATTAAGCAGCAGAACTATTTCCAACTTTGAAAATGAATCATCATATCAGAATGATTTCTGAAGGATCATGTGACACTGAAGACTGGTGTAACGATCCTGAAAATTCAGCTTTGCATCACAGAAATAAATGATCATTTAAAGTATAATAAAATGAAAACCAATTATTTTAAATTGTAATAATATATCACAATATTAATTTTTTTCCTGTATTTTTGATCAAATAAATGCAGTCTTGATAAGCAGAAGAAACTTCTTTCAAAAACATTACAAATAGTAATGTGTCCAAACTTTTGGCCTCTACTGTAACTTTTATAAAACATCAGATTCATATTTAAATCAGATTTATTTATTTAATTGCAAGCAAAATTAATCAGTGGTGAAAACCCTTTACTCGATGTTACTCTAGTTACTCGATTCTGATTTCTATACTTTTTACAGAGAAAACATCCATTGGAATTAAAGCACGAATGCATCTTGAAAAGAAAGATTTTTTTTTTTAAAAATGTTTACGTAAAAATGTTAATGTACAACGCTTTGCAACCTTTTTTAATTACCCACAAGAAAACCTCTACAGAATGGTTGTCATAAATGTTACTAGATTATTGGTTGATTTCTCAAATATTACATGGCTGTATTCTTAGTCAAAACAGTCAAAAAGAAAAATAAATATTGAAATATTTTTTGGTGATATCGTTTTTTGTTCTTACTGAGAATCATCCATAAAAGAGTAAGCTACATTTTTAATTTGCAGGGTGTAAGGTGGACTAATATTCATAGCATAATACTCACTACTATTGAGTACTTTTAAAATGGCTACTTTTTACTCCTACTTTGAGTAGTATTTAGGACAGGTACTTTACTCTACTTAAATTACATTTTTTGACAAGTAACAGTACTTCTACTTGAGTATGCTTTTTCAGTACTCTTTCCACCACTGCAAACTAATCGTTCTTTTTAGTGAACCGGGCGAACCAGTTCACCAAATCGGACTGAATCTTTCTAAACGGATCGCGTCTCAAATCAGCGCTGATCCCACAATTTACTTTAGTAGCTCACTTTCTGACATGAGTGACAGTCCCTCCGAATAGAAAAAAATGAATGTCTTGAAGAATGTTGTAACTCCAACCGTTCACTGAACTGAGACATGTTTTGCTGATGAACTCACGAGCAGCTGATACTGAGCACGTGCGTGTAACTGAACGTGCAGCAGTTCTCGGATCAGCAGTACAGAATCGAAAACCATTTCTTTCGGACACGTTCAATACTGTGAACTGACGAGCCGATGAGCAGAGCCTTTTTACACACACGACGCTCTTCCCAGCTATTTGCCTTTTTTTTCGGCTACATCGGCGTTCCCACGGGACTACAGCTAGCCGTCTAAAACAGGTGAATTTAAACAGCAGTGGCTAAACGCATCTCGTTGTCATGTAAGGGACCTGTTCTTGTTGGAAAGACATTTTAATTGCATTTTAAGTCTGTTAAGAGGCACAAAGACACCCTTTACGTTTATGCCCCCAAAGCTGCCGTTTTAGCTGAGTGGGGGCTCTGGGCATTAACTGTAACAGCTCTGTGTTGCAAGCACCAATCCAATCCAATTGGTTGTTTTTTTTTTTTTTTTTCTATAGACTGTACTCACAAAGATATAACGATCAAGATAGGCTTAAAATTTTGCCAGAGTTGTCCTTTAATTGTTAGTCAAAGAAAAGCTTTTATTGACACCAGGCCCAGCACAACAATCAATCTCAGAATATGCCACACCTTGACTTCATCTTGTGGCGAAACACCACCCCAACATAAGAGGCCAGTTGCATGAAGCTAGCTGAACAAACTCTGAGTTTCTGAGTAGGTTTAGAGTTGACAAATTTAGTTTAGTTTAGTTTAGATCAAGTTCAACCGTTTCTCAAAGCTTGGTATAAACCTTCTCTGTCAACTCAGGTTTAATCCAGAGTTAGTGATCAACTCTGAAGTGCGTGCACCTTAAAGTGTGACACATGCGGCAAACAGCCGATCACAGTGTCCGTTTGATTCACTTCTCTTCTGAAGATTGAGAGATCGTTTTGAAAATTATTATGAAATTAAATGTATTTACAAGGCAGGAATAAACACTGCTGCTGCAGTGAAAGTTTGAGAAGGCAGCTTAAAGAATATCTGACTATATCAATGCATGATGTGAATCAAAGAATTATGCCTATTTATAGGTTCACAAAGAGCTCAAATTAATACATGTTGTTTAAAGAATTATGAATGCATGTCAATTAATATTATTTATATCAACATATGAATCCAAAGTGATTATAATTCATATAATATACATATAATATATAATTAGCACCAGAAGATGCACAATTTTATTTCTAAAGTTCTCTCCTTATAAACTGCTTTAAGGCCCAGTTGACGAGACCGGTGTGTCATGCACTCATTAACACTCGTCACCGGCCCGCTCTCGCAGTCCCTCGCCCCGCTGCTTGCCAAAAATAGTCTCAGTCTATTTATCTATACGCTGGTTTGTGCTGTAAAAAGGTTTCGCCAAACCTTCAGCCCATGGTTGGACCCTTCCTTACTACAGGTGTCCAGGCATACTGTGGTCTTCACGGATGCCTTGTCCACCGGCTAGGAGGGACACGCACAATAGGCATGCAGTTTTGGGACTGTAGACCAGGCCCCAATTGCATTAGCATATCAATTGCCTGGAGTTGCTAGCAGTATGTCTTGCCCTCTGCATGGATACATTGGCGCACAGCTGACCCCGGGACCTACGCAACTATGCATTTCCCCCAGTGAGCCTTCTCGCACAGACCTTGTGCAAGGCCAGGGAGGACGAGGATCAGGTCTTGTTAGTTGCGCCCTATTGGCCCAACTGGACCTGGTTCTTCCAACTAACACTCCTCGCGACAGCCCCTCCATGGGCCATTCCTCTGAGGAAGGACCTACTTTCTCATGGACAGGGCACAATAGGCACTCTTGGCCAGACCTCTGGAAACTCCATGTCTGGTCCCTGGACGGGACACAGAGGATTTAGGTGGCCTGTCACAAGCAGTATTCACCTGCAGAAAACAATCTCTTCTGCTAGTGTTCTGCTAGGGCAAATGTCTCTTACAATATTCAACAAATATTAAAATGTTATGTTAATATCCAAATATTAAAATGTTATTTAAAACCAAAGCAGCACAAATGAAAAGGTTTAAGACACAAATGGAGCACAAACATTTTGTCAACGTTTTGCGTTGGATGGGGGGGCCAACTTCACGCAGGTGCGGAACCTACATAGAGCTAAACCGGATCCAACTTCTAAGCAATAAACATACCACATAAGCTTCATATATATAGAGGTGAAGAGGTGAAGCATTGATTGACTGATAGACAACTACTGTGTAAGTGTTTGTAACTTTTCTCATTTTTGATTGTTTGTTCATTTGTTGTTGGATAAGTGTGTGTCTGTGTAGTGCAGTGGTGTGTATTAGTAGTTTTGGTGTATTCTTGCGGTGTGTGTGGGAGTTAGCATTTGTTGAGTTAGCATTTGTTTGGTCATTGCCACGTTGGGAGTGAGTTTGTTGAAGTTTGCTCCTGCAGCCCTCTCAAGCAATTATACTTTTTCACACACTCCTCAGCCTATTGGGAGGGGTGGGGGTACTGGTTTGCTTATCTCAGATGATTGGAAATTTGATCCATTACCATCTCTACCGGCCAGTTCATTTGAATCGCACTCAATCACTATTACTCACCCTGTTAAAATCCATGTGGTAGTGGTCTATCGTCCTCCAGGTCACCTCGGTAACTTTGTGGAGGAGTTGGATGTGTTAATTTCTAGCTTCCCTGAGGATGGCACTCCACTGATTCTGCTTGGTGACTTCAACATCCATCTTGATAAACACCTAGCTGCAGACTTCAGCACTCTACTGACTTCATTTGACCTTAAGTTAGTATCTACTAAGGCTACTCACAGATCAGCTAACCAATTAAACCTCGTATACACACGCAACTGCTCCACGGACAACACTTTAGTTACTCCATTACACACCTCAGACCACTTTCTCATCACTCTTAACCTCATTCTTACTCCTTATACAACACGCACTCCTACACAGATTACCTTTCGGCGTAATCTACGCTCACTCTCTCCCTCTCGCCTATCCACTATGGTTTCATCTTCACTCCCTCCACCTGCTCAGTTCTCAGCACTGGACACTAACAGTGCTACCGACACACTTTGCTCCACTCTAACATCCTCCTTAGACAGTTTTTTGCCCCCGTTCATCCAGACCAGCCCGCCCCACCCCATCTGCCCCCTGGCTGTCTGATGTTCTCCGTGAACATCGCTCTGGACTCAGGGCGGCAGAGAGGAAATGGCGGAAATCTAAAAACTATACTGACCTTACCTTGTATCAGTCTCTTCTCTCTTCTTTCTCTACAAATGTCTCCACTGCTAAAACAACATACTACCACAACAAAATCAACAAATGCTCTGACTCTCGCAAACTCTTTAAAACATTCTCCTCTCTCCTTTGTCCTCCTCCTCCCCCTCCTTCATCAACTCTTACAGCTGATGACTTTGCATCATTTTTCACAAACAAAACATCCCTCATCAGCAAACAGTTCTCCTCATCACAAACTGACAAGCACATCTCAACAACTAACACGAACACGCTTCCATCCTTTTCTCCGCTCTCCGAGGCAGATATTTCTAAACTCATCCTTTCAAATCACCCTACTACCTGTCCACTTGATCCTATACCCACTCACCTCCTTCAGGCCATTTCTTCTTCAATCACTCCTGCACTCACTCACATTGTCAACACTTCTCTTCACACGGGAACCTTTCCCACAGCATTTAAGCAGGCTCGGGTAACCCCACTGCTTAAGAAACCCTCTCTGAATCCAGCACTTTTACAAAACTACCGACCGGTATCCCTTCTGCCTTTCATTGCAAAGACCCTTGAGCGAGCTGTGTTCAATCAACTCTCTATGTTTCTTGAAAGGGACAACCTCCTAGACAACAACCAATCCGGCTTCAAAAGCGGCCATTCGACTGAGACTGCCTTGCTCTCAGTAACTGAGGCACTGAGACTGGCAAAAGCAGCTTCCAAATCCTCGGTGCTCATTCTACTGGATCTGTCTGCTGCTTTTGACACAGTTAACCACCAGATCCTCCTGTCAACACTTAAGAAGACAGGGATCTCAGGAACTGCCCTCCAGTGGTTCAGGTCTTACCTCTCTGGTAGGTCCTACAGGGTGTCATGGAGAGGTGTAGTGTCTAAGTCACATCATCTAGCTACTGGGGTTCCCCAGGGCTCAGTCCTTGGACCACTTCTTTTCTCCATCTACATGTCATCATTAGGTTCCATCATTCAGAAACATGGCTTTTCCTATCACTGCTATGCTGATGACACTCAACTCTACTTCTCATTTCAACCAGATGATCCTACAGTCAGTGTTCGTATCGCTGCCTGTCTGACAGACATTTCTGACTGGATGAAAGAGCATCATCTTGAACTCAATCTTGCAAAGACAGAATTACTTGTTTTCTCAACCAACCCAGCACTTCATCAAAATTTCTCCATTCAGCTTGGTTCATCGACCATAACTCCATCAAGGACAGCCAGGAACCTTGGAGTTGTGATTGATGACCAGTTAAACTTCACTGACCACATTACTGCAACAGCCCGGTCCTGCAGATTTGCTTTATACAACATTAGAAAGATTAGACCCTTCCTATCAGAACAGGCTGCACAACTCCTGGTTCAAGCTCTTGTTCTCTCCAAACTGGACTATTGTAATGCTCTTCTGGCTGGGCTTCCAGCATGCACTATCAAACCCTTGCAGCTGATCCAGAATGCAGCGGCGAGAGTGGTCTTTAATGAGCCGAAGAGAGCGCATGTTACGCCTCTCTTCATCAAACTTCACTGGTTGCCAATGGCTGCTTGCATCAAATTCAAGGCACTAGTTCTCGCCTACAAAACAACCACTGGCTCTGCACCAATATACCTAAACTCACTTGTTCAGACTTACACACCCTCCAGAAGCCTGCGTTCTGCGAATGAGCGGCGCCTCGTGGTTCCATCCCAAAGAGGCATGAAATCGCTCTCACAGACATTTTACTGGACCGTTCCCACCTGGTGGAATGACCTGCCGATCTCAATTCGTGCTGCCGAGTCTGTAGCCATTTTTAAAAAACATCTTAAGACACATCTTTTCCAATTGCACTTTTCCTATTGCACTTGACCAATACAGAATAGCACTTACTGATCACCACAGCAACGACCAAAAAGCGCACACTCCTGGATCATATCTACGTCTCTCATCCGGATTTGTGCCTTCAGGCGGGTATGTTACATAGTTATCATAGCTACCAAAATCCAGTGTTCTGTATTTTGCGTACGTGAGTTTTTGCTGTCGATAGTTATTGCTGCACGTTTAGCTAGAATGCCATACAAAACCAACCCATTGGGCCACTGAATTCGCATTAACGACAACAGTTGGGGCATCAGCCTTAGTCCTAATGGGTTGTTATCATAGCTATCAAAATCCAGTGTTCTGTATTTTCCGTACGTGAGTATTTGTTGTAGCTGGTTATAAAAAAAAAAAAAAAAAAAAATGTTGTATACTGTGCTAATTAATTGAGATTTTCTTACAGCTCTTACAGGTTGTTGGCCTTGTTTGTTTCGTTGCTTCTATTGCTCTACCCTTTTTTGAAAGTCGCTTTGGATAAAAGCGTCTGCTAAATGATTAAATGTAAATATATATAATAAAAAATAAAAAAAAATGTAAAGCCAGTTCATGACACCTTTAATATTAAATGCATGCCTCTATATTCACAAATTGTTAAATACTACATTGATTTAGACTAGAATATCTAAGAGTGTCTCTTTAAAAGTATGTATGTCAGTAATAATATGGATATTGTGTTTTTCAGAGATGGATACCAGCAGTTCTTTGATCATCTCCATCAAATGTCTGTTCCTCTGCTGATCTTCTCTGCTGGGATTGGGGATGTGTTAGAGGAGGTGATCAGACAAGCTGGTGTTTTCCATCCTAATGTCAAAGTCTTCTCCAACTATATGGACTTTGACGATTCTGTGAGTCGATATTTATACATCTTATCTTTTTTTAATTACTTTGGCAGAAACAAGCTTCCATGTTCTTCAGTGCACATTGTTCTAAAGAAAATTCTTAATCATAATAAACATTTGGAATATAATCATTAATAATTTTCATTTTGACACAAAATTAATTTATACATTTTTTTAATGTTCATTGGAAAGCCATAACTTTTGTCATGTTTGAACCATAAATACACTCTCTTTTTTTCTATCTGGTAAACAAAACAAAAAAAAGATTGAACAAATCCTTCCCTCGCTAGTCAATTTGGAGCATGATGAATGATTCAGTAGACATGGGAAAACCTACAAAATCCTCAAAACTAAAACAAACCTTTAATTTTATTGTTCGCCGAACAATAATACACGAACAATATTGCGCAAGTGAAAAATCAAGATTTAATGGTGGGGTAAGTGCTTTTTGGTAACCGTTGTTGATATATATAAAATCACCAAATCAAACATGCCCCTACCCCCTAAAAGGGTCTCGCCCCTATTTTGATAGCGCGGCCCCACACATACGTAACCCAGGCAACGACTACGGCAGTATCTCTGTTTTACTAATCCAGGTTGAATATTAAATGAAAAAGTCACAAAGGCCTAATCTGGACACCATCAATTTTAATGAAAATGTCATGTTAGGGTAAATTCTATGATTTAGGGCCAATCAACAGGATTTCAGTTTTATCAGTGTTAAGTTCTAAGAAGTTACCAGTCATCCATGTTTTAAGCTCCTGCAGGCAAGAGCTAACAGAAGCGGGTAGGGAAGCTGAGTTAGGTTTAATTGTGAAATAAATTTGAATATCATCAGTATAACTATGAAAGTTGAGACCATGCCTTTTAATTATCTGACCTAGTGGTAACCCATAAATGAGAAGTAAAATAGGACCAAGTACAGAGCCTTTAGGTACACCATGAGAGATCGTAAAGGTATGGGATAGATCCTTGCCTATCCTTACAAAGTGCTGTCTATCTGATAGTTATAAGGTTAACCACTGAAGAGTGGCACCAGCAATAGAAGTGACACACAGTGTTAAAGGCTGACTGAGATTAAGAAGAACCAGGATACTGTGTCATACATATACTTCCTTTAACTGTAAAGAAACCATCAATGTTATCAGTGTACAAACACACCTGTTGGGAGACCAAAAACAGTAAAGGTTGGCATACAGGTATTTGTTTCTGAAAATTACAGCATGAATCTAAAAACACCACATCACATTAGGTTAATGTTCATCAGTGTGACTAACTAAAAGTTGCTGGTTTAACATTTGGGCTGTGCAGGGTGTTTTGCAAGCATTTAAAGGAGAACTAATTCACATCTACAACAAACGTGAAGGAGCTCTGCTCAATGGTGAACACTTCAAAGAGCTCAAGAGCCGCTGTAATGTCCTGTTACTCGGAGACTCTCTCGGGGATCTTGACATGGCTGATGGAGTAATGGACTTACAAAACATCCTGAAGATCGGATACCTCAATGATAAGGTAATAAAAAATTGAACAGCGCTTTAAGAAAAAAAAAAAAAAAGGGAAAACATACTAAATGTGTGTTGTTTTTTCTTCTTAGGTCGATGAGAGAAGACAGTCATACTTAAAATCCTATGATATCGTCCTGGAGAAAGATGAAACCATGGATGTTCCCAATGCCATTTTGTTGTACATTACAGGACAATGAACTTAAAAATATATATTTCTTCATAAAGAATCAAACTTGGTGTCTCCATAATGCTACACACCATCCGTCCTTGAAGAAAGGTCTAAAGATAAATTGATCTTTATAGCTCGTGTTACTCTTTCTTTATGTGCTTCAATTTCTTCCATATTGTATTTTCCCTCTTTACTTTCCCAAATAAATAAAGTATTTTAGTGAAGGTGGCAGTTTTTCATGAGGTTCGTAATGTTTTTAATAAGTCTGTACATATATTGCTCATTTAGCTCCGTGAGTTGGTGGGCAGGGCTACAGAAGCAGGTGTACACATTTATCTAGAGGTGGCGTTTCACTCTTCTGTTGCCTAATAGATTCGAGAGCTTCCGTTTCTAGGCCTGGTGTCTATAAAAGCTTTTAACAAGGAAGTTTTCAGCTCAGAAACTTACTGAGTATGCTTATATTACCATGACCTATCAAAGGCTCAAGGGAAAATTGATTTCTCACCCTTTTTTTCTAACAATGTATGTTACAAAAAATATGCAATTTTAAAAAAAAAAAGTGTAGGAATATGTATATTCCAGCAGCGAATCGACCAAACAAAGCATTCCAGAGATTCCCTCTCCAAACCCTGAACCAATCGTAAAACTAATCAAGGATGCCCAAAGACAACAACTCTCCCCCTTTACCTGCGTTATCTCAAAACTAGCACAAGGACAACAGGAGTCACATGACATGATCCCCGTTTGTTCTACAAGCTTACAGCGTGCTTACAATCTAATGAAGATGGGACTCATTTATTACCGACAGCTTTTCAAAGGCTCGAAGTCAACACGAACATAAGACAGAAACCTGTCGTCCCCCTCCTTTCTCGACCCACACATTCCAAAGGCTCTTTGAACATCACACAAAGACCTCACACCAATGCAGACACGAGGAGTAAACTTAAACCATAGATTCAATAATATAAATGAATCCATCCAACGGCGCCTTAAACATATACTAAGATATTATGTATATTTTAATGTAACTTGTGAAGTATCTCTGTACGCGAGACGTGTCACATATGAATCTTTACAATCTTCTGCTCCCATCATGGGACTAGCAAGCTGTTTGATGTCTATGTGATGGATAAATGATTCTCATAATTTTGATGCTTTGAAGGTAAATTTGTGTAAAATGTTCTGTGATCACAATAGGAAACTTGGTTTCTTAAAAGTTTTAAATCAGACATTACACTAATGATATGCATGAACAGGAGAAGGGAAGGACCCCCACCCACAACAATATCTCATTGGCCGGAGATGCCCCCAAGGAGGGACCTTGGGGTCCGTTTAAAACTCCTGGGCAAACAAGATTTCTTTACTTTTTGTTTTGCCTTGTGCAAATTCTGACTGCCATTGGTTTTGCGGTGACTTCTGCTTTGATCGTGCGGGCCTTTCCTGCCTGCACGCAGCGTCCTCCGAGCTACCCAGAGCGCTCACCACACTTCAAAACTCCGTCTGAACCTCGCCAAAGAAAACTTCCTGCAGTCTGCACAGCCGTGGCTCAGAGACTACTGTCGCGTAGCAACCAGCTAACACCATCCAGGATTCGGCTTTTAACCTGTAAAACCAACTCTGTGCCTCTGACCACAACAACTAACTACCAGCTGAGCAACGCCTCAAACGCAAGTACATGACTCTTCATTCTGTCTGAACTGGTAAAAATCGTATCTAAGCGAACAAACTAAGGTTGATCTGCTAGTATATTGATTCTCAGGTTGTGGCTAAGAAATCATTGGAACTTCACTCCTTTCCATTAACAAACATCCCTTTCCCAGTAACTGTATGAATGTGTGTTTTCGTTGTGTTTTTTTGTTTACCTTTTTCATCTATACAAGTGTATTGGCTATGTGTTTATAAGTTACTGCCTCAAACTGATTGATTGTGTTAAGCTCACAAACAGTGAACATAAAATTAATATTATTGCCGTCGTAACAGGTAATATCCCGATTCAAGATTGATAATGTACTCTAATTTCTATTTTTGATAGTGTCAAATATTAATTTGAAATAATTTAATATGTATTACGGTTCCTTTCACTGTAATTCAATACCCCTTTAAGTTATTTGATCCAAATCAATTCCTTACAAAGTACAGGAAGAAAAGAAAAGGGAGTTTTTTCTAGTTGCATGCATTTTCTTCTGATGCAGCGCGTTGAGGCGTTGAGCCCTCTCAGCCATCATACCAAAAAACAACAGAAACAAATTGACAAACAAGAAAGTAAATGTAAAAGCAAACCTGTAAATGTCTCATGCATAAATATTTAAATACAGAAAATAGCTGGTTATAAAAGACAAAGGATTTCTTTTTACAGCCTCTAGAATAGGAGCATACAAATACAGTTAAAATGCATGTAAATAAAATCAACTATACAGCATTTGTATTACAGGACATTACCAGTCCAATAATTAAAACTTTCAGCATTCATTCATGACACAAGGGAATAGTCCAGTAAAAATGCATTTACCATTCACAATTTGGTTGTTTTCAAGCTTCGTGATGCTTTACCAAAGTCGTGAACTGGAGAGGTGTACATGGGAAAGTCATTTTTGATTTTCTGAAAATAACATGTAAAAAATGAAATAAAAATGTCTGCAGCTCTTAAAATCTATGGTCTATATTCATACATCTGATTTTATTTTAAACTAGAGACTTGAAATCGTGTTACCCAAGAGTCATAACTCAAAGTAATAAAGGAACAAAGTAAAACAAGGTAAAATATACAGGTCCTTCTCAAAAAAATAGCATATTGTGATGAAGTTCATTATTTTCCATAATGTATCATTACCCCCTGTAATGTAATGATAAAAATGTAACTTTCATATATTTTAGATCATTTCACACCAACTGAATGTTGGTGAATTGATTAGTATTATCTAACTAAAACCGAGGGCGTAGTGATTAATAGCTTGCGAACCAGTAATGCGCTTCCTGTATATAATGACTCATCAAAATGCCTGTGATTGAAGGAGAGATACCTGGGAAGGTTTAACTTGAGGAAGAGTCCAAAGTACAGGGGAGATCATCAAAATAAAGATCAAAATAGATATTTTATTGAAAATGGACATGATTGGTCACCTTCTCACTCTCAGCCCCCTGTACACCAGCAAACTCCAGAAGATGAAGACAGTTTGGCATGTACCTGAGAGGCATCTCAAGCTCTCAGGATTTACTTTTTTATAAGCAAACCTATAGAGAGCATAAGAAGGTCTACGCAAAGTTCTTGAGAGATGCTCAGTCACAGTTCTACTCTTGCATCATTAACAGTAACACTAGAAATTCAAGAATCTTTTCTCCAATATAAATCACATCCCTAAACCACAATCTAACTCTTTTTCAGAAGACACAGAGGAGAGGTACAACAAGTTCATGAACTTTTTTAGGAAAAAAGTTGACAACATCCACTTTCACCTATCTAGCACCTCCACTCTGCCTGCATGCCCCGACTGTCCACAGCCTGGGACTTTCCAACATCACTGCTGCTTCTGGATCACCTGTGCACTGGATCCCTTTCCCACAGCCATAGTTAAATCTAACCTCTGTGTCTTAAATCCCCTTATAACCAAGATCATTTATCATTCCCTCCAGGTTGGCCATGTTCCTTCATCAGTAAAAAGGGCTATCATCAGACCACTTCTTAAAAAAAAATTTCAGGTTTCCGCACCGGACACAGCACAGACCTCTCACATGACCAAAATTTTAAAAGTTTACTTTTTAACGGTGAACAAAGACAGCAGAAAAGAGTGGTCTTTTTTAACATTCGCATTCCTTTTTGACACAATATTTTCACTCAGTAGGACCATTCTGGTCCCATTCCCTTATTTTACTGTTTTTAAAACAAGAAATGTCATTAAATGTGTTTAGGGGTAGAGACAACAAGTTCCCATTCAGTCAGTCATGTTCAAAGTTGTGTCAGACTAATGCCATAGAGTCTCGTCTGAGAGCCCAATCATTTCCAAGTGGTAACTAAATGAGCCAATGAAAATTGTTCAGTGAGATTTGCATGCAGAGTCACACCTACCCAGACATACGGGTATAAATAGGACCAGTATTACTTCATTTATATTTTGCTTTGAAGCCAAGCAGTTGTACACTAATCGCTCATTCCATTCACATATCAAGAAAAAAAGAAAGTGTTCTCGACCCAGATGGTGTTGCCTGTCAACGAGCTCGAAAACTCAGGTACCAAAATCCTGGTCCAAACTTTGTGGCATGTTGACTCGTACGATATACCTTAAACAATACAGTCTGCATTAATGGATGTGCTGATGGATTTTCACGTAATGTGGTGTGGTTAAAAGTGTATTTCACCAATAAATGGATTATAGTGCTCCATGTAAAAGCACCTACTGTTTGAAATGTGTTGCCTGTTAATGGAGGAGCTTCATCTTCCTCCAAAAGATGCGGAGTAAGGCAAAAACCTGTACATTATACTAAGACAGGAGATACAAAATTTGATGTAATACGCACACACACACACACACACACATACATCCTTGTGACAAGCCTGTTTTTGTGTTCTGTGCACTTCTTATGAAATAAAAGGGATTAACTGCTCATCTGGACCCGTACCACACATGCAGAACTGGACAGTTACTAATTAAGATACTAGAGAATATGTAGAAAGAAAAACTTTTAATGTTTGTTTTACAATAAAACAATTAAATTTAAGCTCAGATCAGAATATTATAAAACAAAAGGGTTATGCTTATTGTATTATTGTATATTTTGTTGTTTTTGTAAATGCAACTTTGCAATGCAATTTTATTTGTATAGCACATTTCATACACAACTTCAAAGTTCTTTTCATAGAAAATAATGAAAATAGTGATAACATGCATTAGAAATAGGAATAACGTATAAGAGTTAAAATAAAAACAAGGACAATTAAAATAGTTGTAAAGAGAAAATGAAAAAAATAAAATGATCGGCCTGATTCTATATTCGGGTACCCCTATCTTAGATGGAAGAGATGGAGCAGGTTCACATCCTCTCCTGGAACTTACATGTCGGTCCAAGACGGGCTCTTGTAGGGGACGTTACCTTTGCCCCGCAGGGCCTCCCCTTTCTTGAATCCGCTTCTTTGTACTGTCTGCTCCAAGCAGAATGAAGCGAAGCACACTACTCTCCTTTTCCAATCTCTTCCAGCCAGACAGCCCTTACCAAAAACAATAATCAACCGATGCTTAAGAAATAGAAATATAAAGTTGTTAAGATAATTAAAAATAATAAAATGGTGATATATAGACAAAATAACAATAACCAAAGATAAGAACAGGTAAACTAAAACAATTATAAAAAGAATAAACAGATAAAATAGGGTGCAATCAGTCAGACGTACAGTGGTACAGTGCTCATTCAGTAAATGCACAGCCAAACAGATGTGTTTTGAGTCTGGATTTGAATGTGGCTACTGTTGGAGCAAATCTGATCTGTTCAGGAAGCTGGTTCACTGAAAACCCTAATAAGTTGATTGAACTCGATTCAATTGAGTAATGGAGTCTCCCAAAACTTGTATATTAAAGTTCACTTAACTTGGTGCTCACGTTCACTGTACTTAAGTTGTTAAGTTCACCAAACTGGGTACACCAGAAGTTCAGTATACCATGCTGGGTACAACCAATTAAAACTTCAGCATGCATTTCAGCATGAATAAATTATACATCTGAATTGTGACACATTTTCTTTGATTCTTACTCTTTGCTTTTACTTTTGCTCTTTTGTTCTGATGTTTTTGTAGCTTGTTTTATGTTCAGAGTTGATCTGTTTATTGGATTAAAAAAATAATAATAATAATTGTCACCATTGTAGAGATTCACACACAGATTCTTGATGTCTGTGCATGTCTAATTAATGCCGTAGATTTAAACATTTTGTGGACAAAAATAAAATTAATTGTTCAATTACCACAAGAGTAAAGAATCTCATGGAAATTTGTATTAATATTTCATTAGACTCTGCATGAGATCAGGGATTCTGCCAACATCACTTGATGATATTTTCTCTTGACTTTGTGTTCCTTCCCAAATGTGTCTCACAAACACTAAAAAGCCAGAGTATCATTATATTATAATATTATACAGTCAAGGGTCAAGAGCCCAACTAAAGCAAACACTTATCTCCATCATGGTGACTTCCAACGAAACTATTATTTTCATTAAAACAGAAATAAATTCAGTCTGGTTAGTTATAAGTTAGTTCACATATTATTATTATGTTTAGTAACTTACGAATTTTTACTTACAGATTTTAAGATTGCATCACAATGAAAAAGTCTCCATCTTAATTTGAATCAGCAACAGAAAAGGACCGCCTTTTGTAAATGTCCTCCAATCAGTGAATTAGTTCTTGTTGCCAGACAGAACTCCTTGCATGGCCAATCACATCAAAGCAAGGCCAGAGTGAGCTATTTTAATTAATTATGATTTTGAGTTCATTCAAATTGAAATCTTAAGTTTATGTATTTTGTCGGTTAATAAGTTATACTAACTTATGTTTTTGAGGTTTTGGACTAAACTAGTAATATTTAGTCAAGATTACTTGATTTGTTTAAGTAAAGACAACATTACACTGTAAAAAGATTTGGTCGTTTTTTGTTGGTTTAACTTAAAGTAAGTAACCTGGTTGCCTTAAAATTTTGAGTTTATTGAAATTTGAAATTTGAGTTGATACAATGAAGGAAATTTGTTTAATAAATAGAAACTCAAAATATTTTTGTATCTGAACCACATAAAAAATATGATAAATCATGAGAATAGCACAATTTGGCATGTTTCACTGCGTCATCAGAAATAAAACACACAATTACCCAATATGCTTACAAAATCTTTTAATAATATTTGAATAAAGGTTGTTGAATCTCAAAAAATGTTCATTGAATTAACTCAAAATTCTAATTTCAATTAACTCAACATTTTAAGGCAACCAGGTAACTTTTTTTCTAAATATTTTTTTAAAGTGTAGGGTTTACAGTGTTCAAACTGTGGCAGGCATAATAGCTAAAGGCAGACTCTCCTTGCTTTGAGTTAACTCTTGTTATTTCTAACTGACTTGATCCTGCTGATCTGAGTGATCTGTTGGGTTTGTATTTAATCAGCATATCTGCAATGTATATATACGTTATACGTTTATGTTATAAACAAGTAATAGTACTTTAAAATCGATCCTAAACGTAACTGGAAGCCAGTGTAAAGACCTGAGGACTGGTGTGATATTGTCATATTTTCTGGTTCTGCTCAGAATCCTTGCAGCAGCGTTCTGTATGAGCTGCAGCTGTCTAATGGTCTTTTTGGGAAGGCCGATGAGAAGGCCATTACAATAATCCACCATGAAAGCATGAACAAGTTTCCCTAAGTCTTGCCTGGAAACAAAGCATCTAATTCTTGCAATATTTTTCAGATGATAGTATGCTGATTTAGTTACTGCTTTGACATGACTACTGAAACTCAGGTCTGACTCCAAAATCACACCAAGATTCCTGATTTGATTTTTTGTTATCAGGCCTTTAGCCTCAAGATATGCGTTCACCTTGAGAATTTCATCTTTGTTTCCAAATGAAGTGATTTCAGTTTTGTCTTTGTTTAACTGAAGATAGTTTTGGCACATCCAGTTGTTAATTTCATCAATGCATTTGCACAGGGAGTCAATGGGGCTGTAGTCATTAGGTGATAGTGCTAAGTAGATCTAGGTGTCGTCAGCATAGCTGTGGTAAGCAATATTGTTCTTTTTCATTACTTGGCTCAGTGGCAGCATATACAGGTTACCCAGATAGCATTGTGACATTGAGTCAATGTTGAAATTCCATCAGAATCATCATTTTGGTTGAGGTTGAAATTTCAGTGCTAAGATATATTTGATCAATTTTGAAAATTCAATGATAAAAACATATTGGACCAATGTTGAAAATTCAATGCTAATTAATATTGGATCAATGTTGATAAGTCCATGCTTTTCATTGTTGAGAAGACAAACATTGAATCAGTGCTGCTGTTTGATGCTGATGCTAATTCTCCACAGGTGAGGCTTATGGTCAATCTATCTGTCCCATCATTCAACATGTTAAAGCAAATCCAAACCATGTGGGTATATTTATATGAATGTGAGCACATTCATTATCCTCAAATACGACAAATCCGCCAACGAGTGTGTGGATTAACAAAGAAATCCTACCAAAAATTGATTTATAAAAAATAAGTTTTAAATAAATAAAAATGTAGGCTAGTATTATTATTATTTAAATCATGTAGAATTTACATGCATTTAAAGGTGCCCTAGAATGAAAAATTGAATTAATCTTGCCATAGTGAACCACAAATAGCCACCGGGTGTCATTCGAATTCCATTTATTTTTTTAAATGCAATTTCCTGTGTCAAATGTACATATTTTTGTGTAAATATCACAAAACAGTTTGCAGATATAGAACGGTGAGACTAATACCTTTCCGACGATATGCGTTTTGTCAAGATTAGAAAAGGTTTTTATTATAAATTAAATAAATATGTGAAATAAATATGAAACATGACGACGCCACTTGGGGAGGAGCCCGCTAGAATAATTTAGAGCACCGTTTCCATGGTAACGCAAGGTCCGATTTCAAATCGGTTTGCACAGGATGAATCTTGAGTTCGTAAGCTTTCGATTGATATATAGTTTGTCAACATTAGATCAGGATTAATATAGGATATATTGTTTTAAACATGCAGTGGCAAATGGGCCCACCGGTGGGCCAGTGACACTTAAGGGGTTAAGCCTCGTTTATACACGACAAACGGTGCGCGCGGCAAAAATGACGTCGATGCGGAGTGCGCGAGACCCCATTTCGCTTGCCGTTGTACACGTCAAATTTCGTAACTTTGCGTGTGGCTCCGCAACTGAAGAGCCACGAGTTCCAGACGAATCTGCTGGCAGAGAATGACGTCTCATCACGCAGCACCCAGTCTGCGCGTCGAGTATAAACACCTCCCCAAACGGAATAGGCATGCGCAGTCAACGAGAGAGACGAGGAAAACAAAAAAGCATGCAAATGGCAATTATCGTGGCCGGAAATTTTTTTTTTTCGAGTTCATTTTTTTTATTGTGCGATTAATTGATTTATCGACTATCGCGACCACATCAATTTAATTCAAGATTGTTCGTTTGTTCGGCCGATTTCAAGCAAGCTTCACTCAGCGTCTTAAACTGAAGAAAGTGGCAATTACAACTGTATTCCTGCAAGCAGTAAGCGATTTTATCCACTTATTGACTGTTTAAACAATTTCTGATTAAATTGAAAGTTTCTTAGAGAGACAGCATTAGATAACGCAAGATGCTAGTACAGTAACAATAGGAAACACCAAGTACCATCCATAACTAAATAGTGTGTCTAATGACAAAGGTTAATATTATTTTGTATTACAAAATACAACCGTAGATACTGTGCTTACAGATCGTTCACTCGATCTTTCTAGCAAACGTCACCTTTACCACCATATAAGTTAAAACGATAGTCATTTGACAAGGCTATTTATTTTGTAAAAATATAAGTTATATATATTTTTGAGAACTGAAGTAGGCCTATGATGTTTTTGCACATTGTGGATTACTTGTTTACTTACTTGTTGCATGCACAGATTAATAATTTTGATAGTAAAATAAAATCATCCCATATTCGTCCAGTGTAGAAACGAGAGGCAATCGGAAGGTTAGATGATTCTGTAGGCAGCTATGTCAAACTGCAGAAATTTAGCAGTCTCCAGTTCGTGTTGTAAATGGATAACTTAATCTCTTCCAAACCACCGTGTAGCCTATCCAGCTCCTCTTTTATTAATTTAGCTATTTGGTCATTAATTTACTTGTTTCACTTTCGCACTTTATTTATTTATTAACTATTAAATACAATAATATTACTATATAAAACACCGGATATATTCACTTTGCTTTTTCATTCATTGTGTGTTTGCAGGTCCTTTAAAGTCTACTAAAATTCATTAAATAGTCCTGAATTTAATTTTAGTGTGTTTTAAATGGGATATAAAGCATTTGATAATTTTAAGTTTCACTTCATTTTGTAGAAGGCTATATTTGTAATGTATAATGAATAATATTTCCACATATTTACTAACTTCTTGATGTTTTAGATGCCTTACAAGTAAATGCTGATAAAAAAAAGGCATCTGTGTTTATCTTTGCTGGGACGGTGCAAAGCTGGCTCTGTCAAGCCCCTGAAAGGCTAGGGGACATTGCTCATGGTGGAAACCCCTGAGTTTGGAGTATTCGGAGTATTTCATTCTTTCTTCTATGTTCTTTCTTTCAATAGTACTGTCCCATTTCTGTATTTATTGGCAAGTTTACATTTGTATATACTTCCATTTTGCAGATGCAGGTTGTCATGTTTTTCCAGGCTCTTCTCATTTGTGTTATACATTTAGATGTAATTGTTTTAAGTCAATGTGTGATTTCCTGTTGTAACTGTGGGGGCATAAATAAATACATTTGCATGTAAACTGATGACTTTTGAGTGACACAAAATCATATCGATTGCAGCCATACAAGGTCTCTGATTGAAAGGAATAAAATAAAGAGACAATTAACTGGCATAGAATCCTGCTGTACATAAAAAATGTGGAAAACAGGCATTTCCAATTGACCCTATCAAAAGCTTTTTCTGCATCGAGAGTAACTATGATGGTTTTGGTTTTTTGAGTTGATTAAATTTATTAAGTTAAATAGTCTATATGTGTTACTGAATTAAAGTCTACTTTTGATGACACCAGTTTGATCTGGATGTGATAAATGGTGTGACTTTTTCTATTCTATGCGCTAGTGCTTTAGTGATGATTTTAATGTCTACATTGATTAGGGAAATCAGACGATAACTTGATGGTAATTTTGGGTCTTTATTTGGTTTAAGAAGGAGTGAAATTGTGGCTGTGTTTATACTATCTGGGAGTTTTCAATTTTTGTTTTGATTCAGTTATCATACGGATAAAGAGTGCCAATAAAGTTAACTAAAAGTGTTTGTAGAACTCAGCAGGGAATCCATCAGGGCCTGGTGCTTTATTGTTTGGCATGAATTTGAGGGCATTCAAAGTTCATGTTCTGGGGGCCGTTCTTCGTACCTCACTTAATACATCAGAGATGATTTGACAGATCCCAGATCTTTTAATCCTTATAACTGATCTCTGGCTAATTTGGTTCTTCAAACGAATTTGCAGATTGGATTTAAATATCTGGATTAAGTTATCTGAGATCACTGCTCGTGCCTGTGTTCCCTGAAGAGGGCAGCTGCATCGATACTCGAAACCATGATCAGCAATATTGGCTGGCGTCAAGACAACGTAATGACATCATATAATTATAAGCCATTTGGCAAAAAACTTGTCAAAGAAAAAAAGAAGAAAAAACTAATTTCTGGACCTTTATAAGGAAACAGACAAACGACCAAAACAACATAAAAGTTAGATAAATTAAATGTGCACTGTTTTGATGAACATGATTCCCAATTATTTATATTCACGATTTTATAATATTTGTACACACTTTACATTTTTATTATAATGTTGTAATTTCATTTTAATTCAATTTGAAGCAGATTTATTATGTGACAATATTAATTAAAGTTTCTTAACGGTCAAGATTAAATTATCTGCATCTCATGAGCTGCATCAAGTCACTCCCATAATATCTGTCATCACTCACATTAATGCACGATTAACTGCACAGTAAAGCTATGGAATAATGAGGACATCTTGGTTAAGAACAAATCGATTTTCCTTGAAAATTGTCATGAAAAGGGCATTGATTATGTCTGTGATATCCTAGATCCTAAGGGGATGTTTATTCTTGTTATGATTTCATGTCCAAATAAAATTTTCCTGTTGTACATAGAGAATTTCTCACAGTGGTTAAAGCTATACCGAAAGGACTTCATTTAATGAGATGTCATTTAGCTTTTGATAAGATAGCTAAAATTGAACAAAATTTCTGATTGAAGATGGAGATGAAGATGAACATGGTTATTACCTTATACATTTTGTGTACCAAATAAAGTTAAAGAATTACATTTAAAAATTCTACATAACATTTACCCAACTAACGAGATTACTTCTAAAATTGGTTATGTTCATTTGAATTGTAAATTTTGTAATTCCAATATTGAGTCAGTGGATCATCTTTTCTTCAAGTGCCCCTTTATCAAAGAATTCTGGTCTGATTTGTCAAAACTGGAATTAGAAGCAAGAAATTTTGTCATTGATTTGACCATGTGTGATATAATTTGTTATTTTTCTCATTGCAATCATAGTATAAAGTACATTGAGAATGTATGTATCTTGATGGCAAAATACTATATTCATAAATGTAAATTTTCATCATACCCAAATTTAATAATTACCTTTGTGACATAAACTATTTAATTAGGACACTTAATAACAAAAAAATAATAACAAAAAAGTGTCAAACTTGTGGAACTCTACAAGGATTTTGTTAAAAATGATATAACTTACTTCTTGCCTCTGTATTTTTTTTTTTTTTTTTACATTTCCACCTTCCCACTGTTCTCTTAATACAACTTTATATTATCAAAAAAACAAACAAACAAACAAACAAAAAAACTCCAATACATCTATAAAGTAATCATTCCATCACAATTCACAAATAAATCTCTCAATCACTCAAGTGACTGTGTCTATAGTAGTATACACACATTTTACACAACATTAAAATATTATTTTCAAATAAACTTTTATATTTATTATATTTTTAAATTATTATTGCCCCTGGTTCAGTAATGAAGTATTTCATTGGTTCATTGTAATAAAGTAGCAGTGGCTGGAACAGATTTTAAGTATCAGCTCTTCTGAAATAAGCCTGCTCCTGGGCAGGTTTAAGCTTAAAGACCGGTTGCTATGACAGGATGAGCTTTGAAGAACCAAACAATACAAGATCAAGCCAAATTGTCAACAATCAAATCCAGCCAACTGAGTTAGCGACATACGAAGATGTTTACTGAGTTGAGGCAGGTTGATATTGTTGAGAAATTAGTTGATTTCTTTCCGATATGGGTCTTTAACGGAGGAATATAATTTACTGTAAAAATTGTGAAAGATTTGATTTATTTCTTCTGGTGAGTTGGTGGATTTCCCTGCTGTATCTCTAATCACTGGTATTGTAGCTTTTTCTTTATTTTGTTTGATTTGATTTGCCAAATATTTACCAGATTTGTAATTATGATGGAAGTTTTCTTGTCTTAGCCTATGTATTAGGAATTGTGTATGTTTATTGATTAATTTGTTCAATTTGAGTTTATATTTTCTTAATGAATCCTGTGTTTCTTCTGTTGGGTTATTTATGTTAATGTCTTCTAGTTGTTTATTTTTTTGTTCCAATTCTACCTGTTGATCTTTTTCTTTCCTTTTTTTTTGTAAACAGAAAGGCCTCCATTGACACCAATGTCATTTCCTCTCTCAAGACCCATAAAAGGTACTAAAGTCTTTGTTACAAATTCTGTCTCACTACAGTGGTTCTAAAATAATTTTATGAAGCAACGAGAATAGTTTGTGTGTGCCGAAAATAAATAAATAACAACTTATATATTGATGGGCCGATTTCAAAACAAAGCTTCAAACTGTTACGAACCAGTGTATTGATTCACTATTATTAGTCAAAGTCAGGTGATTTCAGCAGTTTGTTGGTTTGACATGCGATCCGAATCATGAATCAATACTGATTGATTAAGCTTCAATGCTTTAGGAAGCTTTGTTTTAAAAGTCAAATATAATATTTGAAATTAATCTTAATATACAAATTTCCCTTTTTGAATGGAATTAGTGAAATAAATCAACTGTGATGATATTCTAATTATATGACAAGCACCTTTAAATGAAATAAACCAAGCTGAAATAAATGAAATAAACCATTTAATCTTTTATAGTGCAATTTATGTCATTGGCACATTACACATTACCTATGGATGCCCTGCACCAAGGTTAACTTATTCAGCCAATTACAATTGAATTACAAAAACCTGATATCTCAAAAAAATGAACAAAAAAACAAGTCTTACTAAAGGCCCATTTTTAACACTCATTCTTTAGTTGCCCTTACAACTCCTCATGTTTAGGCACTTCCTCTTCCTCTTTTACTGTGGTGTTCAGTTCATCTTCAGTTATCCTGCCGTCTGTGTTGCGATCTTGATTTTTGAACATTTCCTTAAAGATAGTGTCACTGTCTATTCCTGGATGGATACGGCCTCTTCCTTCAGCCACTTGTAGCATAATGAATGCTGAAAACTGCAGAGAGAAAAAAATCAGTTGGTAATCAGATACATGCATTTCACAAGTCATGAAATAGAGAACTTGTTTGATTGATTTTGTATAATTGATTAGCATCTGTATTAGTACTTAGTATTTGTGTGATAGGAGAGGGTCAGAATCTTGATTCTTATGTACAGTAGACAGAGCCTGACACATGTTCTTGATAGCAGCCCAATTGGTGGATTTAAGGATTCCTAATTTTCAACCTATGCAACTTTAAGAGAGCAAACATAAATCTGTGTTACGTCCTTGGGCTGTGTTTATTCTTTCGCTCCCTCATCTCTTTCTCTCTATATTTTTTTTACTTTAACTTTCTTAGTAACCTGCTATTGCTGGTATATCCTTAATCCACTGAAGTCACCACCCACCTACCACCAATCACTGTCAGCCAAAAGCAGGATGACCAACCACAAAGCATTGTCATTTATAGCATTGGTTTGTTTTTGTTTTTTTGTTGTTTGATAGTATGTGTATGTCTATTGGTGTTTTGTCATGTATCCTATACTTACATCCTCTTAAGTAAAAAAAATAAAAAATATGTGTGTGTTGGGAGAAGCATCCAGGTAAGCATGTGATATACATAGCACAACATATAAATAATCACTGTTCTGAGCCGGGTTTCCCAGTAACGATGTATCTTAGCTATAAAGAGTGCATTCTACGAGTGAAGTTATGATCACTCGCAGCAATTCCACGTGCGTTTCCCAAAAATGTACTTAACATGAACGTGCGAGAACGCGTTCTAAGCGCTACTTAAGAGTCACTGTCCATTTGCGAAGTGCTGAAATATAACCTTATATGGAATCGTTTCCTCTGAACTGTTCGCCTAATAATTGTCATCTGATGTGGATTAGCAATCAAAACATGTCTTTGGGCTACCTACAGGCTGAGGCACTGACAAAATGGCTGGAAAAAAAAAGGAAAAAAGATACCTTTCAAAAAGACAAAATCAATATACTTCTAGAGGAGGTGGAGTGGGAAAATATATTATTTTCAACAGATTTAAATGGCATCGTGCAAACAAAGAAAAACAAAACATCTGAGAGGACATTGCTACCATATTAAAAGTTAAATTATTAGTTAAAAGATCGGGTAAAGAGGTCTGCAAGAAATGGCAGGGCACTGCAGAGAAATGTCCAATACATGGCTGGTTTTCATGCATGCAAGTCATTAACATATTTTTTTGAGTTTATCTTTATTTTTCCCAGTCTTTAAAGGTGCTATCTGTAAAAATTTGAGGTAAAAATATCCAAAAAATGACCTACACGCATCAAAAGAATGAGAAGAAATAAGGGCGATGATGTCATTAAAAAAATGTTATAGTGCTGCAGAGATATCAACCTTAATTAGCAGTAGCAGGGGGGTTGGCCAAGATGGCGTACTAGATAGCAGCATAGTTTAACAGCTAGCAGTGTCTCAAAGTTTATTTTGTATTTTTAGCCTTTTCCCAAACTTTTGGTAAACGTATCAGTTCTTTTCATCACCTAAAGATGGCGGGTAGGGGAAGAAAATGCGAAGAAAAGTTTGTGAGTAACAGAACTGATCATGATTATGCTGACGTGATGGAGGTATCTGTTGAAGCGAACAAACGTCAATTGGAAGAAAGCGCTGCTGAGAAACTATCCGTTACTCCCAGCAAAGTTCACGTTTTGAAGAAAGTGCATCCTGATGACGAGGAATACATTTCTAATGCAGATATCCTCGAAGCTATTTACTCCCTCGGTAAGCATTTTGACAAGCAAGAAAAAAAGTTGGAGGAGCTAACAAGAAAAATGGAAGAGAACAGTAGCGTCATCACTGAAGTAAAACTAGAGATGAAAGTCCACAAGCAAAAGGCAGTTGAATTGGAAATGGAACTTTCTGATCTTAAATCAGAAAATAAAGTTTTGAAGCTGAGAGTGGGAGAATTGGATCGATACAAGAGACGTTGGAATTTACGCATCAAAGGCTTGCCAGAGAAACAGAATGAAAACATTAGAGCTGACGTGATCACTTTGCTTTCCAAGATTGCTCCTGGTGTGCCTTGGGAAATGGAAGAAGCGGTTGACACGGTCCACCGAATTGGCAGAAAAGAAGGAAATCGTACGCGTCAGGTTATCATGCAGTTTTCAAAGCGAATCTACAGAGACCAAATCTGGGCTCTATCAAAGGGATCAACAGTCTGCAAGGAGGCAGGCTGTCATTTCGCTGAGGACTTAAACAAAGAGGATAGAGAGGCGAGAGAAGTGCTTTGGCCACGCATTAAACAAGCGAGATCAGAAGGGAAAGTGGCGTACTTTCGCGGGCCTTTTGCTTTCATTGAGGGAAAGCAAATTTTCCCATGATGATGAACATTTGGAAAAAGGGAAATGTTGATCTTTGAGAGACTCATTTGAGTTGCTATTTTATTCAGAGGTTCTTATAACTGACTTGTTAGTGATTTTTTGTTGTTGTTGTTGTTGTTGTTCACTGAGTTCCAGTGGGTGTATGTTCTCACTAAAGTCTTGTCTGTCTTTTTGTTCATTAAATGCAAGAGGACTAAAGGACAAAGTAAAATTTAAAGATATATTTTTGTTTTGTAAGGGGCAGAAGTCACATGTTGTTTTTTTACAAGAGACTCACTCTACTGAAGAAGATGCTGCTTTTTGGAAAATGCAGTGGGGAGATACAATTTTGTTTAGTCATGGCTCCAATCGATCAGCAGGTGTCGCCATATGCCTGAACAATTGCCCTGGGAAGGTTGTGACTTTTCAGTCGGATGCTCACGGACATTGGATTGCTGCTGTGGTAAATTGTGAAGGTGTTTTTGTTATTTTAGTTAATGTTTATGGTTATAGCACTACTGGGCAGAACAAGATTTTATTTTCTTATATTACAGAGGTTGTCACGCAGCTAAAATCGAAGTTTCATACAAATTTGATACTAATTGGAGGTGATTTTAATGTGGCACCTGACGAGTGGATGGATAGATCTCCTTCTAGTTATACAAGCCACCATTTCAATAGTATTATTAAGGAGCTGTGCCATTCAATTCCCTTACAGATATATGGAGGGTTAAGAATCCCAATGCTAGTCAGTTTTCTTGGGTCAGACCTAATGGATCTTCTAAGTCACGTATCGACTTTTGGCTTGTCCCTGAAGAGATTTCTGAGCTTGCTACTAATGTTTTAATTTCTGCTTCACCACTGACAGACCATTGCCTGATTTCCTTAACTTTGACACCAGCAACAAATCATACAGTTAGGAAAGACTATTGGAAATTTAATGCAGAACTTTTAAAAGATAAAGATTATTGTAGTCAAATAAGAAATTTAATTAGTGAGATTATTGATGACTTTTCTTTAACCTCTAATGGGATTAAATGGGAGTATTTTAAATTTAAAACAAGGGAAATGTCAATCCGATTTAGTAAACAAAAAAGCAGAAAACTGAAACAAAAGGAGGTGAGATTAATTCAGGAAATCAATGCCTGTTGTACAGAAGAAATGACTCAAGATGTTGAAAAATTACTTTCTCTTCAAGCTAAATTAGACAACATGTATCTATTAAAAGCACAGGGAGCTTTTATAAGGTCTCGTGCAAAATGGTTGGAAGAAGGAGAGTAGAACACATCTTATTTTTGTCGGTTAGAAAAGAGGAGACAGGAAAGTAATGCAGTGCATAGTTTACTTATTAATGATGAGGTAATTACAGATCCTAAATTAATATCTAACGAAATCTATACATTTTATAGTAATATTTACTCTTCATCATACTCTGAAAATAGCGGTGTGGAATTTCTTGAAAAGATCAAAGATTTTATCCCACAGATTGATACTGAATTTAAAGAACACTGTGATGAAAACCTGAGGTTAGAGGAACTTGATTATGTTATTAAAAAAATGCCGTTTGGTAAATCTCCTGGTCAGGATGGTTTGACTACTTTTGAATTTTTACAAATTCTTCTGGGAGGATATTAAGGACTTGTTATTTAAGGCTTTAAGGGAGTCCTGTGAATATAACTCTTTACTTCCTACTATGAAACAGGGGTTAATTATTCTCATTCCAAAATCAAACAAAGACAAAAGAATGGTTGAGAATTTGAGGCCGATTACCTTACTTAATGTTGATTATAAAATTCTTACATCTGTATTCACTAATAGATTAAAATTCAGATTGAGTCAAGTGATAAGTGAAACCCAATCTGGGTTTATTAAAGGAAGATTAACACACAATAATATTAGACTTGTCTTAGACTTGATTGATTATGGACATTTAATTAAGGATGATGGGTTTGTGTTGTTTCTTGATTTCTATAAGGCGTTCGATACTGTAGAACATACATTTATTTTACATGCATTGAAATTTTTTGGGTTTGGTCATAAATTTGCAAAATTAATAGAGATGTTGTATAATGACATAAATAGCTCTGTATCGTTACCATTTGGGACTTCTAAGAGATTTAACATTAATAGAGGTATTAGACAAGGGGATCCGGCAAGTCCATATTTATTTATTTTAACTGGTGAACTCTTAGCAATCTATGTAAAAAATAGTAAAGATATCAAGCCTTTGAATGTTTTAGGAAATCAGCTAATTATAAGTCAACAAGCAGACGATACAACCCTATTTCTCAGTGATGTAGAGCAGATTCCAGTTGCCATTAATCTGGTATCTCATTTTTCAAAAGCTTCTGGTCTACAATTAAATTTTAAAAAGTGTGAATTACTGGCATTGCACGATCATACAGAATCTCAATTGTTTAATATTCCATTAAAAAAGGAGGTAAAATACTTAGGGATTATTATTACTAAAGACCCTAAAATTAGAGAAAAAAATAATTTGATGGAAAATATGAAAAAAAAGTCAAAATATTTTAAATATGTGGTTACAAAGGAATATATCTTTATTTGGCAGAATTCTTATACAGAAGTCAGAAGCACTTTCCAGGTTGATTTACCCAGCATTTTCTTTAAGTATATCTGATAGATGGATAAGGGACATAAATCAAATTCAGTATACATTTATTTGGAAAAACAAGCACCATTATATAAGAAAGTCAGATGCTGTGAAGCCGATCAGTGAGGGAGGGTTGAACGTAATTGATTTCGATGTTATGAATGGTACGCTTAAGTTAAGGTGGCTTCAAGCTTTCCTTAGAAATAGAAATTCTGTTTGGTTTAGTTTTTCTTCTAAAATATTTGATTCTTTTGGATTTCCTTTTAAAGTGTGATTTTGAGCCATCAAAACTAAAGTGTAAACTTTCATCTTTTCATAGTCAGGTATTATTGTATTGGAAATTAATTTACAAACACAATTTTTCACCACATAGTTGTTCTTTATGGAATAATAGGTATATACTTATTAAGGGAAAATCTGTGTTTTTTCAAGATTGGATGGAAAAAGGTGTCTGGTCTGTGGTACATATTATGGATGGAAATGGACATTTTCTTAATTATGATTTTTTCTGTGGAAAATACAATATAGCTACTTCTCAGAAGTTATACATATCTTTGGTGAAAGCTGTTCCTGCTGGTTTGGTTCAGCTGATTAAAAGTGCATTGTGTTATTCACCTGTGATTCCAAGATTAGGTCATCTAACCATCTCTGGTGTTAATTTTACAGAGCAGAGTTGTAATATTAAGGTTTTAAGAACTTTTGTAAGTACACAGATTTTCCCTTCCAAAGTAAAAAAGAGACAGCTGGTTTTTGCTTTTACTAAAGATCAAGTGGTTCGAATTAGAACAAGGTTTCTTTCTTTTCCACTTCTACCAAAGGCTAAAGAAGTTCAGTTAAAAATTATTAATGATATTTATCCCTGCAATGAGTTTCTCAGACACAGATTTAACTTGAATTGTAATAAGTGCACATTTTGTGAATCAGATATAGAGTCATTGGAACATTTGTTTTATTTATGCAAATTCTCAAAAAAAAAAAACATTGGGATGACCTCTATGTATGGTTAAATTCGAAATATGTAGTACCTGACTTTGATTTTATGACTGTAAAATATTTATCTTTTTTTAGTAATTGTGATGTTGATTTTTTGATTAATAATATTGTAATTTTGGCCAACTACTTCATTCATAAATGTAGTTTCTTTAATACCCCCCCCCCCACACACACACACACACACACACTTTTTTACTTTTTCAGAAAGATTTAATGGTCTTCTTCAAATCCTTAAAACTCATGTGTCACAAAAAAGCCCTTAAATTATCTAATCTTTTGAATGTATTTTTTGATAATTAAGCCCTTTGTATTTTATTGGACCTTCTCTGTCAATATTTTTTTTTTTTTTTTTTTTTCTTTATATTATCTTTGCTATGCTGCTATTTGGACCTTTGGGATTGTATTAAGATTTTTCTTATACATGTTCATTGGCTTTTTGTTTGTACTTAAAAGCATAAAAAAAAAAAAAAAAAATAGCAGTAGCATTACTAGCCCCGGCCCGACAGGTATCGTAATACCAGTCTCGGCCATGGGAGGTGGTATGCGGGCAACATAACCACCAGCCAACCTGGTGTACTTGAATCTGATGTCAATCGTGTGAAAAGTACAGCCCACTACTTCATTTCAGTTCAGGGAAGAGAGTGGACGCATGGCTGAAGCCCTTGGCCCCTTAAATGTATCTGATATGATAAAAATAGCTGTTTTTACCTGACCGGAAAAAGCGGAAGTGCGGGTGCCCGGCGACTGTGTCCCGTCCCGTCATAATAAAAGTCCCGGTACTCGCAAGCAGTTTAGAATAGGCGCCGTCCAGTGGACGAAAAGTTGCATAGTGCACCTTTAAAGTATATTTTATACATTACTTATTTTATTCTTTTTTTTCTCTTTTTATTTTTGCTGTCATTTAATTCAGATGTGTATTTGTAATTTTTTTGTTTGTTACCTGCCCTCATAAAAAATAAAAATAAAATAAAACGTATAGGTCTATTGTTGTCACAATGCACTTAAACAAAGTTAAAGGTGTAATCTGTCGGTTGTCCTGTAGGGGACCTCCTAACTCTCTCTTCTTACGATACACTTGGAGCTTTACGATTACTCCAGAGCACTCGTAGATCTACGATCATTTTCAAGTGCTACGTAAGTTGCGATGCTTTTGGGAAACAGACCTAAATATTAAGATCACTCGTACGATGTTTTTTATGATCAATTTAGGCTTACGATGCTTTTGGGAAACGCAGCCCTGTATTAAACAAGGTAAGGGGAGAGTGCCAACCACTGCACTGTAGTTTGTTCATTTTGGTTGTGTTTTCTGTAGTAGCAGGGTTCATGGCATGGCACCAGCAATCAATCAATCAAATTTATTTATAGCGCTTTTACAATTACGATTGTTTCAAAGCAGCTTCACAGTGTTAAACAGGACAATATTGCAACAAAATTTGATTTGGCTGTAAAGTCATTCAGGAGAAAACATGATGTTATCAGCTTATATTAACTTATCATATTGTGACAATGTTGGCAGACATGTGGTATAGTTTACACACGTCAGTAAAAGGTTGTTGCATATGGTCTAATATCTGCTCATAGGAGGCTATCTGTTGGTGAAGTCAAACACAATGGCAGATTTGACATTCTTCACAACTGCTATAGCTGTGTCCACTTTCATAGATTCTAGGATGGTGTGTTGACAATTTTTCTCATGTCTGGTTAAAGCCTGTTTCCTTCTGTGATGGCAGATTAACTGTGTGCAAAATATTGTATATTTGGAGAAAATGTGGCTGCTTCAACAGCATTCACTATGTTTTTTGGTGCTGTCTGTTGTCACAGGAATAGTGTCTCTGTCAATTTTCCCCTCTGCTACAGTTCCATTTAGTATTTCCCAACAGACAGTGGTGGAGAAAGTACTGAATCTCAATACTTAAGTAAAAGCACAAGTAACCAGAGAAAGATTTACTTCAGTAAAATAACTACAGTGACAACCCTACTTAAGTAAAAAGTAAAAAGTACCCGATTTTAAATGTACTTTAAGTATTAAAAGTAAAAGTACTTGCATCATTTATTCTCTTAATGTCTATATTCTGATAATTAATAAGAAGAAAACAGTATGGGCTGTGCATTTTAATTGAGTTAGTTTTTTTGTGCTTACCATCTGTGGCCCAGTTTACATTCTGACTTAAAATTCTGGGACCAAATTCACAAAAGTTAGAAAGAAGTTAAGAAAATTCTTAAGATAAATTCTAAGAAGTTCGTAAGAATGTTCCTAAGTGCAATTCTTGAAAAACATTTGCAGTAAAATATCCAAAAACCACTAGGCCAGTGTTATATATTTTGTTCAGTTGAGTGCTTACAATATCCCAAATGTTTCCTCAATATCCCATATGTAAATTGATTTGAAAATTGCTATTTTAACCAAGGACCTGGGACGTGTCAGCATAGCGTTTGAGCGAGTCGCCTGTCAATTGCGTGATATCTGCATTACCCTCGGTTTTATTCTGCAGAAGTGCTTTTCTCTTAGCAGTGTGAACATGTCACAGCAGCGCCTAGCGAATGCACAGAGTAACGTCATAACATCATTTTAAACACACTTAAATGTTTCTAATATGATAAACATAGCTGCTTTACCCTATAATCATGACAGGAAAAAGCGTGTCCCGTCCCGTCATGTCTGAAAAGTCCCGGTACTCGCGAGCCGTGTGTTTGTATAACAATTGCTCCAGCGGCCGTACTCAGCTACACAACACTCGGTCCTGCTCTGCTTTACACTAAAGTTACATTAATAACCGCATCCATGAACATGATTTCTGCCCGAGTCCTATTTTCCACCGGCTGTGAGGTTTAGACCATATGTCCCAAGATACTGCGCTCACACTTGGCGTCATCAAACTACGCCTTTGTTTAGAATAGACGCCCTCCAGTGGATGGAAAGTTGCATAGCGCACCTTTAAGAACATCTTAATTTTTTACTTAATAAGAAAATAAATAGTGTTATTTGGTGTTATTTATTGAAAGGTATTACTGAAGGCTTGCTGAAATAAAAACACCTCAAAGTCTTTTTGCGTTTCCTGCAAATTACCGTATATATCATAATAAGTGTGCAGCATATTTTCGTCTTGATTGGCTTGATGGGAGTAAATCATTAAATGTTGTGTTTTTAATTTGCTGTGTCTGTAAAATCTGTATTTTATAAAATCCTAGCTGTTTATCAAGAACGCTTCTCGGGTACCAAGGATCGGCCGATAGATATACACAAGATGAATCATATCTCAGAGACATCCAAGCCTGTGGCAGACGTCAGAAGAGCTGGCTGAGGAAAGGTTGCTCTCGATTTAACAAGCACTGAACAACCGCTGACCATCTGGCTTCGAAAACGCTAAATAAAATTGTCAAATTTAAACAAGTTCATTCTCGCCTGAAAAAGTCTTAAATCTACTGTTTGTGACACAATAACAGGAGTATTACTATTTTTAAATTACGTGGAGTTTCTCGTCTGCTATGGCCTGCCGGTTGGTGCGAGCTTTGCTGGTTTTAATTTATACTCGTCCATATGGTACTGTTATAAATATTATATTTGTAATATGTTGTGTTGTGTTGTGTTGTAATGCTTAATATTTGAAATAATCCAATAAATTGGTTAAACATCTTACATTTGTGTATTTAAGATAGGTTGGAGCTTATCCTAATTTTAAGAAGTTATTTACGATGAATTTAAGAACATTCTTTTCGTGAATATGAATACTTCTTAAATTTTATCTTAAGAACAATCATAAGAAAAAATAAAAAATTTAAGAAATTTTTTGGGAATACAAAATATTCTTATATATTTTCTTAAGTTAGAAAATAAGAAAAAAATGGCAGTTAAGAATAGTTTTATTCTGAAGAATGTTTTGTGAATCCGGCCCCTGGTTATCTATCAGGGTGATTTGCAGAGTTAAATATCATAATTCTGAAGCAACATTCTCACCAGCTTTGTTGTATTTAAATCTTCATATTTATGATATTTTTACCTTTTTTAAAGGACATTCCCCTCTCCTCTAATCTTATTAAATATGGGCTATGCTTCAGCTTTCCCTTTATATTCTTTAATTTTATCAATAAATTAAATTAGAATAAGACAAGTTGTTACCAATCCAATTAAATAAATTTAAACTGAAAATTGCATTTAATAATGTTATGAGATTGTTTGAAATACATATTTTTTAATACAAATAAGAAGTTTTGAAAAGAATGTTTAAACATTAAACTAAACCACTACCAGGTTAGTAGGTAACTGAATCTTTGATTCAACCGATTCATTCAAAATGCTGAATTATTCAGTAACACACTGCTGCTGTGAGATGCGTTACGGTTCTGATGTGAAAATATGATATGATCTTGGAAATATTTTCGCTGCTGAAATAGAACAGAAGCAGTCAATATTGCATCTAAAATGTAAGTGACAATGTTAATTAATTGTTTATGGAAATGTCATATGAAAACAGGGTCACCTTTTCAGTCATGATGGTATTCAGGAAAACAGCACCCTTGGTCGTGTCATGTGATGTTTTTTAACTGTATTATGTTATAAAATATAAACACTTCACATTTTTAATTTTTACTGAGGTATGTTACTGAGTTTCTCTGTGTGAGCGGGTCTGATTTGTTTCCATTTCTCCTCGACAGGCTGCGCGAGGCTCAACAGTGCAACCATCAATTCATTATCCATTTTATATTATCCACGAGCCACAGAACTGATCAAATTTTTTTACAAAAATGTAATGAAACATTGTAGAAATGTTTTGGAGTAGAAAGTATAATAATTGCTGCAAATTGTAACGAAGTAAAAGTCAAAAGTATGCACTTTGGATTCTAGTTAAGTAAAGTACAGATACGTGAAAAATGTACTTACATTTACATTTAACATTTAATCATTTAGCAGACGCTTTTATCCAAAGCGACTTACAAAAAAGGGTAGAGCAATAGAAGCAACGAAACAAACAAAGCCAACAACCTGTAAGAGCTGTAAGAAATCTCAATTAATTAGCACAGTACACAACTTTTTTTTTATTTTTATTTTTTTTATAGCCAGCTACAACAAATACTCACGTACGGAAAATACAGAACACTGGATTTGGATAGCTATGATAACAACCCATTAGGACTAAGGCTGATGCCCCAACTGTTGTCGTTAATGCGGATTCAGTGGCCCAATGGGTTGGTTTTGTATGGCATTCTAGCCATCGACAGCAAAAAGTCACGTACGCAAAATACAGAACACTGGATTTTGGTAGCTATGATAACTATGTAACATACCCGCCTGAAGGCACAAATCCGGGTGAGAGACGTAGATATGATCAGTAAGTGCTATTCTGTATTGGTCAAGTGCAATAGGAAAAGTGCAATTGGAAAAGATGTGTCTTAAGATGTATTTTAAAAATGGCTACAGACTCGGCAGCACGAATTGAGATCGGCAGGTCATTCCACCAGGTGGGAACGGTCCAGGAAAATGTCCGTGAGAGCGATTTCATGCCTCTTTGGGAAGGAACCACGAGGCGCCGCTCATTCGCAGAACGCAAGCTTCTGGAGGGTGTGTAAGTCTGAACAATTGAGTTTAGGTATAATGGTGCAGAACCAGTGGTTGTTTTGTAGGCGAGAACTAGAGCCTTGAATTTGATGCGAGCAGCCATTGGCAACCAGTGCAGTTTGATGAAGAGAGGCGTAACATGCGTTCTCTTCGGCTCATTAAAGACCACTCTCGCCGCTGCATTCTGGATCAGCTGCAAGGGTTTGATAGTGCATGCTGGAAGCCCAGCCAGAAGAGCATTACAATAATCCAGTCTGGAGAGAACAAGAGCTTGAACCAGGAGTTGTGCAGCCTGTTCTGATAGGAAGGGTCTAATCTTTCTAATGTTGTATAAAGCAAATCTGCAGGACCGGGCTGTTGCAGTAATGTGGTCAGTGAAGTTTAACTGGTCATCAATCACAACTCCAAGGTTCCTGGCTGTCCTTGTTATGGTCGATGAACCAAGCTGAATGGAGAAATTTTGATGAAGTGCTGGGTTGGTTGAGAAAACAAGTAATTCTGTCTTTGCAAGATTGAGTTTAAGATGATGCTCTTTCATCCAGTCAGAAATGTCTGTCAGACAGGCAGCGATACGAACACTGACTGTAGGATCATCTGGTTGAAATGAGAAGTAGAGTTGAGTGTCATCAGCATAGCAGTGATAGGAAAAGCCATGTTTCTGAATGACGGAACCTAATGATGACATGTAGATGGAGAAGAGAAGTGGTCCAAGGACTGAGCCCTGGGGAACCCCAGTAGCTAGATGATGTGACTTAGACACTACACCTCTCCATGACACCCTGTAGGACCTACCAGAGAGGTAAGACCTGAACCACTGGAGGGCAGTTCCTGAGATACCCATCGTCTTAAGTGTTGACAGGAGGATCTGGTGGTTAACTGTGTCAAAAGCAGCAGACAGATCCAGCAGAATGAGCACTGAGGATTTGGAAGCTGCTTTTGCCAGTCTCAGTGCCTCAGTTACCGAGAGCAAGGCAGTCTCAGTCGAATGGCCGCTTTTGAAGCCGGATTGGTTTACTTAAGTAACAAAGTATTTGTACTTTGTTACATTCCACTACTGCCGACAGATAAACACTTGTGTGGCTTTCATAGACAGCACATGTCTGGAAAACGGGATTTCCAATTATCCAGTTGTGTGCAATATAGTGCACCGTGATCATGGTGTGATGGAGTTGCACAGGAGGTCCAATCTGTACTTGTAGTTAAACCAATAAATTTTGATTTGCTGGTCCTCCACCAGTTTGGTTTATCTTTATTGTAAATTTGAGGCAATACATTCTGAATTAAATATAGTTGGCTCTGTAGTTGGTATCTAGACTCGAACACATGAGCACATGCATAAATCTGTCATTCTCAACAACTGAAAATGGGTGCATATCCAGCACCATGAAAACGTATCAGGTAACGTATGTAACCATGGTTCCCTGAGAGGGAACGAGATACTGCGTCGAAACGCTTTTGCATGACGGTAAAGCACGTAAAGCACTTGTGAAATCAGTCCAATGGCGTGACGGTACGTCACAAGTGGGTGACGTCATCTATAAAGCACCCCTGAACCAAATGATCGCTTCTCAAATGTCTAAAATGTCGAAGCAAGACGGTCACAGGCATGCTGGGAGTATGGCAAAGCATCTCAGTAAACCATGGTTACATCCGTAACCCGAGACGTTTCCATTCAAGGGAACTCGCGCTGCGTCGAAACACTGCAGGAACTTAATACCACCATAATACCAAGTGCCTGTCTGTCTGAAATCTTAGCGCACACTGTGTCACAAGCACTTGAGACCCCCGAGGCAAAGTCACACCCAGGTTATAACCATACTCCGAGTTGAATGTGCTTGGATCCTTAATGAAGAAGGTTGACCGACCGACTCATAAGCAACTACAATAGCCTCAGCTATCCATTTGCTCAAAGTCTGCTTAGATGCAGGCTTCCCCTTACTAGGGGACTTAAATCATACAAACAACTGGTCAGTTTTACACTACAGGCTGTACTGTGGCCGTAAGCATCTAATGCCCTTACTGAGCAGGGCAGATTTATTTCACCCAGTCTAGTCCTGAAACATAGACGGAGCTCTGGAGTAAAAAATAGTCTCTACCACCTCAGTGGGAGTACCTGAATCTATGAGCTGGGCCCCCTCAGAAGCCAAGCCCATAGTTTCCATAACTAAGTGGGGCCTCGGCCACGTCTGCACCATGGCATCCAACCCCAGAGGGTCAAATATCAACACTCATTCTGTTTCAGTGTGAGCATTTCTTGAACTTTATTTTTTTTTACTGCAATTTAACAGACGCAGATCTAGAATAGGATCCTTCTTCGGAACTATAAAGTACCGGCTGTAAAACCATGACTCTCTGCTGTGGGAAGGGACCCTCTCTGTAGCCTCTTTTCACAGAAGAGTCTATACTTCTTGTTCCATAACCAGAGTCTGCTCGGGACTGACTACTGTGGATACCACCCCGTTGAGCGGTCAGCTCGGTGTCCTGAAATGGCGCACCGGCAGGCAGCAATCGAACTGACCCTCTTTGAGCCCTCCTCGGAGGACACAAGCTTCCCCGTGCTGCTACGTTTCCGGGCGGACATGGAGATGTGTGCTTGCTGAGGACTGCTGAGCCCTGAAGCACCAGAGGTGGCAGGGTTGGCAGAACGGCCCTCTGCTGGCACCGAAGGGTGTCTATAAAAGCTTTTATTTGACTAACAAGGAAATTTTAAGCTCTGACGTACAGGATATTGTTATATTACCATGACTTTTTATATATATCAAAAGCTCAAGGGAAAGTTAATTTCTCAATTCATCACCCCTTTAATGTTTTAATCTCTGAAATGATTACCCCGCTGCTCTGTGAACACACACACTCCACTCAGTCTTATCATATTCAAATGATACACCGAACTCTTCAGCATGACGCTATCAGTCATGGACACACAAGAGCCAATGGCATTTTTTACAATCAAAGCTGACGTAATGATGCAATCGGCCACGAGACATACAACAGCCAATGCTGTCAAAGATGACATAACGTTTCATTATGCTGTCTTTTAATAATTGAGAATTACACTTAATTTCATAATGGCAAAATCATAACCCAGTATATAGTTTCATCATAATGATAACCATGCCTAATGCATCTGTATATGATGCCAAAGGTTTCTCATTGAATTCAATGGAGCACTGCGCTAAAAGGGTACCGTGTGCGTTAAAAAGTGATGCAGAAGGGAAATGACCAAGCGTCAATATGTGACAAATAGAAGTGAGGCTGTGTTACCCCACCCATGACTCGTGCATGACATGTAATAGATAAATAACGTATACGTTGAATTAAACAAGATAGGTTTCTATTGCTATATTGCTTTATTCCAAGCAATAAACATGAACCATAAGCTTCATTCGGATTCTAATATTCACAATGCATGGTTGAATTTAATTTTGAATGAAGGTCCAGCTCATGTGAGGAAGACTTTGTGTGTTTGTTTGCTTGATTTCACTGTGGATTTGTTTGTAAACATGGTAGAGACAGAATTTGCAGACAGAATGAAATAAAAAAATAATAATGCCATGCCTTCTCTATTTGATCCAACAGGAATGGTGCAACTCACCAATGTTAATTTCTGATATCATGAATGTTTTTGTTACTTTTAAGAAAGCCATTTTAGATATCTGAAATTATATTGATATGAGGAATTAAATTCTTGATATCAAGAATTAAATTCCCAATATCAACAATTGAATGTGAATGGCAGCCTATAGTGACTGATATCTGATAGCTGATAATTACTGATATCAAGGATTAGAATTTTAACTAGTGAAAATGCTATTATTGATATCAATAATTAGTATTTTAACTAGTGAAAATGTAATTGTTGATTTCAAGAATTCATATCCTGTGAATGAATAAAAATCAAAACGGCTTGCCATAATTGTTCTGTGATTAGGGATCAGATTGGAACATTTATGGGACAGGGCTCGTAAAGCCCGATATCCTGACGCTGTGTCGTGTGACGTGAGTTGTACGTGCATTGTGCCCCTGAATGGCATGCCATTATATATATATATATATATATATATATATATATATATATATATATATATATATATATATATATATATATATATATATATATATATATATATATATATATATATATATATATATAAATTGTCTAAAAGATTGTCTGAAATTGTCATCGTAGGTGCATGGCCACTGTGAGAGACCTAATTAAAAAAAAAACAAATCCAGAAATCACAATGTATGATTTTTTAACTATTTATTTGTATGATACTAGCCTAGAAATCTAGACGCACCCTAGCGGCAGCAAATGTAATCTGCCCGCAAGTGTCGTCTAGGAACTCTCAATACCCTTCTGATCTGTATTCCCCTCACTCTGGACGGGCCAATCACATCGTGTATAGAGTCGGCGGGCGGGGCCATAATGATGACGGCCAAGTTGTGTTTGCGTGCTTCTAGTAAACACAGAAACTGGTGAACAGCGGTGGTCTTTCGAATCAGCTTTGACTGCGATTCTGGAAGACTTGGAGTTAAGCTTTTCTCTGAGAAAAAAGCAAAGAACAGCACTGAAGTCATTCTTAAAAAGGGAAAATTTGTTCGGAGTTCAGCCAACCGAATACGGTGAATGTTTAATCTATCAACAAGCTCTGTTTCACCTTCGTTGCTCTGGTTGGTGGTAGCGCTATCCTATCGTGTGCAGAGGGAGTTTGAAAGACAACCGTTTATCCCGCCCCTCAGATTGAGCCCTGTCTATGGTGAGTTTCCAGACCAAACATCTTGATGTGGGTCTGGCTTGTCAGGCTATTATGATACAGCTGCAAATAAGCATTTGAACACCTGAGAAAATCAATGTTAAAATTTGGTACAGTAGAATTTGTTTGCAATTACAGAGGTCAAACGTTTCCTGTAGTTTTTCACCAGGTTTGCACACACTGCAGGAGGAATTTTGGCCCCCTCCTCCACACAGATCTTCGCTAGATCAGTCAGGTTTCTGGCTGTCACTGAGAAACACACAGTTTGAGCTCCAACCAAAGATTCTCTATTGGGTTTAGGTCTGGAGACTGGCTAGGCCATGCCAGAACCTTGATTTGCTTCTTACAGAGCCACTCCTTGGTTATCCTGGCTTTCTGCTACGGGTCATTGTCATGTTGGAAGACCCAGCCTCGAACCATCTTCAATGCTCTAACCGAGGGAAGGAGGTTGTTCCCCAAAATCCTCACAATACATGGCCCCGATGGCATCCTCTCCTTAATACAGTGCAGTCGACCTGTCCCATGTGCAGAAAAACACCCCAAAGCATGATGCTACCACCCCATTTTTCACAGTAGGGATGGTGTTCTTGGAATGGTACTCATCATTCTTCTTCCTCCAAACACATTTAGTGGAATTATGACCAAAAAGTTCTATTTTGGTCTCATCTGACCACATGACTTTCTCCCATGACTCTTCTGGATCATCCAAATGGTCATTGGCGGGCATGGACATGTGCTGGTTTAAGCAGGGGAACCTTCCGTGCCATGCATAATTTCAAACCATGACGTCATAGTGTATTACCAACAGTAACCTTGGAAACGGTGGTCCCAGCTCTTTTCAGGTTATTGACCAGCTCCTCCCGTGTAGTTCTGGGCTGATTTCTCACCTTTCTAATGATTGCTCCAAACAGTGGACCTTTTTTCATCAAGATGCTTGGCAATTTCCCCGTAGCCCTTTCCAGCCTTGTGAAGGTGTACAATTTTGTCTCTAGTGTCTCTAGACAGCTCTTTGGTCTGGCCATGTTAGTAGCTGGATTCTTACTGATTGTATGGGGTGGACAGGTGTCTTTATGCAGCTAACCTCAAACAGGTGTATCTAATTTAGTATAATAAATGGAGTGGAAGTGGACAAAGCAGACTAACAGGTATTTGAGGGACAGAAATCTAGCTGATAGACAGGTGTTCAAATACTTATTTGCAGCTGTATCGTACAATACTTAAAAAATCATATACATTCCATATACAAAACATTGCTATCAAGTCTTTAGCTTTTAAATGCTTTGCATCTTGTCCATTTGTAAGTAATACATTCCCACTTGTGCATTTACAGATCCCCCTAATCATATATTTTACAGGCAACAACCCAAAGGAATAGAGCCGCAGCATTGCTGTGCTAGGCGTGGTAAATACAGGAACATCCCTCATGGAGATAGAGTTATAGTAGAGGTATAGTGATCGACCAATATATCGGATTCGGATATATCGGATATTTTTCCTGTTATTTAAGCATTTTTGCATAGAATTGTATAGAAGCGCGCCATTAACGGACTGGGGAGATGAGTCAACAACAGTGTTCAAAGGTAAAATAACCTGCATCCCTTAATTAATAAACTTTGTTTAACATAACATTAATGCAGAATTGAGATATGCACAAATAAAATGTTATGAGATGATATTATGTAGTTTAAACTTGGTGCTGTAGAGACAAGCTCACTGACAAAGTCACAATAAAGATGTAACAATAAATGTCACAATAAAGATGTAACTTCACATGAATGAAACAAAACAGCCATGAATGAGAGCATGTTGGAAGTAAAAGCACCGAATTTCTTTCTTTCTGTGTGCTTATGCTCAGTCGCATTCAGCCATTCACTCACCGAGTTGTTGCTCCAGCATATAGGCTAACGTTACCGTAGGCTATGTAAGCAAGACCGACTCGTTTAAAACTCCTTAAATTATATTTACATCTGTTATATAACATTTATATAATAAACATCTTATTAATTACAGCTCCGTGAAAATGAATTATTAGGCCATCATGTATGAGAGCATGTTGGAAAGCGCTGTTGGAAAACTTATTTATCTCGGTGTTGTTTATGCCCTGTCGCGTTCAGCCGTTCCCTCACTGAGTTGCTGCTCCAGCATATAGGCTAGTCACCGTATGTAAACAAGACCGACTCATTTAAAACTCCTAATTATATTAACGTCTGCTATATAACATTTATATAATAAAAATCTAATTAATTACAGCTCCGTGAAAATGTATTATTAGGCCTATCTCCGCGAGACGGGTAAGTTAAACGCAGAGATGAAAACAGTGCTGTCGTCAGCATTTCATAGACATACACAAACATTAATTTTGATACCGTACTAGATGAGATAAGAAAAAGAAACAAACCCGCGAATACATCATAGCTATTACAATGAAATGAAATGAAATGAAATGAAACAGCTTTAAATGTTAATAGACTGCACTGTATTTAAAAAAAGCACATTTTTTCAGACTATTTATTGATATAGATGTCTTTTGTTCTGTAAGGGAGTGAAACCGCAAAAATTACAGTGTTTAAAAAGCTCAGTTCAGTGCTATTGCTGTAATTGTAAAAAACTGAAATAACACAATAAAGAAATATCGGTTCTATATCGGGTTATATCGGGTTAGCGACACATAAACATCCAAATAATCGGTATCGGTTATAAAAAAAAAAAAAATCTATATCGGTCGATCACTAGTGAGGTAAGCTGAAACTCGCAAGGCAAGATGAGGAAGAATTCAAGAATACTTTTCTCAATTTGCATGGGTCTTGGGTTATTTATCTGTATTGAAGTTATGTTTAATTCTTTGTAAAGTAGGAATAAAAAACATTATCTAACCATAACCATTATGTGAAACCACATCTACTGTGGAGAAATGGTGCAAACGTTTCCTGCCGATGAAGAGCTTCTGGGACATTGACATAAACAGCACTTTCCAAACAACTTGAAAATAGTTGGTGACAAACAATTTTGTGTGCCTTTGGAGTTTTTTACCTGCCTTAGGTTTTTTTTTTTAATAGTTTTTTTTTACTTTCTTTCACTGTAATGCTGGAATAAGATTTTAAAATAAACCTTTTGGTCCTAATTTTGGTGCTAGTAAAGGTTTAATAGCTTATATGTTCGGTAACACTTTACAATAAAATCTCATTTGTTAACATTATTTAATGTATTGGCCAACATATCGCCTAACAGTGAATTTTAATTTAATTTAATTAATTTTTTTACAGTGTTTATTAATAGTTGTTGACCTTGCTTGATAAAATATAGTTCAAAGCTAGTTAATTCAATTTATAGTAATTGTTCATGCAAGTTAACAATGCATTAAATAATTAACGTATACAACTTTCGATTTTAAGATTGCATTAGTAATAGGTACACAAAACTGACAGTTCGGTACAGCAGGGGAGAGAAAACTAAAGATAAAACTGCTTCTTTTTTTTTATTAAAAATGGGTTTACTGAACAAATTGTAATTGTCCTTAAATTCAATTACAACTAAAAGTTTCTTAAAGAATTAAAAATATAATATAAAAAATATCTCTGCTAATTATTATTATTACCTAGCCTACAAATCTAGACGCACCCTAGCGGCAGCAAATTTAATCTGCCCGCAAGTGTGGTCTAGCACCTCTCAATTCCTATCTGAGCTGTATTCCTCAGAATCTGGATGGCCCAATCATATCGTGTATAGAGTCGGCGGGCGGGGCCATAATGACGACGGCCGAGTTGCGTTTGCATGCTTCTAGTAACACAGAAACTGGCGAACGGCAGCGGTCTTTCGAATCAGCTCTGCCCGCGCCTCCGGAAGACTTGGAGTTAAGCTTTCCTCTGAGAAAAGAACAAAGAGCGGCACTGAAGTCATTATTAAAAAGGGAAGATGTGTTCGGAGTTTAGCCGACCGGATACGGCGAATGTTTAATCAGTCAGCTAGCTCTGCTTCACCGTAGTTGCTCCGGTTGGTGTAGCGCTATCCTATCGCGTGCAGAGGGAGTTTGAAAGACAACCGTTTATCCCGCCCCTTGGATTGAGCCCTGTCTATGGTGAGTTTCCAGACCAAACATCTTGATGTGGGTCTGGCTTGTCAGGCTAATTATTACCTTTATTTAACCAGGAGAAAAACTCACTGAGATTAAAATCTCTTTTACAGGAGCGTCCTGGCCAACATAGGCAGCGGTGTTTGCATGTACAGTTATACATAAAAAACATAAAACATACAACCAGTCAAAAACAATTACACACCATTAATTTACTCTCAAAATTATGTAGTAAAATTTTAAAATGACTACATGTCCCCAGATCTTTTAGCTTCAACTCAGCCTGGAGCAAATTCGACATATCTGAAGGACTTTTACAAAGCTTTGTTACAACTCTAACAAAGGGCATACAAAGATTAAAATTTGATTCAGAATGTAATATATAATTGCCTTGTTGTTTCCGTTTAATCAAACAACAAAGAATGCTGTAATGCTGTATAGTGTAGTCTATATAGGGAGGCCATCCTTGCACTCGCATATGCAAACATATAAACTTGTAAACTTGCAAACACGTAAAACTTGCAAACATGTAAACTTGCAAACATGTAAACTTGCAAACATGTAAACATGTAAACCGTTTTTGCATTAACTTATAAATCTAATTATAAAATGATGTTCCTACTCCAATTAGTTGTTGAAATACAACAATTTATATACAGTGGCTCTCATTTTCATTACGGATTTATTTAAACATTACATACATTACTCCAATAAATTTAAATAATCAAGACATCACTAACAGGTAAAGTAGAATATAATGAATATATGGGCTAATATAGTGCATACATTTAGTGGAAAAGTTGATCTGTCTAGTGAACTAACAGCTGTGGAAACTGAAGCACTTCTGAGGTAAATGTGATGCTGTGTTTCATTCTTCAGAAACTGTTTAATTCGACATCTTTCTGCCGCTAAAACACTGATTGAACGATTACACGACGTGATACATTTTAGCAAGTTGTAATGTATCCTGATCATACCTTCTGATGTTAATTCATGTTTATTCTTTGACTATGATGAGATGATCGCATTAACTTGTGCTTAGTAATCTCTGTACATTTTTCGGTTCCAGCTGTAGCGCCTGTACAGCACGGCTGGGTGACGATGAGAAAGCATAGTCATGGATAAAAAAAACACTCTTCCATTCTGATTAGAAAATTAAACAGGTTCTCCCCACTCAGTAACTCACCAACTGAGGATCCTGTTGAAAGTGCCCTAGTTATTGGTGATTCTATTACACAGAACATGAAAAAAGAGATACCAACCACCATAGTCACATGTGTACCAGAAGCCAGAGCAGCTGACATCAAAGCAAATTAAAAATGTGCTGTCTAAAGCTAATTATAAATTCTCTACGATTATTATTCACATCGGCACTAATGATGTTCGAATTAGTAAATATGATGTCAAATGCAGTGTTTTGATCTGGTCCCCTCCCTGTTAAAAGGAGTGATGAAATAGTTAGCAGATTATCATCACTCAATGGCTGGTTGTCTAAGTGGTGTCCGCAAAATAACATAGGGTTCATAGACAACTGGAAATGTTTTTGGGGCAGACTTGACCTGTTGAAGATAGATGGCATTCATCCCTCCTGGGCTGGTGCTGCTCTTCTCTCTAGTAATTTGGCACATAATCTTAGAGCTAAACCTTGACTCACTGGGGCCCAGGTCAGGAACCAGACACACTGGCTTAACCAACTGCTAGCTGTCTCACGTCACCAGAGTCAGCTAAATCCCAGCACATAGAGACACTTTCACCTAGATATTATCACAGGACTGAGTCTGTTCCCCGAATTAGTAAATACAAAAAAAACCCAAAACCATTTAACAGTAAAAATGTAACTGATAATATCTGTTGTTTATCCAAAATAACAAACAACAGATATAATACAGATGAACAAATGATAAAGCTCGGGTTGCTGAATATTCAATCCCTATTTCCAAAAGCTCCAAGATGTGCTGTGTTTGATAGAAACCTGGCGACTACATTACTTACAAAGCACTAAATAGTTTAGCTCCCCAGTATTTAAGTGAGCTCTTAACCCCTTTATACTCCACCATGTCTATTGTGGTCTTAAAATTCTGGCCAGTTGATAATACCTAGACCAGGGGTCTCCAACCTTTTTTCATTTGAGAGCTACTTTTTTAAAAAGAAAGTCGCCGAGAGCTACTCACGTTCTACAACACTCTTAAAAAAATGCACCATAATTCTCATATTAACAACAATCCAAACTGTTTTACACCTGAAAGAGTAGAAGTTCCAGTAGTCGGTACCAATACCATAAATATTTTACGGTACTAAGTACCTATTTTGGTACCACAGCAAAAAAAAAAAAAAAAAAAATGTATTGAACTATTTTTATTTAACAATTTTTAAAAAAATCAAATCATATATAAGTAAAGTAAATCAAAGTAAATCATATAAACATTTAAAGGCTGTATGCTGTTTAAAAAGTAATAATTGTTTATACATAAAATATCAAGTGAAAAATAACCATCTAGGCATAATTATTATTATTAGTAGAGACGTATTATAATTACATATCGATGAAGTTAAATCTACTGTATAGGCTGCAATTAGCAGCCTGATATATGCTGTCAATTTTTCCATGTTAAACTTCACGTTAAACTAAACTTTTATTTTGACGGGTTGCCGTGAAGACCTTTGAGTGTCTGTGCTCATATGACAGCTTTCTTAAAAGAAACGTTTAATTCTCATGAAGTGACAGTTTATGCGTTTGTGTGTCCTCATAGTGGCACACGGCAGAGACACGCGATTGTGTGTGTGTGGGCACGCGCTACCGCGCCCTCGCATCTGCGCCATTTAAATAGTAATTTGAACTTTAATATTCACAGACACTAGTATATATTCGGCTACAGTTTGGAGCCCTGCGCTTGGATTAACATGAAAGATGCGTGTACCGAATATATCCGGGAGTCGGTAGGCTATACCCGCAACAGAAATGTTGGTATCGTCTTTTTTTCTTTTTTTATGTCACTACTAACATGGTACTAAAGTAGCCTACCTGTACTTGTGACAACTCTACATTTGCATGTTTACATTTACATTTGTTCATAAATAAAAAATTCTAAGTCAGTCTAAATTAGCTCACTCTGATTAGATGCAAAGTAGCCTACGTCTTGGCGAGCTACCTCCAATCAGGCCACGAGCTACTGGTAGCTCGCGAGCGACGTGGTGGAGACCCCTGACCTAGACTAAAATCTAAAAATCTATTTACTATGGCATACACATATAACATTTTTAACTTACATTATTCAAATCAATTGACTGATTAATAGGCTGCATTAACTAGATTAGCCGGAACAGGGAACACATCACATAACACTTGGTGTACTTTACATCATAAAAAGAGTGGCATCTACGCTAATGTTAGTCTCTCTGTTTAGTCCAATTTTTTCTGCAGTCAGCCGGATCCAGGCTGTATCGAGATCAGATGGTGGACCTGTGCCCAGACATGACCAGTGCATCCCTGGAGTGTCTGCTGAGACCATGTCATGTTAGTGTCTCCTCTGAATTTGCCTCACCGATTTGCTTTTACACTCAATAATCCAGTCTCCAGTGTGACGACGCCGATCTTTCAAAAATTCCTATTCAATAATTGTTTACTTGACACGTCATCCTAAATAAACCTGTCTCTTGCGTGATACCTTGAACTTTTGAATATTCCTATCTAATATGATTTCTGACCTGTAAGGTTGCCATACACTGTTTGTTAATAGCTCAGAGGAGGACTTGCACCCTGACATAGCCTGGTTTCTCCCAAGGTTTATTTTTCTCCATTATGCCCTGATGGAGTTTTTGGTTCCTTGCCACAGTCAGCTTTGGCTTGGCCTGCTCAGTTGGGAAACTACAATTTCGATCTAAGTTTTCAACTAAATATCCAAATAAAAAGAATTACTAAATTAACTGTGTCAACTATATAACTGATCTGCCCACATTGTCGCTATATGATAAATTGAAATAAGCTGATAACATCACCGTTTTCTCCTGAAAGACTGTACAGCCAAATCAAATTGTGTTGCAATATTTTCCTGTTTAACACTGTGAAGCTGCTTTGAAACAATCGTCATTGTAAAAGCGCTATATAAATAAAGTTGACTTGCCTTGACTAATAACTATTTAATCAAATGTCAAGGAAGAAAAAATGTGACATAAGGTAAAGTGAGAGCTGGGCCAGGGCAGCAGGGGGCAGGGTGCGTTCAGTAGACTATCATGGTTGGTATATTGAGGTTTTTCAGTTTGGTTTGAATATTGTTACACCCCTAATATATACACGTAGACATGTAGATATTTAATGTCCCCAACTAAGCAAGCCAAAAGCCAAAGGTGACAGTATCAAGAAACCAAAATTCCATCAGGTGACAGAATGTAGAAAATACCCTGGGAGAGACTAGGCTCACTCTGAGTTATCACAACAGAGACGAGTTTGTTGAGGATTAGTGATATTGGCTGTTGTGTTGATGAGGCCTTCACAAGGGAGAGTTTAGTTGATCCAATCTGTGCTGACACTTTAGGGATGCATAGAACTACATGTAATAACTATTTAATCAAATGTCAAGGAAGAAAAATCAGTTTTGTGACACGGTAAAGTGAGGAGTATGCCCCTCCTAAAGTGAGACACAATGCCCCATAAAATGTCTGCACGTCCCTGTTTGAAAGGTCTTTTTTAATCATATTGAGGGGTGTAGGCTTTGTCATTTGTTTTTTTGATCGACAAATTGTACATATTTTGAAAAGTTTTTTTTCCTGCAAAAACTACTTAAAGATAACAAAGAAATTGTAATGATCTCTGACTTGAAGTCTGACTAGAATTCATTTTACAGAAGAGTTTAATGAACAAATTCAAACAATGGGAACAAACATGGTCAGCAAGGCAAACGGTGGCCCAATAACTAATATTCCAACAGGCATTCAAGGCAGAAAATTGTGGCAAGCAGAATGAGGGTGGGCTGGTTCCGGGCCGGGCGAGGCCAGAGGAGCAATACACGTACACACTGTACATACAAAAATACTTATTTTATAAATGACCTGCTGAGTACTGCAGAGACCTGCAAATACTGATATATATATATATATATATCATATGGGGGATATGATGCCCCCAGAGCGTGAGTGCATGTTTGGTAGTTTGTTCCCCTTTTCTTTCTCTCCTCTTTCTATCCTGTTTCCTAGGGCCCAGGAAGCCGGAACCAAGTGGAGTGAGGGACAACTGGTGGAGAACGGGGTTTTTGGACATTCCTAGAGGAATGTTTTTGAGGGGGAGGTGTTACGCCCACCTATTGCACCCTTCTGGCTCTGCTAGACAGTGCAGATGTTAGTTGGGTGACAGGTGCATTCTATCAGTAATCAACCCTCTATTATGGCGTTTGGAATATAAGTTTGGACCTGTGTGCTCAAGACTCTCTCTCTCTCTCTCTCTCTCTCTCTCTCTCTCTCTCTCTCTCTCTCTCTCTCTCTCTCTCTCTCTCTCTCTCTCTGGTGCATGCTGGGAAGTGGGGAGTAAGTGCATGGGAGGGTGAGCGTGCTGGTGAGAGGGAAATATAAAAAGCGGTTTTCCTGTCTTTATTTTCTTACTTACTGTTTCATTAGAGTTCATTTTTTTGATAACATTTTAATAGTGCACAATTGGTTTATAGTAAATTTCTTAAATTACTGTGAACTTGGAAGCCTGACCTCGTGTTTGGGAGGGATGGCGTCTCACCTGAGTGTGGGAACGTCATCCTTGTCACTCAAGCACGGGGTTAGATGTGTTAGCGATGCGGGAGTTCCGGTGGAAGATGTACTGTTGGATATAGGAGAACGAGTGGGACATGAGAATATTATATCAGCGTCACGGATGAATAAGGCTTTAGTGGTGTTTTTGAAAGACGAGCAACTGGTTAACCGATTGGTTGAAAGTGGAATCACGGTAAGTGGCAATTTTGTTCCAGTTCAGCCGTTGGTTTCGCCGACAACTAAAGTTACGATTTCTAATGTTCCGCCGTTCATTCCAGACGCGGATTTAGAAAGAGAACTGTCTCGTTATGGGAAGTTCGCAAGTGGCATTAAAACGGTCCCGCTCGGGTGCAAGAATGCGGCTTTGAAACATGTGTTGTCGTTTCGACGACAGGTGTTTATGTTTCTGAACTCACCGAATCTGAATGTTTCGTTTAGGTGTGTTTTTGATGGAAAGTCGTATATGGTGTATGCTAGCGCTGGAGAAATGCGTTGTTTTGAATGTGGCTCATTGGGTCATGTAAAGTTGTCGTGTCCCTTTAGAAGTGAAGTCAGTGAGGCTGGTCCAAGTAATAAATCGGACGAGAGAGCGGAGCAGCCAGTGATAGAAAATACGAGTAACGTTAGTGAAGCTAAGTTGCTAAATAGTGAGAATCGCGTTGAAAAAAGTTTGAAACGATCTCAAGAGGACAGTGTTACCGGTGCTCAGCTGTGTACCAGTGAAGGGCAGAAGGAAAACAGTTCTGGCAATGTTCAAAAGCAGAATAGTGCTGAGAATGGTTGCGACAAAGGAGTTAGTTGCAAAAAGGCTCGGGAACAAATTGTAGCTGAAGATAATATGGTCACTGAAAGTAGAGGGGCAGAGGAATCTAAGGCTGAAGGTATTGTTTTTCAGTCTCCCAAGGTAGTGTTGGATACTGATAAGGAAATGGTCAATGAGGATGATGATGATGATGGCAGTGTTCAGTCTGATTTTTCAGATATATCTGATGTTTCACAAATTACGTGTGATCAAGTGTATTCATTGGAAGAAATAAATGAGTTTATGGATGAGACTTTTGGTAAACCTGTTGATGTAAGGAATTTCTTTTCTGATTTAAATAAGTTTGAAACCTCAGTTCTGTATTGGCAGAAGAGGGTTGGGGAAGATGGCTTGAGTCAGAGAAAAAGATTCCGGTTAAAAAAGATACTTTCAAAGATGAGAAAAGGAAAAAGTCATACAAAACGTAAATTAAATCGTGCCAAATGAGGTGCACTTCACATAAGGTGACTTTGCTGTCTTTCTTTTTCAGTCTGTCTCTTCTTACTTTTAGCCTTCTTATGGAGAGTATAAGAGTGGGTTCTTTAAATATCAATGGGGGAAGAGACAGGAGCAAGAGAGCATTGGTCGCTGAAATCATACATTTAAAAAATATAAATGTCACGTTTCTACAAGAAACCCATACTGATTATAAAAATGAGATTGAATGGAATAGATGGTGGGAGGGAAAATGCTTTATTAGTCATGGTTCAAACATTAGTGCGGGTGTGGCTATCCTGTTTTCAAAACATTTGGATGTGAAAGTTCTGTCAACAATGGAATTAGAAAAAGGAAGGGTTTTAATAGTTCAAGTAGAAATTAAGGGGTTTGTGTTTTTGTTCATTAATGTATATGCGCCTAACAAAGGGCCAGATCGTGTAGAACTATTTAGGAAATTACAAAACACATTGAGACAACAAAATGATGACGCTTGTGTGATAATGGGTGGAGACTGGAATTGTACTACTAATTTTTTATTAGATAGAAATGGAGATGAGTCTCACCCGCAATCAAGTCATGAACTTCTTAACTTAACTAAAGAGTTTGAATTAATGGATGTGTGGAGGGATAGAAATCAGATGATTAGGCAGTATACATGGATTAAGATGTTGGATTTAACAATTACTGGTGCAAGACTAGATAGAGTATATGTTAGTAAAAAAGAAAACAACAGAATTATGAATGCAAACATTTTTCCGAATTGTTTCTCTGACCATCATTTGGTTACTATTGATTTTAATATTATGAAAATGTCACGTCCTAATTATTATTGGCATTTTAATGTGAAATTATTGCAGGATATTTCGTTCTATGAAAAGTTTAGTTTCTTTTGGGAAATGTGGAAACTGAATAAGAACAACTTTGAAAATTTGACTCAATGGTGGGAGATTGGGAAAACACAGATCAGGGTTTTTTGTCAAGAGTATTCTTGTAATTCTACAGTCTATATAAAAAAGAAAATATTACAGCTAGAGAAAGACATTCATGACATTGAAAATAAGATTGTTGTGAATGATGTAAGCACGATGAAGGGTTTAAATGATAAGAGAATGGATCTGAGGGCCCTTTTAGAGGAAAGGGTCAAGGGTGCTTTGATTAGAGCAAGGGTAATGTCTATTAAAGAAACTGATGCGCCTACTTCTTACTTTTTTAATTTGGAGCGCAAAGCTGTGCAACAGAAAGTTTTACATTGTTTGCGTCGTGAGAATGGGACATTGACTTCAAATCCATTGGAAATGAGGAAAATGACTATCGACTTTTATTCAGAACTATTTGGATCCACTGAATGTGACTCTGAAGGAATGGATGAACTGTTACAAGGGCTACCAAAACTGGATCAGGTGGACAAAGAAAAACTTGAGAAGATGATTACGTTTAACGAACTTTCTGAAGCAGTTCAACAACTATCTACTGGTCGAGTGCCAGGAATGGACGGTCTGCCTGCAGAATTTTATAAGACTTTCTGGTGTATTTTAGGAAGGGATTTTTATGATGTGATCTGTGAATGTTTTGAAAGAGGAGTACTTCCAATAAGTTGTCAAAGAGCTGTGTTATCCCTACTTCCAAAAAAAGGAGACTTGGGTTTGTTGAAAAATTGGAGGCCAGTGTCTTTAATGTGTTCAGATTATAAAATAATATCCAAATGTTTAGCCAATAGGCTTAAGAAATATTTACATATTGTGGTGAAGAAGGAACAAACATATTGTATTCCAGGGCGAACAATTATGGACAATTTGTTTTTAATAAGAGACATTATTGATGTTTCAGCTATTGATAACTGTGACATCGGGTTTCTATCAATTGACCAAGAAAAAGCCTTTGATCGGGTTGGGCATGCATATCTTTTTAAGGTTCTAGAAGCTTTTGGTTTTGGAAAAAAAATGATTTCTTGGATAAGGTTGTTGTATAATAAGGCCTCCATATTGATCAAAATAGGGGGTGGTTTGAGCAGCCCAGTATTTGTTAAAAGAGGCATTAGGCAGGGGTGTCCTCTTTCAGGGCAACTGTATAGCTTAGTAATTGAGCCACTTTTGGGTGATTTAAGAAGTAAATTGAATGGTGTTTTTGTTTCAAAACAGTTAAGATGTTCTGTATCAGCATATGCAGATGATGTAACTGTTTTTATAACTGGGCAGGAAGACATTCATACTCTCTGTAAGAGCTTAGACCTGTTTGAAAAAGCTTCCTCTGCAAAGGTTAACTGGGGAAAGAGTGAGGGGTTCATTATGGGGGATTGGAGTAATGGTGGGTTACCAAAAATTCCAGGAGGTCTAAAGTGGGGAAAAGAAGGTATTAAAATTTTAGGAGTTTATTTTGGGTCTAAGAATTATAGGAAAAAGAATTGGGAAGGCATGCTGGATAGGGTGTTAGCCAAGTTGTCTAAATGGAAATGGCTATTACCTGAACTATCCTACAGGGGTAGAGTCTTGGTCATAAATAATTTGGCTGCCTCCATGTTATGGCACAGGCTGAATGTGCTAGAGCCACCTGATGGACTGATTAAAGATATCCAGAGGAAGTTGGTGGATTTTTTCTGGTCGGGCCAACACTGGCTGCCTGGGCCTGTTTTGTATTTGTCAGTTCAGGAAGGTGGACAAGGCCTTGTGGACATTAGAAGTCGGATCAACACATTTCGTTTACAAGCGGCACAGAGGCTGCTGTATGCGGAGGAGACAGAGTGGAGCAATGTGGCGTGTGCTTTGCTGAGAAGGACATCAAGTCTTAAATATGATAGGCAATTGTTTTTAATAAAAACGAATGAGCTGGACTTGAAAAATATGACTCCATTTTATAATTCCATGCTACGAACGTGGAACAGGACTTTTTCTGTAAGCAGAGAAATTGATCAACCACAGGGCTGGATTATGGGGGAACCTCTGTTTCACAATTCACTTATCCAGACAAAATGTCTGTCTTCAGGAGGATTGAGGAACTGTCTGATTAGAGCTGGTTGTACAAAAGTAGAGAACCTCAGAGATGACAAAGGGTGGAAAACCGCAGAATCACTACAGGAAGAGACTGGAATAAACTCTTTAAGACTCTTGTCTCAGCTTCTGAAGGAAGTGATTGCAGTTTTACCAGGAGTCTGCCGAGAAGCTTTAGAATTTCAGCAAGGACAAGACAGAGGAAAAGTCTACGAGTTTCCATTGATTTCAGTGTCTGCTGCACCAAAGGAGGAGTACCAAGAAGACAGTGGATCAATATTGACTTTTAAAACACCAGAATTGGGAGATTTTCAGGACATTAGCAAAAAAGCCATATATTCTGCGTGTGTCAAGGTGTCCCATTGGCTTGTTTTGAAGAAAGTCAGGGCATGGAGGTGGTCAGATTTATTTGGGCCAGACTTCAGGGGTTGCTGGAGATCACTGTACAAGCCTCCTATAGAGAAACGTACAGCTGATCTACAGTGGAGACTCATTCATGGTATCATAGCAACGAACAGACACGTGGCGCACCTGAATCCAGAAGTACCGAAATCTTGTCCCTTTTGTGGAATGGATGAAACTGTAGATCATTTGTTCATTCACTGTGAGAGGTTAGGAGGTCTCTTTGATTTTTTAAGAAGTTGGTATGAAGGTTTTGGAGTGAATTTTTCTCATAAAGATTTTATTAGTGGTCTGAAATATAACACTCAGGAACGGAAAAAAGTGTGTTTAGTAAATTATCTATTAGGATCAGCAAAGATGGCAATACGGATAACCAGGAGGAATAAAATATTAGGTACTGGATCACTTGATGTAGAGATGGTATTGAAAGGGTTGGTTGCTGCTCGAGTTAAAGTTGAATTTTCATATTTTAATATGGTTAATAATGTATTAGAATTTTCAAACATTTGGGCTGTTGGAAATGTTTTGTGTGAAGTTGATGATGGAGTGTTAATTTTACATTTTTAAATATTTTATTTTTATTTTTTAAGTGTAGTTAAATTGAGGTTATGTTGAAGTGAAAGTGTAATGAATGGTTTTGTGATACAATAAAGTTTTGTTAAACCTCTCTCTCTCTCTCTCTCTCTCTCTCTCTCTCTCTCTCTCTCTCTCTCTCTCTCTCTCTCTCTCTCTCTCTCTCTCTCTCTCGCCATGTTTCTCCTGTTAATGTAATTTTCTTAATATTACCTCCTTTATCGATTTGTTTGTGTCAGAAAATATTTATTATTTATTGTTTAAACCATTTGGTGTTTGCCGCTTTTATGTTGCGGCAAATAAGCCAGAGTAACATTCACCATTGAGATATTTAATGTGAATTTTACATAAAATATTGCTATTTTAAATAAATCTGTGTATAAACATCATTTCTAATTTCGGCAAATGCATTTTTAAAAATGGCATATATCCCCTTAAAACTGCACAACTGTAGAGTAAAAACATTAGGCTATTAAAAAATAATTTTATAGTTTATAAAAAACTGACATGATTTTTTAAAAATCATATTGTCTGTGGCCTCTGAAGAATTTGCTTGTGATCCTCAAAATGCTTATAAATAATGACAGACTCTCAGCCCAGGACACATAATATTGCAGTTAGTTGAGGAATTGCGACCAACATTACAGAGGCCAACAAGCCACGGAGCATTAACGGTCATTCTTTCCTGGAATTAAGTTGCTTTGATGCTGGATGTTCGTTATTCGCAAATTTAATATTTGCCTCTCTAAAATTACATACAACATTGGTATACCTACACATTTCTAACTTCAATAGCATTTGAAAGCATGAAATATAATTACATCACTACATAAAAATAATATATGGCTTATTAAGTTGTAAATAATGGCTAATATGCCCTTTCTATTATGTTAAGTTAATCATTAATTACTATTGTGTCCAGGGCCGGCGTTTGCTATAGGCGAGCTAGGCGGTTGCCTAGGGCGACAATTGTGTTAGGGGCGCGAGCGCGCTCTAGTGCCGCCCATTACTACCCATTAGAATTGGAACAAGCGAAATACAACATAATGTTCATTAAACATGATCATCATAGGGCGCCCCCTCAGCCACACGTTTTATTACTTATCAACCTGATTATTAGATTGAATTGATGGTGATTATTGATTATTAGTTCAGGCGTTAGGTCAGGCAAGTGCTCATCTTGCGCGTTCATCAAAAGTGAGGCGTCTAAACCCCGCGGATGCACAGGGACGGAAAAAGAGAAAAAAAGAAAGGAAGAAAATTGAAAGAAAGCCCAGTATAGAGGTTAGTCTTCTTATCTCAGCCAATAAGTTGTCAAACAAAATTACTTAGTATCAATCTTATCAACTAATATTTATTTTATAAATATTATTAATATTGTCACTAAGCTATCACTTGCTAGTTTTCTACATAATTACTATACGTATTGCAAACATAACTTCACTGACAATAATCTACAATAACCTACATGGATGTCATTTAAATATCAAAAGTCCAGTTTGTTATGAATATGGATAACGTATGCACGTTATTTATGAAAAGTACAAACACTCTCTACGTGGGCGTCGGAAGGAAATAAATACGGCCTCTCGTTTTTTTGTTTTTTTTACTGAAGCAGCCTAATGAAAGATGCCATATTATTTACATCAAAGACAAATATGCTGTGTTCACCAAATTCTTTACAGTGGCTGTAGTGTAGTGGTAAGACGCATGGCATCAAGATTTGATGCAGATCGATCAGTGGTTCGATCCTGACTTTTGCCACACTCGCTCTATTTCCTTTTCCCATCACATATCAAATTGGAAAGGCTTTTATTTTTAATAAAAAGTGAGAAAATGTTTGAAAAGTGGAAATAAAGCGTCGAACGTGTTTAATAATAAGTGCTTCTCGTTTAGGGGTAGGCCTAGGAAAACAGACATGTGCTGAATTAGAATAGAGACGATAAAAGTGAGTGGGGAGGGGTGGGGGGCGCAAAACTCCATCTCGCCTAGGGCAACCAAAGAGCTAGAGCCGGCCCTGATTGTGTCCATGCTTAACTAGTGCATGATTCTGAACAAGCAAATAATTAATTACTAGTAATAAATAATAATATAATAGTAATAATATTACTGCATAATAACTAATAATAACTACTAATAATAACTAATGCATAATTTTAACCCCTAAAATGTAAAGTTAATCATTAATTACTAGTGTGTTCATGCTTAACTAGTGCATTATTCTGGACCCTTAACATAAAGTGTTACCTAAAAGGGTACCAACAACACTGCATAAATTTTAAAATCTTGCTGATATACTGTATTTATAAAGCCCTAATGGATTAGCTTATCAGTACTTGAGTGAGCTCTTATTGTATTATAGTCTTTCATGTCTACTGTGATCTCAAAATTTTCACCAGTTGAGATTACCAATAATATTGACTATGAGCATGTTTCCCCATACTCAGAATTTGTGCGCTGCATTTCACCCATACAAGTGTGCACACACACAGCAGTGTGTAGTAAACACATGCACAATTGCCTTGCTCAAGGCCCACTCAGTTTTGAGATGAGAGTGGGAGAGAGCACTGTTCATCCACCCACCTACATTTTCTGCCGGTACTGAGTCTCAAACTCATGACCTTTGGTTTACAAGTCCGACTCTCTAATCGTTAGGCCATAACTGCCCCTACTCTCTCCATAATTGATTTACGTTATTATAAATGTTAAAACCTAGATGAAGTTAAAAGTTAAAAAAAACTTTATTATATTATAAACATTAAACCTTTTTGTTGTTGTTGTTTTTTATGTATAGTTAGATGCTGTTATATAAATTACTTTATGTGTGATTTAAAGCATAGCATATTGTGTGCATTTTGCCCCAAGCATTGGTGTCTTTTAAGTTTCAGGGCCTTTAACCCTGTGTGACCTAAGGGTATGAGAATGTGATATTGTGTGTGTAATGTAATCAATATTTTCTAAACTTTTAAAAAGTGTTCTATTAAATGATACCTACCTTTTGACTCTCCTTACTAAAGTTTTGGAGTTATGAGTCTTTATTTTGATGGAAAAAAAAAAATCTAAAAATGCCTTCAGGTCTTAAAGGGTTTAGCCCAAGGGGCCTCAGACCATATATTAGGGGCGGGGTTTGTCTCATTTCATTTTTCAACACTGACAGATACTGAAATTCAAAGTTATTTTTGTCATTTTGAGCAATAAAAATTTAATTTCTGATCTAATGTGTTTCTTTACATTATAAATATCAAAGTGAAATGACCAATTTATAACATTGATTATTTACATTAAAGGGGGGGTGAAATAATGTTTCATGCATACTGAGCTTTTTACACCTTTAAAGACTTGGATTCCCATCCTAAACATAGACAAAGTTTCAAAAACTAATGTTGGACGTTTGATGGAGTATTTCTGTGTTAAAAATACTCCTTCCGGTTTCTCACAAGTTTCGGCGAGTTTTTTTCGAGTATGGGTCTACTTGACGTTAAATAGAGCGGAAGGTCCTTGTATGGGCTGTACGGGTTCTTCTCCCGGAAGGGTGCGCGCGCGTAACTAGAGGGAGAGAGAGGAAATGCACGCTGTAAACAGTCTCTCAGGTGCAGATCCAGTTGTCCGTGAACACTTATGACGCGCCGCGCTCCACTTTATTCCTATGGGTGACGTCGAGCGACTTCAACGCTTCAGCACAGCATTCCGGGAAGGCAGCGCTGCATTTGAACAGATTTGAACGCAGAAATGACGGGAAGCTTCAAGGCATCGCTTCAGTCGCGTCGCAAAGTGGATTTCCACGGTCACTGCTGTCACAGGACTTCACCAAATCATACCAAAGAAGTGTGTTTTTGACAGAGCGGCCCTGCTTTGGAAGATGCCGGTGAGTAAATCAACTTCAAATGTCTCTGCTATTGGCTACCGTCATGAGTAAACATCAGTAAACGATACGATCGCGTGCTTCGTCATTCAAATGCGCTAACGGTTACTCCATTGTTGTTCTGTATAACGTTACACTATTCTGACTCTGACGTGCAAAACCGTTTTGCTTGCTACCTCTAAGGTCTAGTCACATACAATAGTCCATAAACCGAATCATGTCCTCATAAACTGCACACAAAGGCCCCTAAATACAGTACATACCACAGAGACGGACATCCTGATGTTGCCGTTTCTCCTGTTCAATTTATTTCAGCCTCAGATTTGATTGTGGATCATTATCTGTATTAGCTGAGATAGATGGGTTTCTCCACGCTTGAGGACGTCACCGCTTTGCGCGCTTGTCATTCTTTAGCTCCGCCCACACGATATGCCTCCAGGCGCTCGGTTTTTTCCGGAAAGACTCGGTACAGCCCATATTTCTTTTGTAAATATGATAAAACTAAAGACTTTTCGGAGATATGAAGGATGCAATACTACTCTATAGGTACTCAAGATTGACATGAGATTGACTGAAACTGAGTGTTTCACCCCCCCTTTAATATTTATATACAGAAACTTCAAGAGTCAGTCAAGTGAATTATATATACTGTATTATGGGACTAAATAAATTGGTCCCACAATCCCTGTACATATACTAACCGTCCATGCAAAATTATTTGATAAATGATTACAAAATTATTACAAACTTTAAGTAGACTGTAAGTAGGGTTGTAAGTAGACTGGGTGGTCAACTTTGATGTCAATTTGGGAGATGTCAATATCACAAGAATATCCAGCAGACTAGATGCTTCATTTTTAATTACATTTATTCTTAAAAAGATTAGTTTAAAAGTTTTATGTTAATACAACCTTTGTTTGTGGGGGTTCATGCACCACTCATATATACCTACAAAACAATTGTTCCTGTCACATAATTAAGCCAGATAGCAAAGAACATACCTCCTCCAGTGGTACCTCCTGGTCTTGGTTCAAATCCATGACAGGAAACAATGGTTCAGGACTGTCCTGCAGCCAGATAAACAAAAAGCCCTCAGGGACACCCTTCTGCAGCTGTAGTATTTCCAGCTCAAACAGCAACACAGCACTGCTCGGTACACCCAACGCTGGAGGAACCGAGAGAGAGAGACAGACAAAAAAATGGGATCAGGGAAAACTGGCCTAGATCATATATACCATACATATATCGTGGGCAGTAATACTATACACTATATAAGAGTGATGTTCATGCTTTCCTAGCAACATTACAACAATTTACATTAAAGTTACCATGACATCAAAATGGACCATTTTTATGGAATGTTGCAGTGTTTATTATAAATTATTATAATAAACGCAACAGGAAACGCAACAGTTTGGCAATGTCGTGTAAAGATAACAAACAAAGACTGAAGCACATTGGGTATTTATATGGAATAAAGACTGCTTGCAATTAGATCCACAAGCATAGTTAAAATAACTCTGTATGAAATTGGATAGTCCCTCAACCAATCAGACCAACGATTCGTCACTTCTCTATCCATCATTGTGTTAACCCCGCCAATAGGGCGCAAGGTGGACAAGCCAGTTTGTGAGTGGTCACCGCAAAATTTTAACAGAAGCTTTACAGAAATATGTACAGGTGATATCTATTAATATCTTATATATACATTGAGAAATCCATGGTATTTGGTCTATTTTTTTCAGAGGTTTTTTTTCCACTAAAAAAAATACCTCTGCGTAGCCATAATGATGAACTGTGGGCAAAGGCTGATGATGTAACACCAGGTGGGCCCGCCCTCACGTGATTATGATTGGCTGATTGATAAGCCTAAATCTGATTGGCTAAAGAATATGACTGATCTGGGTGGGAGGAAAGCGCTGCCAGAAGTCTTAAAATACACACACACAAATCCAACTCAATCCATAGGCGAATGACGATTTGCACATTCACATTCAAGGACAAACTTGTAAATTTTAAACATTCGAAAGTTTTTATGCACAGTTGTAAATCTACGAATTGTATTTTGCATTTCTGAAATGTATTTTATGAATATATAATTGTATTTTTCGCATGTAAATAGTTTTTTGTGCATGAAAATTTGGTTTCATGCATGTGAAATTGTCTACACGTGTGCATTGTATTTTTTGCATGAAGTCTTTTCTGCTTCCATAGAGACAGGTTTATTTAGGATGATGTGTTGAGTAAACAATTATTAAATATGAATATTCAAATGATCGGAGTCATCATGCCGGAGACGGATTTACTTAGGATGACGTGTCGAGAAAATAATTATTGAATAGGAATTTTCAAAAGATCGGAGTCATCATGCCGGAGACGGGTTTATTGAGGATGACATGTCTGTGAGGCAAATTCAGAGGAAACACTAATTGACACGGTCTTTCGCTGGTCATGTATGGGTGCAGGTCCACCATCTGATTTGGATACAGCCCGGATCCGGCTGACTGCAGTAAATCTCGGGATAAACAGAGACTAACATTAGCATAGATGCCACTCTTTTTATGATGTAACATAATTTTCGAGTCTATTCAAAAGAATGTTGTGGTTGGTATAACGAATGCAGTGCTAAGATCGAGTAACACTAATAGAGAGATACAACCACGATCGAATGATAAGAGTAAATAATTTGTAACTCTGATGAGGGCAGTCTCAGTATACGTTCTAAATCCTCCTGACTGGAAATCCTCACAGATATCAATTTGTTCTAAAAAGGAGCACAATTGTGAAGACACTGCCTTTTCTATTATTTTTGTCAGAAACGGTAGATTTGAGATTGGCCTGTAATTGACTAATTCTGTAGGATCAAGTTGAATTTTTTTTAGTGGTTTAATTATAGCCAACTTTAAAGTTTCCAGTACATATTCTAATGTCAAGGATGAATTAATGATATTAAGAAGAGGATCTATGACCTCTGGAAGCATCTCTTTTAGTAGCCTATTCAGTATAGCGTCAAGCATACATGTTGTTGATTTTGATGATTTAACAAGTTTAGTCAATTCTTCTTCTTCTATAGCAATGAATGAATCTGTTTTTCCTCAGTGACACTACAATGCACTGTCTGAGGTGATACTGTAGTAGACGGCTGCATGGTTATAATTTTATTCTTAATAATTATGAATCTTACTAGTAAGGAAGTTTTTCTGTGCTGTTTACAAATATCAGAAGTTGGAGCTATATTTTGGTTAATTTAGCCACTGTATCAAATAAATACCTTGTGTTTGTTTTCTTCTAAGAGAGTCGAGAAATAAGCAGCTTTAGCATTTTCTACAGGCTTTCTGTAAGGGCCGTGCACAGGGGGATGGCCTGGTGGCTAGAGCCACTGCCCCTCTGCCCTCATCGGCTAAGGTGCCCCCCTTTCCCCTCTTCCCTTCCTCACCACCAGGGGATTCCTACAAAGGTGCTCTGTCCCGCTAAAAATTTACTAACTCCGCTAATCTGTTCAGTGTTTTCCTGCTCGCTCCGCAGCATTGCTCAAAGTCTGCGGCTGTGTCTGCTCTCTGTGGAGACGGCAGTTCCAGAATGTCGTCCCATTAACACGTATATTACGAACTACAATCCACATTACAGACAGTGGCTGATCCGCGGAATTAGTAGTTTGGTAGTTTGTCAGCATTTGTTTGTTGCAAACATGGATTCAAAGCTCTAGCATGCCAGCATGTATATCGTCCCATACTGTATAGGCCTACTAAATATTTAGCTGACAATGTGTCACTCGTTTACTCCTGTAAAATATATTTCTGATTATAATCAGTTTTAATACTAGTATCTACGTAATATTAATGATATTTTATTAATACCATATTAATCGTATACACAATTTAAAAAAATATAATAAAGGCTATTATAAATATTAATTAGATTTATCAGGGTACAATGAAAAGAAAAATGTGATTTTAATCATGTCTAAGTTTATAATTGTGTGAGAAAAAAATCTCTATAGCAAAGTTTGCAGTATTTTCTGTTTATTTTGATTAATAAAATAATGAATTATTGTTCAGTACATATTCAAATGTTAACTAAAATATTTTTAAAATACAGAAACAATTTTTAAGTAAATAATCTGAAAACACTGAATGAATGAGATCCCATAATAATTGAAAGCATAGTAATAGTAATAACTAAGTAGTAATAGTAGTAATAACAAAATATATTTGTATTTTATGATTATATGATATGATTATTTTTATTATAAATATGATGATTATCTCTAGGATGGACACCCAACCTAATATATGATATTTACCATCTGAATCTTAACCATGCCATGTCAACAAATGTTAATGTCAGCGGCTATTCATTATCATGTTAAATACTTTTACATATTATGTTATTGAAAACTGTTGCTTTATTTACTTTGAACAAAAATCATAAACAAGACATTTGTCTCAAAATATATTCAATAATTTTAGTGATTCTCATTTGCTACTTAAATCTCCAAAAAAAAAAAAAAAAAAATAGATCAAATTAGGGCAGAATCAACTTTTTGAAAGTATAATTACAACAACATAAATTAAATTAGCACTAAAGCCTAACAATTGTATTTACAATATGATTGTAAAAGTTTGATATTTATTCTCTATATTAAGATGACTCAACCCCCTTATAGTGCCCCCTTTTTTGGTTTGGGCCACTGCCCTCTCAAAATGTCTGTGCACGACCCTGCTTTCTGTACACAATCATGCTCTCTTTCCACAAAATGTGAAAAAAATCTTTTTTTTTTCGCTAAATCAAGTTTTTCTAGGCTATCTGGGATGCTAAAGAGAGGGAACTGATTTGGAAGATTATTTACAAAGCAATCTTTAGTAGTAGTGATTGTCCTACCACATTTATTTTTATATATATATATATATATATATATATATATATATATATATATATATATATATATATATATATATATATATATATATATATATATATATATATATATATACAGTCCCTGACAAAAGTCTTGTCGCTTGTGTACAAATTGACCTAAAGTGCCGCTGAAATATATTTCTAATCAAGATTTTTTTACAAGAAATGGCTCATTTTAATCCCACCAGCTTTTGTGATAATGTTTCAGTGAAAAACTAAACTTTCAAAAAGTATTCTAATATTCACAGCTTGGTAGAGCCCATTGAGTCAATTTTTGCAAGGACATAAGTGTTGTCACCTTGTCATATGAGCTTCACCTGTGACTAATAATGGATCAATTAGGTCTCAAGTGTGTATAAAAAGAACCCCAGTACGCTAGACCTTCACATAAACTGCAACTAGACCTCTGCAAACATGCCTAAGATTCACCCTGAGACTAAAGATTTGAGTACCAAGAGGCTGAAGACCAGATCCATTGCTGATGTGGCAGACACCTTCAATGTGTCACAGCGTCAAGTACAGAGGATAAAAAAAAGATATGAAGAGACTGGAGACGTTTGTGACAAGCCCAGGTCAGGCAGACCCCGCAAGACAGCTGCTCGAGAGGACCGTTTGTTGGCTCGAAAATCCAAGGCCAGCCCATTTTCCACTGCAGCAGAGCTCCACGAGACCTGGTCACCTGAAGTCCCTGTGTCAACCAGAACAGTTTGTAGGATTCTGTCTCGAAATGGCCTCCATGGTCGAATCAGTGCCCAGAAGCCAGCACTAAACAAAAGACAATGGAAAAATCGTGTGGCATTTGCCAAGGCCCACAGCCTGCTAAAAGGATGGACGCAGGAAAAGTGGCAGAAGGTGGATTTTTCCGATGAATCTTCTGTTGAATTACACCACAGTCACCGCAAATATTGGGCAAATATATGGTCTGGGGTTACATCCAGTATGGGGGTGTGCGAGAGATCTGCAGGGTGGAAGGCAACATCAATAGTCTAAAATACCAAGAAATCTTAGCTACCTCTTATTCCCAACCATAAAAGAGGCAAAATTCTGCAGCAGGACGGTGCTCCATCGCATACTTCCATCTCCACATCAAAGTTCCTCAAGGCGAAGAAGATCAAGATGCTCCAGGATTGGCCAGCCCAGTCACCAGACATGAACATCATTGAGCATATGTGGGGTAGGATGAAAGAGGACGCATGGAAGACGAAACCAAAGAATATTGATGAACTCTGGGGGGCATGCAAGACTGCTTTCTTAGCTATTCCTGATGACTTCATCAAGAAATTGTATGAATCCTTGCCAAACTGCATGGATGCAGTCCTTCAAGCTCATGGAAGTCATACAAGATATTAAATTTGGATCTCACAGCACCACAACTTAATTTGCTGACATATTTTTGTATTTGCAGTAAATTTGTTCAATTTCTGTATAGGCGACAAAACTTTTGTCTTGCCAAAATGTGACCTTTCTGTCTTGATTAAATGATAAATATTTTTCTATGAAAATTATTTATTTCAGTGCATTAAACATCATTTGGGAGGGTTTTAGCTTTTCATATGAGCTATTTCTAACACCAATTAATTAATTAATTAAAAGTCAGGTTAATATCAGGTATTTCAAGAAAATAGATAAGTGACAAGACTTTTGTCAGGGACTATATATATATATATATATATATATATATATATATATATATATATATATATATATATATATATATATATATATATATATATATATATATATATATATTTTTTTTTTTTTTTTTTCAATGGTATCAACATTTATTCCATGTGACAATATTAGGTCTAATGTATGTTAATGATGATGAGTGGGTCTTGACACATGCTGCCTAACTCCAATAGCTTAGAATGTATATTAATGCCAATCCCAATGTGTCTTTTTTTTCTCATTATCTATGTAAGGAATTGATTCGGATCAAATAACTCAAAGGTGTATTGAATTACAGTGAAAGAAACCGTGATACATATTAAATAATTCAAAAGTAATTTCTAACACTTTATCAACTATTCGTCCAGCGATACGTTGAAATTAGAGTACATTATCAATCTTGAATCGGGATATTTACCGGTTGTATTCATTTTTAATAAATACGTTAGAAACTGTGCTACTCTCAATGAAGAATGAATCGATTTTTCTATTATTAAAGATTCCATTTTATCATCATCCTTTTATTTACAACAAACAAGCGATGGACCAAAATAAAAAGAAAATGATAGTGGAAACAGAGTGGTAATAGTAATCAATATTCAAGGTAACCGCTCAGGGCGGTAAAATGTCTAAGTGAGGAGTGAATAAATATAGTAAAATAAGGTAAAGTAAAATAATAATAGTAAAACAATAATAGTAAAGAAAATAGTAAAACAAATAGACTGATTGATTCAATTGATAACCAGTTAGCTTAACCCCTTTCAAGGTTAGAGTTTCCTATTAAACAATTGAGGAGAAGAAAGATTGAAAATGTAATTCTGTGAATATAAGGTGATATTTAATTATAGTAGTTATTTGTGAGTTTGTCACAAATTAAATACGGGTAAGTATTCCTTTGACAGAGAAGGGAGTATAAGGGAGAGATATTACAAGATTCACAAAAAGATTCACTTAACTGTTAAAAGTTAAGATGTGAAAGGGTTCAATCGCTCCAACAATGCATTTAGCTTCACGTCGCTACAAAAGATATTGCCATTTGCTAACCTATAAGGCTAATGTCTTTAGCATAGACTTACTCGTGCACACAGCTGCTAGCTTAGCTACAACTGAATTGTTTACCATATGTCGCATATGCGCACATCAAGGTTACCTTGGAAATCCTTTATGACTTCCGTTCCACGGCGGTTGCTGTGGTGACATAGCCTAGAAATCTAGACGCACCCTAGCGGCAGCAAATTTAATCTGCCCGAAGGTGTCGTCTAGGAACTCTCAATACCCTTCTGAGCTGTATTCCTCTCAATCTGGACGGGCCAATCACATCGTGTCTAGAGTCGGCGGGCGGGGCCATAATGACGACGGCCGAGTTGCGTTTCCGTGCTTCTAGTAAACACAGAAACTGGGGAATGGCGGCGGTCTTTCGAATCAGCTTTGACTGCGATTCTGGAAGACTTGGAGTTAAGCTTTTCTCTGAGAAAAGAACAAAGAACGGCACTGAAGTTATTCTTAAAAAGGGAAGATGTGTTCGGAGTTTAGCCGACCAGATACAGTGAATGTTTAATCTATCAACAAGCTCTGTTTCACCTTCGTTGCTCTGGTTGGTGTAGCGCTACCCTATCGTGTGCAGAGGGAGTTTGAAAGACAACCGTTTATCCCGCCCCTCGGATTGAGCCCTGTCTATGGTGAGTTTCCAGACCAAACATCTTGATGTGGGTCTGGCTTGTCAGGCTAGTGGTGACAGGCAAAAAAACAAAAAAACAACAACTGTTCAACATACATGCAAGCTGCGCTGCATGCAGAGATGAGGTTCCCTTTATCAAGGGAACTCGCACTGCGTCATCGTAGATGACACTTCGGGGAACGCCCTCGGCGTGACGCTACTGGAGCTCATTTGAAAAAGCCCAATCCTGATTGGTGTTACGTCATGACATAGCGAGTGACTGCATACCCGGAGGTATAAACGGACGCCGGCACAAGCAGATATAGCTTTCTGTGATGAAGCGCTTGCGCTCTGTGTTGATTGTTTGTCTATTTGGTGTTGTTTGTCCAATGAGTATTATGTGGCAGGCTCGTGAGCCTCTTAGTTCTGTCCCGCATCTGTTGAGGCAGCGCGGCGACAGATCAGCGGGCTCGCAAATGAACAAGTCCGTGGGTCTTGGGGCTGCTGAGGCACTTTCTCAGTCCCTGCTGAGAGTTCGGATGTTCTTCATCCCCGCGTGGAAGCCTGCGCTGCGTCCTCTTCCCTCGGGGTGGAGAACCTGATGCTTGAGCCGTCTGGGTGACGTAAGCACCAAGCACGCTGTTTCATTCATAAAATAGGGGCGCTCGGGCAGTCCCCGAGGGGCGGGATATATTCCCCGGAGTGGAGAACCAGATGCTTGAGCAATCTGATTCCAAGGAATTAGACGTGCTCAGCATCGACGGAGTGAAGTAGAAGAGAGCTCGCCACCTCTTAATGCAAGGCTCAATTGTCAAGGCAGCGCGTGGATTACGGGTCTAAAACAAAAGTGAACACACACATTCAGTGTACATGTGATAGGGGTGCTCGCTGTGTTCGTTGAGAGATATCTCGCAGCGCACAGCCGTGCGTTTTCGAGTGTTTCAGCCTCGCGCCTGTGGTCTTTCATCTTGAGGGATGAAAGCCAAATATGTTGTAAACAAATCGAAGCTCGTGTTGCTGAGACAGCGTGTAGATGACGATTTGTAAAATACATATTTAAACAGTATCGTCTGGAGATTATGGCTGCATAATGAAACACTATCTGACTTTGAGGAGTTGGATATGTTCATTCAGCCTATCATTCAGACCATGTTCACTTAAGGGGTGATTAGGGGCATTTGATTCTGAGGAATTAATTGGGATTTGGGATCTGACTTTGAGGAGTTAGATTATCAGCCTATCATCCAAATTGTGTTCACTGGGCTTTTATCATCTAAGGATTCACAGTGGCCGCCCTAAACGGCCCTGTCTCCCTGGGAGCGATCGAGGTCGCCTCCTCTGTGGAGTTTTCTGGAAGTCGATGCTGCGATCCGCTGTCTACAACGCTCGGGCCACATTGACTTACAGCGGACACATGCTGCTCTAGCCACCTCTAGAAAGACGGCAGCTGGGCAGCGAATGCGTTCGCACACCAAAATCCTCCCCGACTAAGCCCTGCCAGGTGGCCGCTTCATGGGGTCGGGCAGGAGGCTCGGTGGGTACCAGAGACCAGCCTTGAGAGGCTGGTTTCCCTAGTAGAATATCTCGGCGCATGGTTATGCTCCCGAATATATCTGCTGGGGCCCTGTGTACCGTGGGCAAAGGGTACAGAATGCAGCTCAGCGTTCCACCACCGGGGTTCATCGGTGTGGCCTGAATAGTGGTGTGCCCAGCCCAGTGGCAGGTTACGGAACAGGAAGTGTGCTCCCTGATGGTAAAGGAGGCTACATAGTGTATTCCTCCACCAGACAGGGAGTCCGGCTTTTACAGTCGCTACTTCGTGGTTCCCAAAGAGGATGGAGGGTGTAGGAGCCATACATTGGGTCTGATTTCTTTTAAAATATTTCCTCTTTTTCTATGCAGTTGTGTGTGCATGTGCTAATTGACGTCATCGGTTATTGTGGGTGGCACTGGGGGCGTGGTGTCTTTATTAGTGTGTGTGCTCACCTGTGCACGGGGGAAATGGGTTTGGATCATGGCGGCAGGGTGAGCATGGGGAGAAACTTTCTGTTGACCGTCACCGTCACCGTCCTCATCAACATCTTGTGAATGCACTGTCTCAGGTATACTTGTGTGATATATGAAGAACATCTATCAAGTAAGTGTTTGTTCCTTGTGCAATAAAGACTTAACATTCTGTGCAATGGGTCGGCGTGATGCGTCTTCAGTGTTAACCCACATGTCTTAGCCTGCCGCGGCGTTTGGATTCATTTTGGAGTATATACGCCGCAATAGAGGGGTGCGTCTATTATTAGATCTGAGGTACTTGAACTGTTCTCTGAGGAGATTCAGGTTCAAGATGCTCACTATCCCATCGTGACGCCCTCCCAAGGCACTACGTTCCTGGGAGTAATATGGGACTCAACAACGATACGGGCACAATGGTCCCTGCATGTATCGAGGAATCCCTTCCGTATAATCAGGGTAACGCACAGATGCTTTCGTTCCCTCGTCATATGGAAGAAACCTTGGTTTCTCTCCCTAGGGCTAGTATTGGGAGCATCATGTTGCAGGATGCAACAGATGCATCCCTTACTGGCTGGGGCGCGGTCAATCAATCAATCAATCAACTTTATTTATATAGCGCTTTTACAATCTCGATTGTGTCAAAGCAGCTTCACAGTGTCAAACAGGGTAATATTGCGACAAAATTAGATTTGGCTGTACAGCCGTACTGGAGAAAACAGTGATGTTATCAGCTTATTTTAATTTATCATATAGCGACAATGTTGGCAGATCAGTATTATAGTTTATAGAATTAAATAAGACCTAATTCATATATTTTATTTGTATAATAAGTTGAATAACTTTAATCATATTTTTAGTGTCCCCAACTGAGCAAGCCAAGCCAAAGGCGACAGTGGCAAGGAACCAAAACTCCATCGGGGCATGATGGAGAAAAATAAACCTTGGGAGAAACCAGACTCAGTCGGGGTGCCAGTTCTCCTCTGGCCTATTAACACACCGTGTAAGATTATTATTCTGGCAACCTTACAGGTCGGAAATCATATTAGATCGGATTATTCAACATTTTCAGGGTATCACGGAAGAGACAGATTTATTTAGGATGGGGCGTCAATTACACAAGAGTATGAATACATGAAAGATCGGAATTATTGCGCCGAAGACGGGTTTTGAGCATGTCGTGCCAGTGAGGCAAATTCGGAGGAGACACCATTTGACACGGCTCAGCAGACACTCCAGGATGCGTTGGTCATGTCCAGGCAGGTCCACCATCCGATCCGGACAGGGCCCAGATCCGGGATAAACCTCGGGATAAACAGAGAGACTAACATTAGCGTAGATGTCACTCTTTTTATGATGTAACGAGTACATCAGGTGTTATGGGAAGTGTTCCCGGTTCCGGCTGACCTAGTTAATGCAGCCTAACAATTAGTCAATTGAATTGAATAATGAAAGTTAAAAATGTTCTATGTGTATGCCATAGTAAAGAGATGTGTTTTTAGTCTAGATTTAAACTGACAGAGTGTGTCTGCTTCCCGAACAATGCTAGGAAGACTATTCCACAATTTAGGAGCTAAATAGGAAAATGATCGACCGCCTGCAGTTGATTTAGATATTCTAGGTATTATCAACTGGCCAGAGTTTTGAGACCGCAATCGACGTGATGGGGTATAATGCGTTAAGAGCTCGCTTAAGTACCGGGGAGCTAAACTATTTAGTGCTTTGTAAGTAATAAGCAAGATTTTAAAATGTATGCGATGTTTAATAGGGAGCCAGTGCAGTGTTGACAGAACTGGACTAATATGATCATACTTCCTGGTTCTAGTAAGAACTCTAGCTGCTGCATTTTGGACTAGCTGGAGTTTGTTTATTAAGCGAGCAGGGCAACCACCCAGTAGAGCATTACAATAATCTAGCCTTGAGCTCATGAACGCATGTACTAACTGTTCAGCATTTTGCATTGAAAGCATGTGCCGTAATTTAGATATATTTTTAAGATGATAGAATGCGGTTTTACAGATGCTAGAAACGTGGCTTTCAAATGAAAGATTGGTATCAAAGAGCACACCCAGGTTCCTCACTGACGACGAGGGCTTGACAGAGCAGTCATCAAGTGTTAGACAGTATTCTCGGTTACTACTTGTGGAGCTTTTCTGTCCAATAATTAAAAATTCAGTTTTATCTGAATTAAGTTGCAGAAAATTACTATTCATCCAATTTTTTATATCAGCTATGCATTCTGTTAATCTTGTGAATTGGTAGGTTTCATCCGGGCGTGAGGAAATATAGAGCTGAGTATCGTCAGCATAACAATGAAAACTAACGCCATGTTTCCTAATGATATCTCCCAGTGGTAGCATATACAGGGTGAAAAGCAACGGTCCTAACACTGAGCCTTGCGGTACCCCATACTGAACTTGTGATCGGTGTGACATCTCTTCATTTACTGCTACAAACTGATAACGGTCAGATAAGTACGATTTAAACCATGCCAAAGCAGTTCCACTAACGCCAACATAATTTTCGATTCTATTCAGAAGAATATTGTGATCGATAGTATCAAATGCAGCGCTAAGATCGAGTAACACTAATAGAGAGATACAACCACGATCAGATGATAAGAGTAAATCATTTGTAACTCTAATTAGAGCAGTCTCAGTGCTATGATACGGTCTAAATCCTGACTGGAAATCCTCACATATACCATTTCTTTCTAAAAAAGAACATAATTGTGAAGACACGGCCTTTTCTAGTATTTTTGATAGAAACGGTAGATTCAAGATTGGCCTGTAATTGACTAATTCTTTAGGATCAAGTTGTGTTTTTTTAATAAGTGGTTTAATTATAGCCAACTTAAAAGTTTTCGGTACATATCCTAATGTCAAAGATGAATTAATGATATTAAGCAGAGGATCTATGACCTCTGGAAGTATCTCTTTTAATAGCCTAGTCGGTATAGGGTCAAGCATACATGTTGTTGATTTTGATGATTTTACAAGTTTAGCCAGTTCTTCTCCTCCTATAGTAGTGAATGAGTGTCATTTTTCCTCAGTGACCCTGCAGTGCTCTGTCTGAAGTGATACTGTAATAGACGGCTGCATGGTTATAATTTTATTCCTAATATTATCAATCTTACTAGTAAAGAAGTTCATAAAGTCATTACTGCTGTGTTGTTTACAAACATCAGAAGCTGAAGCTTTATTTTTTGATAATTTAGCCACTGTATCGAATAAATACTTAGGGTTGTGTTTGTTTTCTTCTAAAAGAGATGAGAAATAAGCAGATCTAGCAGTTTTTATGGCCTTTCTGTATGCAATCATGCTCTCTTTCCACAAATTGCGAAAAACCTCTAGTTTTGTTTTCTTCCAGCTGCGCTCCATTTTTCTGGCTGCTGTTTTAAGGACCCGAGTGTGCTCGTTGTACCACGGCGTTGGATTATTTGTTTTAATCTTCTTTAAGCGCCGGGGAGCAACTATGTCTAAAGTGCTAGTAAGGAGAGAGTCAATAGTTTCGGTTGCAGCATCAAGTTCATCTTGGCTATCTGTAATGCTGAGGAGATGGAACTGATGAGGAAGATTATGTACAAAGCAATCTTTAGTCGCAGCGGTTATCGTCCTGCCATATTTGAAGCGAGGGGATGGCTTTGCAGCCTTAGGTAAATTAAGTATACATGATATTAGGTAATGATCTGAGATGTCATCGCTCTGCTGCAGAATTTTAACAGTATCAACATTTATTCCATGTGACATTATTAGATCTAAAGTATGATTAAGGCGATGAGTGGGTCCTGATACGTGTTGTCTAACTCCAATAGAGTTTAGAATGTCTCTAAATGCCAATCCCAATGCGTCTTTTTCATTGTCTACGTGGATATTAAAATCCCCAACAATTAGTACTTTATCTACAGCTAATACTAACTCCGATACAAAACCAGCAAATTCTTTGATAAAGTCTGTATTGTGCCCTGGTGGCCTGTATACAGTAGCCAACACAAATGTCAGAAGGGATTTATCATTTACACTACACAGTGTTACATAAAGCACCAAAACTTCAAAGGAATTATATTTGAAACTAGACTTCTGAGTAATACTGAAAATATTATTATAAATTACAGCCACACCTCCCCCTTTACCTTTCAGACGTGGCTCATGTTTGTAACAATAATCTCGGGGGGTGCACTCATTTAAAGTAATGTAATCATCAGGTTTTAGCCAGGTTTCTGTTAAACACAGCACATCTAAGTTATGATCTATAATCATATCATTGACAACAAGCGTTTTTGGCGAAAGGGATCGAATATTCAGCAACCCAAGCTTTATCAATTGTTCATCCGTATTATATCTGTTGTTTATTTGTTGGACATCAATTAAATTTTTACTGTTGAATGGTTTTGATGGTTTTTTGTATTTACTAATTCGGGGAACAGACACAGTCTCTATGTGATAATATATAGGTGAAAGAGTCTCTATGTGCTGGGATTTAGCTGGTCATGGAAGGCTGCTTTTCGAGAGGTCCGTGGGGGACCCGGCATTCATCCTGGCACTTCAGCTGCCTGGAAATGCTGTCGGTCTAGAAGGCTCTGAGGAGCTTTCTCCCGGACCTCCGCGGCCAACATACGATCCGACAACACTGCTAAATCGTAAGGGGGGTTTGAGATCGCACCCTCTGTTCGGACTGGCGCATCAAGTCCTCCTGTGGTCCCAAGGGAAACTGTCGTCACTCAGGGCAGTTTACATCCCTGGGGACAAGAATCAGGGAGCAGACATCCTGTCGAGGCAGGGGCTGAGTCCCGAGGATTGGCGTCTCCATCCAGAGGTGGTGGAGGCCCTATGCGAGAGGTTTGGTCAGGTGGAAGTGGATCTGTTTGCGTCTCGAGAGACGTTCCCACTGCCCCCTGTGGATCTCCCTCAGGTATCCGGCTCCATTGGGCCCTGATGCCATGTCACAGACATGGCCGAGGCTGGGTCTATACACATTTCCCCCGATCGCTCTGCTCCCGGGAGTTCTGGAGCGGGTCCGTCGGGAAGGCATCCGCCTGCTCTTGGTAGCACCCCGGTGGCCGTCCAGAGTATGGTTCTCCAACATCATAGATCTGCTAGACGACCTTCCATGGCGGATTCCTCTGAGGAGGGATCTGCTGACTCAGGCAGGGGGCATGATATACCACCCCCAGCCGGAGTTATGGAACCTATGGGTCTGGCCCCTGAGGGGGCACAGCTCATAGAGGAGGCACCATTTGGTTGTACGATTCCTCCGAGGAGGAATGGCTGAGGTTGGCTGAGGCCCCTTTTGAGCCACTGGAGCTGGCCGAGGCCAAGAACCTCACGCTTAAGGTGGCCTTTCTCCTTGCCATCACTTCTCTGAAGAGAGTGGGGGATCTCCAGGCATTGGCAGTCACGCCAAATTGCTTGGAGTTTGCCCCGGGCGGAGTGAAGGCCATCTTGCGTCCGACCCCGGGTTACGTCAGTAACTGGATTGTCCAGGCAATAGCCACGGCTTATCAGGTGCGCAACTTGCCTTCACCGATAGCCGTGAGGGCTCACTACCAGAGGCATGGCCTCTTCTGTAGCCCTCCTTTCGGGAGCTTCTTTGCAGGAATTCTGCAAAGCGGCCGGGTGGGCCACTCCGCATACTTTCATTAGACATTACAGTCTGCACCTCCCGGCGACGCCAGGTGCCAGGGTGCTCGCCTCCTGAGTGTGCACTAAATTGGTCCATACCAGGGGGCTTAAGATAGGCGAGGACTAGTGGGTATTCGTTCCCCGAAGTGTAATCTACGATGACGCAGTGCGAGTTCCCTCGATAAAGGGAACGTCTCGGGTTATGCATATAACCCATGTTCCCTGAGAGGGAACGAGACACTGCGTCTTGTAGCCCCGCCTATCATCAGAGCGCCCGCTTCATCGCAGAAAGCTATATCTGCTTATGCCGGCGTCCCTTTATACCTCCGAGTATGCCGTCACTCGCTACGTCATGATGTAACACCAATCAGGATTGGGCTTTTTCAAATGAGCTTCAGTAGCGTCACGCCGAGGGCGTTCCCCGAAGTGTCATCTACGATGACGCAGTTTCTCGTTCCCTCTCAGGGAACATGGGTTATATGCATAACCCGAGACGTTTATACACATTGCCTGAAATGGCAGCGCATTTCAAACTTGTACAAACAATGGGCGCTCCTGGACATTTTTGCAACATGGCGCTTACAACCTCAGATTTTAAAATCTATCCGGAATTTCACAGGGAGCCAATGTAAGGATTGCAGTACAGCGGTAATATGATCTCTCTTCATAGCTCCTGTTAGAAACCTTGCAGGTGCATTCTGCACTAGCTGTAAGCGAGCTAAGGCAGTCTGGGGGAGTCCAATATATAACGCATTACAATATTGTAACATTGATGAGATGAAAGGAGTGAATCACAATTTTCAAATCCTTTCTGGATAAAAAATGCTTTCATTTAGCAACTGATCTCAGGGTAAAAAAGCTACCTTTAATTGCCCCTAAACTCTTAACATGATCATCAAGCTTTAAGGACAGGGACCCTAGCTGACCAGCATGTGATGTCGCAGAACCTACAATCAAAACCTCAGTTTTCACCTCATTTAATTGGAGAAAGTTATTTGAGAGCCAAAGCTTTATATCATTATAACATTCCTGTACTTTATGCAGAGAGCATGTTTTATCTAAACTCACAGGAAAATAAAACTGAAGATCATCAGCATAGCAGTGATATGCAATACTATGCTTCTGAAGAATAGAGCTTAGAGGAAGCATATACAGAGAGAACAGCAACGGTCCCAAGATCGACCCCAGAGCACCGCAAACTAAAGGTGCTAATGTGGAAATAAAGTGTCCCAGATTCACGGCAACTGTCCTGTCCTTTAAATACGATGCAAACCACTGGTGGGCTGTACCCTGGACACCAACCCAACATTCCAGATGGTTGAGAAGAATCTCATGGTCAATCGTATCAAAGGCAGCGCTCAGATCTAATAAAACTAGAACAACATGTGATCCTGAGTCCAAGGATAATAATATATCATTAGTGACCTTAACCCCTTACTTGGCAGGAATCATATACGATTCCGCTTTTGGTATCATTTACATTGAACACTTATTTACAATATAATTTTGTCAAGTAATATGGTCAGTCAATGCATTGTTTGAAAGATACGATACTGCAGATTCATCTCTGTATAAGCATTATACAATCGAGATAACTTTGCAACAGTTTTTTGTCATTCTGTAGAACGTAAACAATCTGATCCGAGAACGGGGGGGGGGGGGTATGTAATATTTGGCAGAATAATTGTGACATCGACCTATCGATGTATTTAGTAGAGTCTCTGGAATCGAATGAGATCAGCCCAGAAGATATCTGATGAAAACCAGCCACGCAATTTTAGAAAAGATTGAAAGATGACAGGCTATTCTGGCTATTTTTCTGGTTAAAGTTTGGATGCATGTCTCTAATTGACATGACATGAATTGACATGACATGAACTTTCTTTTATTCCACATGCTCTTAAATTGTTTCACAAATACTCTTTAGGTGTTTGATTGAATGAAATCCAGTTCTGCTTTATTTTGTGTGTGTATTTGTGCAGTACTCTCAGAAGTTAATGATAATATTATGTAAGAATTGTGTGATTTTTGGATTTTTAGCGGTTTTTAAACTAGGTATATAATGGTTGTTCCCTTTCGTTCAGTCACTCTGACGTAACGTGAGTGACTGACGAATGGGGGTTTCGCCTAGAAGCCAATCATCTTCGGGATCTTAGAAAACGCCCAATGGCAGTACCAATGCCATGGGCTTGCGAGATTTGCATGTGTAACTCCGCCTACCCACATGGGTATATAAGCAAGTAGCTGGCATGATTGCATTATGTTTCTGCTTTGGAGCCAAGAGCATCTCTTCACTCCTGCAAGCCTGAATTCTGAAATCCTCTCTTCAGTCTTCGAGACGAGCGGTTCTCCAGGGTGTTGGTGTAACGGCGTGATCCAGCGATCTCACATTGCCTGCCAGGTGATCTGTGCAGTGATCTGCAACAGCTGTGTGTGTTTTCCCTGTACGACGTAGCGTGCCTGGAATTTGGGCCGGGTGACTCTCACATGATCCTGAGACCCCGGCCTGGATGTGTACCCAAGGTTCCCACTGCTCTGTTCAGAGACCAGTTGGTGAACCTGCAAGCGCTGGCCTTGGAGGTGGCAGACCCAGCCTTGGCACTGCTCTGTCCAGTATGTGCCCTTTGCGCTTACATAGACAGGACGCAGTGTTTCAGGACCTCAGACCAGCTCTTGTCTGTTATGGTGGGAAGCTGAAAGGGAAGGCTCTCTCAAAGCAAAGATTGTCCCACTGGATAGTGGATACCATTGTTTTGCCATACCAGCAGCAGGGGCGCCCATACCCCCTTGGGGTCAGGGCACACTCCTCAGAGTGTGGCCTCCTCTTGGGCTTTAGCGCATAGTGCTCCGCCAACAGACATCTGCAGAGCTGCAGGCTGGGTGACACCGAAAACATCCGCTAGATTTTACAATCTCCGAGTGGAGCCTGTATCCAACTATGTACTCGCCTCTACAAGTGGCCGGTGATGGATTGGCTCAGGTGTCTTCGCTTGCTCGCCATTCCACTCCACGGACTGGATACATGCAATATTCTTCTCAAGTAAGCTTCTCCGAAAGCCCTGAGCTCCTCCAGCACTGACAACGCCGACATCAGTAAGTCTGCCCTATTCAGCCCACACACTCGTGTCCGGCCAGGTGCCCCATATGCACTGTTCCCCTCCGGTGACCCCCACATGTGTATTTCCACTGTAAGCCTCCCTGAGCGGGTGTCTTCCCTTGGCAAGCCTGCCAGCTCCTGGGGTTAAAAATCCACCTGGGGCTGGTACCCCAGTGATCTTCCGTATGCAGCCCTAAGTGGGTCATATCTGTGTTAAGTCCTCCCTACGGGTAGGCATTATGGTGCATATCTCCACCTGGAATATACCTCCCAGTCTACCTTGGTATTCCTGCGTTAAGTTGAGGCCTTTGACCATCCTATCTTGCATCAGGGCACTCACGCTTGCGCAGGGCACTGGAAGACAGCCGAGTGGCGTTATTACATTGGGACCCCCATTCGTCAGTCACCGACGTTACGTCGGAGTGACAGAACTAAAGGGAGCGTCTCGGTTACGCATGTAACCCTCGTTCCCTGAGGAGGGAACGGAGACGTAACGTCCCGCTGCCACATCCGCTGTACCGCTGGAACGGCCGAGAGTTCAGTCTTGGCTCCTCAGCAGGTAAACATAATGCGATCACGCCAGCTACTTCCTTATATACCCATGTGGGTAGGCCGAGTTACGCATACAAACCTCGCATGCCCATGGCATTGGCACTGCCATTGGGCGTTTTCTAAGATCTAGAAGATGATTGGCTTCTATGCGAAACCCCCATTCGTTAGTCACTGACGTTACGTCTCCGTTCCCTCCTCAGGGAACGAGGGTTACATACGTAATCGAGACGTTTCTGAGTATATGTTATGTTTGACACATTTCAGGTTTTTGTACTGCAATATCCTGCCTTGTCAAACCTTAAATAAACCTAAACCTAAACCTAATTCTGAAATCTTCTCCATCAGCCTGACTTTCTCCCTGCATTTATCACGTGTAGTCCTCACCGCTGACAGAAAAGGTCATACTAAAAATGTGACAGGGAGTGCAAGTGACAATAAGAGAAGATAACATAACTCACCATGTTTGTTGACTAATCTAAATCACCCAATTTATTGGATGGACTCGTGAGAGAGAAAAACAGGAGACCCAGATGCACGAATGGTAGGCTAACAGGCTAGCGAAACACGCTGTGATAGTGATTTAGATTAAAAGCTAATGATGTCAGATTTAATGTGATAGGCAATATTAGACAATACACGGTGATGAGTAAGTTATACTTAGCAGTATATACAACAAGGAATTACATCAAATAGAGATACAGACCTAAACACTCAAGAGATAACCAATCAACCAAACACTGATCCACCAGTGACAAATGCTTCACCTCCAAGATTGTCAGACAGCTGCTGCAACAATCAATTTGCATAACCAAAGAATTTCTCCACAAACTGTCAGAAACCATCTCAGAAAAGCTCATCATCCTCGTGAGGGTCTGCATGGATCCTATACACTGATTATGCAAATCCTCGCTAAAATGAACATTTTGACATCCGTCGTCTTCCATTTTGCTATAAACTATAAATAAAATGTTAAAAAATGCTGGGAAATCATTAAACTTCACATGACCCTACAAGAGTGATCCCTGATAGGCTTTCTGCAAAAACCGAAACACCTTTTAAAGAAGAAAAATATCCTCCACTGACTTTCAGAGCTGCTACAGACACGACTTTTGACTTTGAGGACCTTGATAGTAGTTGAGTAAAAAGTACGATAGTTGTCTTTCAAATGTAGTAAAGTCAAAGTCAAGTTTCCCCAAAAAATAAATACTCAAGTAAAATACAGATTCTCAAAAAGTGTACTTAAGTAGAGTACTCAAGTAAATGTACTTAGTTACTATCCACCTCTGATGCGAAAGAGTGTTGCACTGTATGAGGCAAATGGTGGTCACACCAGATATTGACTGGTTTTCAGACCCCTCTGGACACCCCCAATACAGTAAAATTGCACATTTTAGAGTGGCCTTTTATTATGGTCTAGTGGTCTAATCAGCCTCTTGATATGCCACGCTTGTGAGGTGGATTATCTCGGGAAAGGAGAAGTGATCTAGCCTGGGAAAACCCACACAACTTCCAGCAAATTTAGATTTTCTCTGCAAGTAGTCTGGCAAAGAGCTCATTCAAACCCATTTCCAATCCGTCGAAATCGCAACACCAACCAGAAATGTTGGGGCGGGCTTTACACGATGACGACAGCAGTGCAGCGACGTTGAAGCAGGATGCCGCTGTGGAATATCACTCATTTGAATCAGCTATCTTAAAACTTTTCCTTTTCGTTAAAACCCGAGCCCTAAAACCCTCCTCATCAAAACTACTTTGATGAGGAGGATGGGGAGTGTGATCATGTGCTAACATCACACAGCAGCTCTGCATACAGCCTTTCTGTGCTTATTTTCTCACACCAGATCTGGTAATCATGTAAAAAAAAATGTAAATACTTGTAGATAAAAATACAGTGTAACTATGCTTAAACGTGCAGTATGCAACTTTTGGCCACTAGGGGTCACTCATTCAAAATAATAACAACTGACGTACTTTGGTGACGTCGGGAAAGTGCGTGGGCTCATGGGAGTTGTTGTCATTATTGCCACTGTCAACCAGCGAATCTGGCATCTCCAGCAGAAAACATGTTCACTGACAAGGTAATTGATTGTTATATTACATCTCTATTATTGTTAAGTTTAGTTACGGCTTTTCACTTTATGTAATGTCAATCTAATGAAATAGCAGCAAGCTACCGTTACTTAACAAACTTATCAGTAACGTTAGATAATGTGTGAGACAGAATGTTGTGCGGGCGGTCGCTATGCCAACATACCTATAAGTTGGTAGGCTATGTTGACATATTAACCGCGCATCATAATTTGAGTTACTCAAATTATAGATATATTGACATGGCATCCGCGATTGTCGAACATTCTGTATATCAACTGTTCAATACGGAAATACATTTCAATTTAGTTTATCATTACCAACATAAAACAGTAAATGAGAGAACCAGCACCTGCAATACGTTGTTCATTGGAACACGCGCTGTGTCGCTCCCCACGTTCATCAATCATTCTAATAAACATTTATTTTGGAACTCGGAGATATATGAATAAGTAGATCATTATTAAATCAATATTATATGTAGCTAGTATTAACATATGATAAAAGTGACGGTCACCTTATATTAATTGACAAAGATAGTGGCATATCAAATTTTGCTATAAATAATATTTAATATATTACCTTATGAAGCTAACGTTACTTTCTCCAGCTACATATAAAACCAATAATAGCTAGTCCATCTGCGTTTTACACATGACATCATCGTGTCACCAAATATACGGATAGAAATACTTTTGAATCAGTTTTTAAAAAAATAGCTCTTTCAGTCTCCAAAAACAGAGAATCCGCCTGTTTGAAAAGCCGATACAAAATGTATAACATTACGTATTCAGCTAAACGCGTCTCAATGTGGTCAAGATCGCTATGCAATATGCAAACATACAGCATGTTATGATTATATGATTATTATGTTAGCTGAATGGTTACTTAAATGACCTGTTTATTAAAACACAAGCGAGATCAGCATCTCTCTGCAGTCCGAGCTTGTCACGAAGATTTCGCCATCTTTCAAAGGCTTCTCCAAGGTTTACACGTCTCTTGCTTCTTCTACTGTCCCAAAATCTTCTCGGGTCATTTTTTTCCCCCTTACGTTTGCGCTTTGTTGAGCTGACAAAACGTACAGGCAAAGAGTAGTCATGATCCATTATCATACAGACTTTTTTATACGGGGGTTCCCCTTATACTGTCTGTCAGTGTTCCTCTTTGAGTTTGGCGGTTCCGCCCATAGATATCTATGGTTCCGCCGAGTTCCGCAGGAAGCAAGACGCAAACGTGGATATGACGTGAAAGACTGGCGACATAACGGAAATAAAGACACGGTCCGTGTCTTCGAATTAAAATATTAATTTCTCTGGATTTAGAAGTTAATTAGAACTGTCGGGATAATGTAAACACACAACTTTAAAAAATATATAACATAGATATAGTGATCTTTTATATTTTTAATGCTGAAACATTACATATTGTGCCTTTAAGTCTGAAAATGTTCTAATACATTTAAAATGAATTTGAATAAAGTTTGTGAGACACAATTTTCTAAAGACTCCTCAATATTATTTTATTTTCCAAATTTTGCAAATCGCATTCTAATCGCAATATAAATGCCTTTCAAAGGGGGCAAATGTGATCAGAGCTTGATCAATCCGAGATGTTTCAGTCGGTCTGAAATGCTATTAGGTTTTCCTAATTTTGCAAATTATATTGATGGAGTGGTGGTGGACACCAGCTATTTTCATATTTATTTACAACAACGGCAGATGTTCTCAGAAGCCATTGCAACATCGAAATTCCCACAAACAGAGAATTGCTGTCAGAGTCTCAGTTTCTCCATCACTCTGCTACATCATTGTCCATTGGTGATGCCCCTTTGGAAATGATTTGTCTATTAAGCTTTGCCAGACCATAAATTAGTTACTACTGAGAATGGTCTGGTTTTAACCAGGCTAGAAGTGCTCACTAACACAGATTTAGACAGATGTGTGAACAATATTTGAGAGAAATAGGCCTTTTGTGTAAATAGAAAAGTTCAGTGCATGAAAAATGGGGGCAAAAACAAAAGTGTTGCATTTTTAATTTTGTTCAGTTTAAGACAACAACATTGTATTTATATTTGGAACAATATGGTAAATATGAAACCACACAGTTTCGTTATTTCTGTTACAATAATTTCAATGATTACAGTAGTACTGGGATATAAGATTATGGTTTGGATATAAATACAGAAGTCAGTTCAAGTTGCAATCTTTATATAGTGCTTTCTAGGGGTGTGCATTGGCACTGCCTTCACGATTCGATTCGATTACGATTCACCAGGTAACGATTCGATTCAATTCGATTCTACGATGCATTGTGATGCATCAAAATTCTACAGCACACAAAGCAAATTTTTCATCAGTCATGAGGCAATACAAGCAGATATTAAACAACAGATTGTATTGGCTGCTATGTGTCTCCTGTATCTTTGACATAAAAGTTATTAAATAAAATAAAATGTAATTAAATAAAATTAAATAAAATGCAATTAACCCTTAAATGCATGACTGTTTCACCAAACATTCTTACATATTCAGGTCGTTAGCGACCCAGATCTATATTTAACATGGATAGACCTCTACCTGTCGTGATAATATATAAAACTCCTGATTTTAGAGTAACAGCTACAGAAGAATAAAATAAAACCTATTTCATTACCTTTTGGAGCTTGGAAGGATTCAGTTTGAGCAGATGTTTAATACCATCATCATCTGTCCTCGTCAGAGCTCGTTTACCAGTATATTCAGCATCTGCTTCATATTCGCGATCTCCAGCATATTCTCCAAACTCATTTTCAATGTCTTCAAAATCAATATTTTGATCACTTCTGCTTCTTGACCACATCCATCATCAAGAGACAGTGACACTAACATATGATTGTGTTTATTACTTGCTCTCTGAAGTAAATCACTAACCCAATTCAAGTTTTGCAGATTATAATTATTGTTTCGTTTTCTGTCAGAGGTAACTATGAGTGAAACGTCACTTCATCATTGGGTATCAGACGCCACCTTGTGGAATAAAGGTGAATTGCGCCGTATTTCGTCATTATAGATTAATTTATCATTGTGCAAAAAATATATACGTACAATCCTACACACCTCGGGTCGTTAGCGCGTTTTTAATAACCCGTCTATCGCGGTCATCTCCCTCTGCCTCAGCCATCTTCCTTGTTGTTGTTGTTATTCTCCTGGAACCGGAAGTATTTGAAACTTCACAACTTTATCGTCCGCCAGAAAATAAACAGTGACATAATCGATTATGGCACTTTGCCGCATCGATGCTGAATCGTTCATGCCCCGCATCGCGATGCATCGCCGAATCGATTATTGTTGACACCCCTAGTGCTTTCTTTATATAGCACTATAGCACTTTTTTACAATTCAGCCTCTTCAAAAGAGACTGTTGGGCTAAAGGAGGAGGAGCAGAAGGGAAAGGTCCATCATTTAAACAGGCAAGTGATAAAAACAAAGATCAAACCCCTCAAGGAAAGATGTGGACTGAAGAGCAATTGGATTGATTATGCGTCCGCAATATGGAATCAGCGGCCCCCTGTATGAGTAAGAAATGTGACAATCGACTTTTCATTCCTGCACAATAGGGGGCCACCCATGTGACTGTCTCTTAGACACAGGGGCATCGATTTCTATAACAGACCTGAAATTACCTACGACACATGAAACTATGGAAGTTGAAGGAGTTAGAGGAAAAATATAAACATTTCACAAAAGTGTACCAGTTCCTCTGCAAATACATGAAGATGAAGTCTTATGGACACCTTTCTGGGTGGGGCCAAATTAACAAGGAAGCCTGATTGGCATGGACATTCTACTATTGTTGAACATGATCATATTTACTGACAGTCGTCAAATTGCTACAACAGCTGGAATAATTCCACATGAAGATTGCACATGTAATATAAGTTCTGTTGGTGTGGCAAAACCAATCATCAGAGACACCTCCCTTAACCCTGCAACAATGATGCTTGAACCGTATGAGGGAATACCACACAAGTGTGAAAAACAAGTGGAAGAAGAAAGCCTTGGACCAGTTAATCCAATCCCTCTTGCAAATCCAGGCAAAGAATTATGGGTCGATGGATCCAGTTACTACGTTGATGGTAAAAGACATACTGGATGGGCAGTTGTGGAGTCTGATGGAACTGTCATGAAGAAGGGAGCTCTTTCTGGAAGTTTTCAGCACAAGCAGCTGAACTCACAGCACTTAAGGAAGCTCATGAACTATCGGAAGGAGATCGAGTTAACATCTATACAGATAGCCGTTATGCTTTCGGTGTGGTACATGACTACCTTGCCCTTTGGAAAAGACATGGACTCATCACTAGCAGTGGGAGGGAAATACAAAATGCTTCCATAATTTGTTGCTTGATTGCAGCATGCCACTTACAAAGAGAAGCAGCCGTGGTCAAAGTAAAATCACATCAATCTGACAAGTCCAAGGAAAGCCAAGGAAATTCTGATGCAGCAGCCAGAAAAGTGGCTTTACTCCCTCCTACTCTTGTCATCTTGGTTCGAGAAAACAGAAAAGACAATCCTGAGCTCCATCTTTTGTCATATCAAACAGAGACAGATGAAGAGAAAGAACAATGGATAAAATCAGGAGCGAAAGAAGATGATCAGGGTATCTGGAGAATTTCAACAGGACAAGTGGTGATGCCTGTCTGAACAAGAAGAGAACTAATGCAGCTGTATCATGGAAAAGTGCATGCTGGAGCAAAAGCAATGAAAGCTCAAATCAGCGAGACATGGTGGTGGCCGCGAATGATGAGAGACATTGATGATTACTGCAGAAGATGCTTGATCTGCATGAAAGCAAACTGTATAGGTGCGAATGTCATATGCACCAAGACCCACAGGGCCATGAACAAATCTCCAAATTGATTTCACAGGACCTTTGTCACCTAGTGGAGGTTACCAATACATTCTAGTAATCATGGACAGATTACTAGGTGGGTGGAAGCATTCCCTACAGAAACCTGCACTGCTAAAGCAGCAGCAAGAGTAATGGTGGAAGAAGTTTTTCCACGCTGGGGTCTTCCATATGAAATTGATTTGGCAATGGAATTCACTTCACTGGAAAAATAATGAAGGAAGCAATGAAATTGATGAAGGTCACACAGAAGTTCCACATACCCTACAGGCCTCAGAGCTCCAGGCAGATCGTTGAAAACGACTCTTACCAACATTCTGCAGTTATTGATTGCCATCTTGTGGAACTTAAGAGCAACTTCAAACAGAGTAACAGGACTGACCCCTTTTGAACTGATGACTGTAAGAGCAATGATACTACCTCCTGATGCTCCGCCTCCCGCGGGAACAGGAGGAGATTCAACATTGGTCCAAGAGAAGCTGCGACGCTATCTTGCAATGCTGGACAAAGCTACCAAAGACAATAACAAAAAAGTGTGAGAGGCTCAACAGCAATTGGATGAAAAACACATCACTACTGACATTCCACACATTCCCGAGTTAGGCAGTTTTGTTATGGTCAAACGTATTGCTAGGAAAGGTTTAGAACCTAGGTGGGAGGGACCATATGAGATACTCTTAACTACAGATACGAGTGTTTGCCTTAAAGGGAAGGGTGTAGGAACAGATAGATGGTATCATTGGTCACAAGTTAAACCTTGTTTAGTGAGTGAACAAAATGATAATGATGACTTATGGCCTGAAATTTAGCAATGTACATCCATTAGCCTTAAAGATTGGGAACAAAGGAGTGATGTTTAATTATTTTTTTGCTTCCATTTCAGGGATCATTCTCATTGACATTGATTAGAGATGGTTGCAAGTTATTCTCGATACACAACGATGATGGTATGCTTGTTTTTAATTCTTCCTTGGCATTTACCAAGGAAGCCAAGCTTTATGGACCCCTCAAGTTCAAGGAATCACTAGAAATGCAACTTTAAAATCTGGCCAACATTTTACTTTACCCTTTATTTCCAAATGGGGATTATGGGATTGGGTGCCAAGTAATGATAAAGATCTTACTAAATATCGTAAGGACATCTATGGTGGATGTAACTATCACCATCAATGTTACCACAGCAGAGTAATCTGGCCAGTGAAAGATGGGGGATATTCTAGTAGTGGCCAAAGACGAGAAATTTGTTCAAGAGAACAATGTGAAATTGTGGGGTTAGACCTCATAACTTCTACTTCATTTTAAACCGTACTCCCATGCTTACAATATGGATTCATTGACTCTAGGGTGTATTCATCCCATAGTGTTGCCATGTGAAGGATTCCTAAGGGATACTGCCTCGAGAACGACAAGATTCAAGGGAAATTATGTAAGAGTCTGGCATTCAGAAGATGAGAATGAATAGTGTAAAACTGAACTAGAAACTGGGAAAATTGGACGGTGTTTTTATCTTTCTGCTGAAAAGACAAATAAAGCTAAAACATGCCCAACTACAAAAATTGCACCAGCTCATGGTATCTTGTTAGCAAAAGAAACTAAAACCTTGATAAATGAAGCCCATATGGTGAGACAGCGTATCAATTATAATTTGATATCCCTTCTTACAGCATATGATCAGTAATATTGTAGAAATTTCACACTAATAAGGAAATGGTTGGAAAAAGAAATAAAATATCATACCCCTAAAGATCCATTGTATAGTCGAAGTCTTAAACCTAGGAGTATATGGGGAGACGTAGCGGGGGTATTTGGTTCTGTCAATTCAATAAGTAATACTGCACAAATTAATTAATTAAGTGAATACACTCAGTAGGTGGGAAAAATTACAGGAAAGGGACTCACTGAAGCTCTTAAAGGTTCTTTATATATCATAGCAGCAGGTCAGCATCTTAACGGTGCAGCAAAGGAATTGGCAGATGCATTAGTAAAATCATCTAATTTTGAGACACATTGTGCAGCATGTTTATTTCTAGCTCAGATTTTAAAGGATCAATTGGTAGAGGATGTTCAAGTTATTCGAATGGGTAAAGATCCTGAACGGTGGAATCTTTGTTAGTGGTAATCAACTCAATTTGACTTCTGCTAAACATATTCCATTAGTTGCTAAAATCACTATTGACGAAGACTCTTTGTCAGGTTCCTGCTCCTGCTGCTGCTGCTGCTGCTGCCACAGCCACAGTGTTTGTAGCTCTGTATAGCTGTGTTTGAATCTCTATTTGATATATTTTCTTTGTAATTTACACTGCTAAATATAACTTACTCATCACCATATAGTGTTTAATATAGCCTGTCAATTTAAATTTGACATTACTAGCTTTTAATCTAAATCACTACCACACGTTAGCTTTTCGCTAGCCTGGTAGCTTTCCATCCCAGCATCCGGATCTCCTGTTTTGTGAATTCTTTAGACAACCGTGGTGAGTTGGATTATTAAAAAGACTCCATCAGACAACTGTGGTAAGTTTTGGATTCATCAACAAATACGGTAAGCCATGTCTTCTTCTCCTGTCATTGTCACTTGCACTGCATGCTACATGTTTAGCATATCTATCTCTGTTGGCGAACAGGGCTTCACATGTGATAAATGTAAGGAATTAATCAGGCTGACGGAGAAGATTTCAGATTTAGAGACACGCATCCAAGCTTTATGTTGTCAAAAGCCGTATTTTTCTCTGGTCCTCTCCCTGCGAAAAGGAGTGATGAAATAGTTAGCAGATTATCATCACTCAATGGCTGGTTGTCTAAGTGGTGTCTGCAAAATAACATAGGTTTCATAGACAATTGGAAAAGTTTTCGGGGCAGACCTGACCTGTTGAAGATAGATGGCATTCATCCCTCCTGGGCTGGTGCTGCTCTTCTCTCTAGTAATTTGGCACATAGTCTTAGAGCTAAACCTTGACTCACTGGGGCCCAGGTCAGGAAGCAGACAAACTGGCTAAACCAACCGTCTGCTAGCTGTCTCACGTCACCAAAGTCAGCTAAATCCCAGCACATAGAGACTCTTTCACCTAGATATTATCATATAGAGACTGTGTCTGTTCCCCGAATTAGTAAATACAAAAAACCATCAAAACCATTCAACAGTAAAAATTGTATTGATGTCCAACAAATAAACAACAGATATAATACGGATGAACAATTGATAAAGCTTGGGTTGCTGAATATTCGATCCCTTGCGCCAAAAACGCTTGTTGTCAATGATATGATTATAGACCATAACTTAGATGTGCTGTGCTTGACAGAAACCTGGCTAAAACCTGACGATTACATTACTTTAAATGAGCGCACCCCCCGAGATTATTGTTACAAACATGAGCCACGTCTGAAAGGTAAAGGGGGAGGTGTTGCTGTAATTTATAATAATATTTTCAGTATTACTCAGAAGTCTAGTTTCAAATATAATTCCTTTGAAGTTTTGGTGCTTTATGTAACGCTGTGTAGTGTAAATGATAAATCCCGTCTGACATTTGTGTTGGCTACTGTATACTGGCCACCAGGGCACAATACAGACTTTATCAAAGAATTTGCTGGTTTTGTATCGGAGTTAGTATTAGCTGTAGATAAAGTACTAGTTGTTGGGGATTTTAATATCCACGTAGACAATGAAAAAGACGCATTGGGATTGGCATTTAGAGACATTCTAAACTCTATTGGAGTTAGACAACACGTATCGGGACCCACTCATCGCCTTAATCATACTTTAGATCTAATAAAGTCACATGGAATAAATGTTGATACTGTTAAAATTCTGCAGCAGAGCGATGATATCTCAGATTATTACCTAATATCATGTATACTTAATTTACCTAAGGCTGCAAAGCCATCCCCTCGCTTCAAATATGGCAGGACGATAACCGCTGCGACTAAAGATTGCTTTGTACATAATCTTCCTCATCAGTTCCATCTCCTCAGCATTACAGATAACCAAGAGGAACTTGATGCTGCAACAGAAACTATTGACTCTCTCTTTACTAGCACTTTAGACATAGTTGCTCCCCGGCGCTTAAAGAAGATTAAAGCAAATAATCCAACGCCGTAGTACAACGAGCACACTCGGGCCCTTAAAACAGCAGCCAGAAAAATGGAGCGCAATTATTTATTCGATACAGTGGCTAAATTATCAAAAAATAAAGCTTCAGCTTCTGATGTTTGTAAACAACACAGCAGTAATGACTTTATGAACTTCTTTACTAGTAAGAATGATAATATTAGGAATAAAATTATAACCATGCAGCCGTCTATTACAGTATCACTTCAGACAGAGCATTGTAGTGTCACTGAGGAAAAATGACACTCATTCACTACTATAGGAGGAGAAGAATTGACTAAACTTGTAAAATCATCAAAATCCACAACATGTATGCTTGACCCTATACCGACTAGGCTATTAAAAGAGATACTTCCAGAGGTCATAGATCCTCTGCTTAATATCATTAATTCATCTTTGACATTAGGATATGTACCGAAAACTTTTAAGTTGGCTATAATTAAACCACTTATTAAAAAAACGCAACTTGATCCTAAAGAATTAGTCAATTACAGGCCAATCTCGAATCTGCCGTTTCTATCAAAAATACTAGAAAAGGCTGTGTCTTCACAATTATGTTCCTTTTTAGAAAGAAATGGTATATGTGAGGATTTCCAGTCAGGATTTAGACCGTATCATAGTACTGAGACTGCTCTAATCAGAGTTACAAATGATTTACTCTTATCATCTGATCGTGGTTGTATCTCTCTATTAGTGTTACTCGATCTTAGCGCTGCATTTGATACTATCGATCACAATATTCTTCTGAATAGAATCGAAAATTATGTTGGCGTTAGTGGAACTGCTTTGGCATCGTTTAAATCGTACTTATCTGACCGTTACCAGTTTGTAGCAGTAAATGAAGAGATGTCACACCAATCACAAGTTCAGGATGGGGTACCGCAAGGCTCAGTGTTAGGACCGTTGCTTTTCACCCTGTATATGCTACCACTAGGAGATATCATTAGGAAGCATGGCGTTAGTTTTCATTGTTATGCTGATGATACTCAGCTCTATATTTCCTCACGCCCTGACGAAACCTACCAATTCACAAGATTAACGGAATGCATAGCTGATATAAAAAATTGGATGAATAGTAATTTCCTGCAACTTAATTCAGATAAAACTGAATTTTTAATTATTGGACAGAAAAGCTCCACAAGTAGTAACCTAGAATACTGTCTAACACTTGATGACTGCTCTGTCAAGCCCTCGTCGTCAGTGAGGAATCTGGGTGTGCTCTTTGATACCAATCTTTCATTTGAAAGCCACGTTTCTAGCATCTGTAAAACCGCATTCTATCATCTTAAAAATATATCTAAATTACGGCACATGCTTTCAATGCAAAATGCTAAACAGTAAGTACATACGTTCATGAGCTCAAGGCTATATTATTGTAATGCTCTACTGGGCGGTTGCCCTGCTCGCTTAATAAACAAACTCAAGCTGGTCCAAAATGCAGCAGCTAAAGTTCTTACTAGAACCAGGAAGTATGATCATATTAGTCCAGTTCTGTTAACACTGCACTGGCTCCCTATTAAACATTGCATACATTTAAAAATATTGCTTATTACTTACAAAGCACTAAATAGTTTAGCTCCCCGGTACTTAAGCGAGCTCTTAACGCATTATACTCCATCACGTCTATTGCGGTCTCAAAACTCTGGCCAGTTGATAATACCTAGAATATCTAAATCAACTGCAGGCGGTCGATCATTTTCCTATTTAGCTCCTAAACTGTGGAATAGTCTTCCTAGCATTGTTCGGGAAGCAGACACACTCTGTCAGTTTAAATCTAGACTAACAACACATCTCTTTACTATGGCATACACATAGAACATTTTTAACTTTTATTATTCAAATCAATTGACTGATTGTTAGGCTGCATTAACTAGGTCAGCCGGAACCGGGAACACTTCCAATAACACCTGATGTACTCGTTACATCATAAAAAGAGTGGCATCTACGCTAATGTTAGTCTGATAAATTAAAATAAGCTGATAACATCACTGTTTTCTCCAGTACGACTGTACAGCCAAATCTAATTTTGCCGCAATATTATCCTGTTTGACACTGTGAAGCTGCTTTGACACAATCGTGATTGTAAAAGCGCTATATAAATAAAGTTGATTGATTGATTGATTCCGGCACATTACCTTTATCTTTGGTATGGCCTCAATATGGACAGCGCAATATAATGACAGTGAGACAATTCCAATCAATGGGTGCTACACAAGGAGATTCCGTTATCAGATTAGGGAGAAATGGATATTGATCTGAAGGCGAAACACCAATGATTTTTTCCATAGACTGTTGTGTTGAGGAATATGAGTGGGTAATTTGCTTGTGTTCTACAATGTTTAGTCTATCCCTTAATTGATCTGCAGTTTGGGAAGTAGTTCCTTTAGATCAAGCCACAGGTGCATGGCAGGTGTCGGAAGCACAGTGGTGTATATTACATGATGGAACAAGTGAGACTATGATATATGGAGGGAAGTTGTGTCCAATTCCTCCTGATCCATTTTGCATTGAGATTCTCTATCCTCTTCAATTGGGTGGAATTCATGTTCCACATGTCTAGTTGTTGAATTTAGATCCACAGTGGTGAAATAATGATTTAGTAGTGGAAAGGAATTCTGAACTCTTTGAAATGGTTTAAGGAGAGTGTTAAAGCAGCTCAAAAAGAGGGAATTAAAGAAATGGGTCATGTTATCGTAGCGAATGGAGCAGCTAAATTGTTGTCTGAGAAGAAATTAGCACATATTCCCGGGAATTTATCCTGGTCGGAATGGATAGTTTTGATTATGGTTAGAGTTTTTGTGTTTCTGTTAGTAATACAACTGATAAAATGTGTTACTAGTAGGAAACGTACTAAGCCTGTTAGACTGGTTATCTCTAACCATATGGATAAAACCGAGAATAGGAAATACAGAGTGAAATAGGAGATTTTACACACTAAACTACTTACAGAACATAACCTCACAAACAATCAACATCTGCTTACTGATTCACAACCCCAAGGGATAGAAATCTTTAACATCAACATTTATGTTTGTTTGTTATTTTGACCAGGAACTGGAGGAGTTCAGGGCCTGAACGAGGCAATGGTGAAGATTCATTAGTTTTTACTTTCTTAGAAGATAGTGGTTCATATTAACACATAGACGTTAAATGACAAATCGTCTCTGGAACATAACATGGGTTTGGGTTCTTTTGTTTTGTTTCTTTGTTTTGTTTTTTGTTTTTTTCCATTTCTATTTTTCTGCCCTTGTTTATTTCTTCGTCTGCTATTCTTCTTTCTCACTATCACTTCAATAGGTTGGCTACCTGGGTGATGGTGTGGAATGGACAGCCGTAGTTCCAGAAGAAGGAAGATGTAGATCGAAATTTGTTTGGTGTTGTTTTGTGTATTATTAGTATGTATAATCAGTTAATATTATGTATGTGTATTTTTATTCTTTACTAATATTCATTATTATTTGTATAATCATTATTATTTAGTCTGAATGAGTCTGATCACAGGAGTGTGAGAGACATGGAGAGGAGATCATTTGGAACACAGGAATATGTAGCATAAGTTTTCCAATTATGCACATGTGATTGCAACTCTCTGTAAGGAAGTATTATGTAGCATGATGCTGTTTTCCTACCAATGCATAGGACACATGTCACAAGTTCTCTATAAGACATATTTTGAATAATGAACAACACGTTTCTCTATGCATATGTTCTAGGGTATATTATGCCATGTGAAAGCATGAGGTATAGCGCAAACAACCTGTTTATCTGGTAATGTAATTAATTTCTCTGTCTGAGCAACCTATAAAATCTAAACTAGGTGTCCAGGAAGACAGAGAAAGCTGGAATGAAGATCATCTCCCAGAAAAATTGTCTTTCTCTCCTATGTCTGATATAAAATTATATAAAATAAATTTCTTGGCAAAATAACTGGTGTCCGGTCCTGTGAATTAAACTACCACGAGGAAAAGCTTAATATTTAAGTCTTCAATTACACAGAATTTTATTTAGTTGTATCACACAGGACTTTAAACTGCTATAAAAATGTCATAAACATTTTTTTTTAAATAAATCTATTAATCAACCTCAATCCTGATCAAAACTACTGTTTTTTTTTTAAATCTGGATTTTAACTCTTTAATTGCTAATTTCATAAATGATGTCACTGATTTGGGGGGAAAACACACAATTACTTATTTTCAATATAAAGAATTGTTGATTGGATTTTTTTTTTTTTTTTACCTCTTATCAGAGTCTTGGACATGTCAAAGATTAGAAACAGCATTGGCTTTGATGCATTGTTAATTTTTGTGCAGCATTAGATTTAAAAAGTTCTCCCTCATTTACTCCCCGTGGCTGTTTTTCCCAAGGGGGTAATCTAGCGCTCGGAAAGCGTTCCACCCCTAGGGGCTGCCATTGCTAACCAAGCCATCACCTGCTGTTAGCATCCCATTGACTCCCATTCATTTTTGAGTCACTTTGACAGTGAATAACTTTACATCTGAGGCGTTTAAAGACTCCATTTGTCCATTGTTTATTTCTAAAGAAACACGACAATGCATAAAAGGCTCCCTTACCTTGTATCTTACACTATCGCCCCGTAGAAGCTGTTTTTGTAAAAATAGGCTAATTATTGCGTCATAACCAACGCGACTCTGTCGCACAGTTGAGAAATTACCGTATAGACCAGAGGAGACGCTCGCAGGCAATCTTCTACTGTCTATGAGACAGTCGGGGGGACGTGTAGACATAAAGTCTGATAAAGTCAAGGGGGAAGAATGGGGAGAAGCCCGTAGTGAGCCAAAAGCAACGGGAGAAAATATTTAAACAACGTGATTCAGCTTTCCATTTCCACAACTACTAGAAGACCTACAGCTGTCAGACAGAAGGCTCACGTCACATCTACGTCGTCAAGCTCAGTCTGAGCCTGCGCAGTTCGCTCAGCCATCAGGAAGTGAGTGCTCCTATACTGACATCAGTTAACGCCGTAGAAGGCAATGGGATCCCTCCGTCCACTTCTTTTACTGTCTATGGTTTTTCCCCATTGACTTTCATTATAACCACATTTTTTGATTGCAAAGCCTTGACACCATAGCCTAGAAATCTAGACGCACCCTAGCGGCAGCAAATCTAATATGCCTAGTCGAGGTGATGTGCCTGTGACGATCTCGCGAGACATCAGGTACGATCTAACATGGCGGCGCCCTGGACTCAGCTAAAACAAAACAGAACGATCTCCTTGTAAGTACTTTACTATTTCAACGTCGATCACTTCAAATAACAGAACCGGATTAAAGCCCATCGTGGAATACCTGGAAAAGTTCATAGACAGCTACTTCAACAATTTGACCAACATGCCACAACCCCAAAAGAAACAACCGCGCCGGGAATACTCAGCAGAGTCCGAGGATGGAACTACTACAACAATAGAGGTGGGACTTCTAGAATCCATAAACAATAAACTGGCAATTCTTGAACTGCTCCATCAAGACATCAAAGATCTTAAAACCAGCCTTGAGTTCAGTCAATCACAGATTGACTCATTGCAAAAAGACAATAAAGAAATGCATACAAAGATATCAGAACTCACAGCAACAATTACACATATTACAAACGAAAATAAACTATTGAAAGATTCCGTATTAGACATCCAGTGCCGCAGCATGCGAGACAACCTGATCTTTTCGGGTATACCAGAACAAATCCAAGATAACCCGGAACAAGCAATTAAAGATTTCATGCATTCTTCTCTTAAACTCCCACTAGAATCTGTCAACAATATTACCTTCCACCGCGTCCACCGCCTCGGATCTAACAAAAATGCAGACACTAAACGACCGCGTCCCATCATTGCAAAATTTGAGCATTACAAACAGAAAGAACTGGTTAAGAGCAAGGGCAGAGAACTGCGCGGAACTACATTCGGGCTTAACGATCAATACCCTCGAGAGATTCAGGACAGACGGAGAATATTGATTCCGGTCATGAAACAATTTCGCCAAAATGGAAGGAAAGCAGTTCTCACTGTAGACCGACTATATGTAGACGGCCAACTTTACAGGAATGACACTATGTACTGGTTATAATCCATCACGAAGAAAAAAGAAAAGAAAAAAAACATGCCGCCAATGAATGCACTACAAGATAAATAATAATCACCTACTTAACGTATTCAAAAGTTTTCTGTATATTCGCTTGGAAAAAAGAGTTATTACTGTTGCATGTGGAGTTTGTCTGACACTGAATATATACTACTTGTATATTTTATATCATATAATAGGGTACAGATATTTATGATAAATATTGAACAAAGCTATATAAACATCATTACATAGAATGTCACATCTTAAATTAGTTAGCTGGAACGTACGAGGCATCAACTCAGCAGCTAAAAGGTCCAAAATTTTAAACCACATCAAAAAACTAAAGGCAGATGTATGTTTATTGCAAGAAACTCATCTTTTGGAATCAGAACACAAGAAATTAGGAAATACGCAATTAACACAAATATACTCTGCATCCTTTAACTCAAAGAAAAGAGGTGTAGCTATATTAATTAATAAAAACATAACTGTTATTAATCACTCAGCCATATGTGACCCAGACGGACGATATGTTATTATCAATATAATCTTTAACAATAAATCACAGACCATTGCTAATATCTACGGACCAAACACAGATGATCCCCAATTTTTCCATAATTTTTTCTCCTCAATAGCTAGCCTTTCCCAATCAGCCATCATAATCGGAGGAGATTTTAATACAGTTATAGATCCTACTCAAGACAAATCGAATACACCACCACATTTTAAACCATGGCAATCTACAGAAACCATTAAACAGTACATGAATGACCTAGGTCTTGGCGATAGCTGGAGACTTAAAAACTCAAACTCAAGAGAATACAGTTATTTTTCAGCAGTTCATAAATCATATTCACGCATTGATTATTTTTTGACAAGCAATTCCCTCATCCCGGATATTTTAAATACAACAATAAACCCTATCATCATCTCTGATCATGCACCAATCTCTATAACTATGTCTAATAGAAACAATACTAAAAAATCATTCAGATGGAGGATGAATATATCATTACTTCAAGACAAAGAATTTAATGACTACTTTAAAAAGGAATGGGCATCCTTCATGGAAATAAACGACACACCAGACATCTCTGCGGTAACTCTATGGGAAACAGCTAAAGTTGTACTTAGAGGAAAAATCATTTCATACTCCACATACAAATACAAAAAGGAACAAAGGCGAGAAAAAGATTTAGAAAATAAAATGCATACATTACACAATGTTTATTCTCAAAATCCCAATGAACAGATTCTAAAGGAAATAAATACAACAAAAGGTGAATATGATGACATATTAAATAAAAGGATAGAATTCCAAAAACAATGCCTCAGATATACACAATTTGAACATAATGATAAATCAGGTAAATACCTGGCTAATTTACTCAAACATAATAGAGAAAAGTCACTTATTCCCGTAATCAAGAATCCAGAAGGAAAGACACTCCACACCCTACAAGACATCAATGATACTTTTCGCACTTTTTATAAATGTTTATACAGTAATACTAAAGAACCGAAAATTATGGACACTAAATTGTTTCTTTCCAACTTATTTTTACCCACTCTGACCACAACACAAAGAGATTCATTAGAAGAATCTATTTCAGAAATTGAATATAAACAAGCTCTGGACTCTCTATCAAACAATAAAGCCCCAGGTTTAGATGGATACCCACCAGAATATTACAAACATTTTTGGACAACCATATCACCATTATTCATGCGAATGACGGCAGAAATTAAAAACACTTCTTCTATCCCACCTCATATGAATTCAGCACTAATATCACTCCTGCTTAAACCAAATAAAGACCCAACATTAAGCACTAGTTATCGCCCATTATCTCTTTTAAATACTGATTTAAAAATTATTAGTAAAACTTTGGCAACACGACTCGAATCAGTAATTTCATCTCTCATCCATCCAGACCAAACAGGTTTTATCAAAGGACGCCAGTCATCAAACAATACCAGAAGACTATTCAACATCATGGACCTATGCAATAAAAACAAAAAAAAGACCATAATCATCTCTAGACGCAGAGAAGGCATTTGATAAAGTTAATTGGTACTTCCTTCATATGACACTTAAAAGATTTGGATTTGGAGACTGCTTCATTCATTGGATTAAAACACTCTATAATACTCCACTAGCATCTGTTTTAACTAATGGCATAATATCATCACCATTTCAACTCCAGCGAGGCACTCGCCAAGGATGCCCATTATCACCATTACTTTTCGCCTTATTTATAGAACCTCTTGCTGCTGCAATAAGACAAAATGAAAACATTTCTGGAGTTTTATCAGGTAAAACTAATCATAAAATTTCACTGTATGCAGACGACATCCTATTATTTGTACAAAATCCAGAAACATCACTTAAAGAAATAATTAAACTCATCGACGAATATTCTGCCATATCAGACTACTCCATAAACTGGACCAAATCAACAATTTTACCACTGAATATACAACCACAAGACAGAAGTATACAGAACACACCATTCAAAATTAATAATATTACATACTTAGGAATAAACATATCCCAGAACCTCTCTGACTTGTTCAATCTCAATTTTATCACACTACTGAAAACAATAGAAGATGATTTAACTCGATGGATGAACCTACCACTTTCCATCATTGGTCGTATTGCAACAGTTAAAATGTGTATTCTACCCAAACTCCTTTATTTATTCAATATGACTCCGGTACAACCAACTACATCATTAAACCAAATAATTAACAAATTCTATTGGAAAAAAAGGAATCCTAAAATAAGCTTACAAACACTACAAAAAAATAAAGACCAAGGCGGTCTAGCAGCACCAAATTTTCAAAATTATTACTTAGCATCCAAACTTCAATACTTTTGCAAATGGATCACAGGTGACAGCTCCCAAAACCCATGGCTAGCGTTAGAACAAGCAGAATGCAAAGAAATAACAATATCTGATCTTCCATTTATCACTAAAAAAATCAAACAGAACAACCTTTTTAAAAACATAACGATTACACCAACTCTCACTGCTTGGTGGCAAATTAATACACTGACACAACATGAGCTGACACCACACATCAACTCACCTATATGGCACAACCCGGATTTCACTATAAACAAAACTCCACTAAACAATATTAAATGGAAAGAGAAAGGTATCACACATCTACATCACCTGTTTACTGGGAACACATTCGCTACATTTACAGAATTAAGTCAGAAATTTACCTTGGGAAAAGAACATTATTACTACTACCTTCAAATCAGGAATTCTATTAAAACCACAGTTGGAAACCAAGATATCGCACAACCTCCCCCAATTCTTAAACATATCACCAAAATTAGTAATTCAGTAAAAACACTTAGTAAATTATACACTCTAATATTGTCTATAGATACTAAAGCAATTGCAGCACCAGTTAAACAATGGGAAAAAGATCTCAAAATCACCACAAATGATGAATTTTGGAAAACAGTTTGCAGAAATACTTTTATATTAAGTACAAACACAAACATCCAGTTAATTCAGTATAAAATTATACACAGAACACACATAACACAGCATAACATGTTTAAAATGGGGCTGACAACTTCTGATAAATGTACTAACTGCAGTTTAAATACACCAGACACTTACCTTCATGCACTCTGGCTATGCCCACCGGTTAATCAGTTCTGGATAGATGTCACTAATAAACTATCAGATCTCTTTAAAAGTACTATCAACGCACTTCCACTCTTATGTCTTCTAGGTGACACATCTGAAATTAACCTCCCCTTGGAACATAAAAAACCTCTACTCCTATCTCTAGCTATCGCCAAGAAAACAATACTTCTCAATTGGAAAAATAAATACCAAATATCAATTAAACAATGGCTTCATCTACTAAGAGACCATGTTATTAAAGAGAAACAAACATCAGCAACTAAAAATCAATTGCACAAATTTAATACAGTTTTCAATCCACTACTCTCATCGTTACATATTGATTAAAATTAGCTGATGAGTCGATGCCTCAATTAAGATTTATGGTATTTTAAATAGATTAATAATCACACGAAAATTAAATTATACTAGTTATATTACATTACAATGTATTATACTTCTGCAATGATTTATAAGTATACACTTAAAATTATTATATATATAAAGCTGCATATTAACAATACTTTTTGTTGTTGGTGATGGTGGTAGTAGAAATTTGGATATTCATCTCTTCCGTCATGAATCACATTTCAGAAACATTATGTATACATTCTGGGTAGCCTACTTGAATTTATTAAATATAAATGGTCTGGGTCGGGCTGCTGCTCTGGTGCTGTTGGTGGGCACGGCTGACATGTCCTGCTGGCGGGTTCATCAACACAGACTCGGTGCTTGGGATCCTCTCCCTTTTGCCACCTCAACCTCAAATCACTCCTCTCATGTAAATAAAAAACATTTACCAATATCTGGGCTGGATGTGGTGTCTCTGGCTGGGGAGCTAACCGGTGCACACCAGGGTCCATACTACAGATTTAAAAAAAAAAAAATAAATAAATAAAAATTTAAAAAAAAAAAAAAAAACTGGGCTGGGCAACAAAAATGTATGTTTTGTTTTATCAGGCCACATCCAGACTAGGGGAGCCTGGTTTGGAGGTGCCTGTTAGGGTGCCCCAGTGTATTTGATCAAGGACTCAACAGAGCATAGAGGATCATTTGAGGAGTGTGTCGCTGGCGGCAGGGAGGGTCCCAGGTGGATCAGATGAAGGTGACTGTGTCCGGGGGGGTCTGTGGGTGGTGGTCACTGACAGCGCTGGAGCGGCTCCCGGACATAGACCATAGTGTCCCTCCACAATAACTGGATTGCCTGGTTTATCGTTCCATCAATATCGTGATTTATATTACTTTGAATATCTAATCCTAACATTACATCTATTATTATTATTACTGTTATTATTATCATATATATTATAGCTAATGTTATCACTAATAGCTACTATCACTACTACTATTACTATTAGCTACTATTACTATCACTACTATTATTACTATTACCTACAATCAATACTACTATTACGATAATTACAAATATTACTGTCACTACTACTGATACTTTTAACTATTACTACTATCACCATTACTGTTACTATTACTGTTACTACTACAGTTATTATTTATTATTTTTTGTTATGATTACTACCTCAAGTATAAATGTGTTACTATTACTATAAGCATCTCAAATTACCCTTATCTCTTAATACTCCATTGCTTAAACTTACCAAATATACCTGCATACATCACTATATTTATATTCAGTTGTTGTTGTTGTTTTTTTGTTTTTTTTTTGATGGTTTTCCTCTCTGTTTGTTATTGTATTGTTTTTGTTTTTTGTTTTCTTTGTTGGTTCTCCTCTCTATTTGTTATGGTTTGGTTTTTCTACCCACTATACATGTATGTATGTCTATGATCACTTGCATTGTATAAGCTACTGTAATTTGTTAATTTGCTATAAAAAAAATTTCTCTAAAAAATAAAAAAATAAAAAAAAATCTAATATACCTTGAGTATTGTCTAGCAACTCTCAATACACGTCTGAGCTGTAAAAACCAAACTTTGGTCATGCCAATCACATTGCGTATAGAGTCGGTGGGCGGGGCTTAACATAGTCACGGCAAAGTTGTGCTTGGATGCTACTAAACACAGAAGCTGGTGAACAGTGGTCTTACGAATCGGCTTTGGAGTTAAGCTTTTCTCTAAGAAAAGAACAAGGAAACGGCACTGAAGTCATTCTTAAAAAAGGGAAGATGTATTCAGAGTTTTGCCGACCAGATACAGTGAATGTTTAATCTATCAACGAGCTCAGATTCACATTGCTCTGGTTGGCTGTAGCTCTATCCTATCGCGTGCAGAGGGAGTTTGAAAGACAACCATTTATCCCCCTCGGAGCCCTGTATCCCCCTCGGAGCCCTGTCAATGGTGAGTTTCCAGACCAAACATTTTGATGTGGGTCTGGCTTGTCAGGCTAATGACACCATATACTCATTCATTTATTATTTTTGATGGTTTTCCCTGTTGGAAAGATGTCAGATTTGTCATTTTTACAGTTGATAACCAGGTGGAACCATTAACCTTTAGATAGAACAGTTTCTGTGGAGTTTTCTATGGACTTTTATATAGAGTATAACAGCATATTATTGTGAGTAAGATTGAGAGTGAGTAATTCCTCCATGCAGATGTCCTCTAGAGCAGTGATGTTTTGGGGCCGTCGCTGGGCAACACAGATTTTCAACTCCCTCCAAAGATTTTCTATGGGGTTGAGATCTGGAGACTGGCTAGGCCACTACAGGACATTGAAATGCTTCTTATGAAGCCACTCCTTTGTTGCCAGGGCGGTGTGTTTGGGATCATTGTCATGCTGAAAGACCCAGCCACAATTAATCTTCAATGCCCTTGCTGATGGAAGGAGGTATTTACTCAAAATCTTAATACATGGGATTCTTCTCCCCCCATTCATTCTTTCCTTTACATGGATTAGTTGTCCAGGTCCCTTTTCAGAACAACAGCCCCAAAGAATAATGTTTCCACCCCAATGCTTCACAGTAGGTATAGTGCAACTCAGCATTATTTCTCCTCCAAACACGACAAGTTGAGCTTTTACCAAAAAGTTATATTTTGGTTTCATTTGACCATATGACACATTCTCCCAATCCTCTTCTGGGTCATACAAATGCTCTCAAGCAAATTTCAGACGGGCATGGACATGTATTGGCTTAAGCAGGAGGACATGTCTGGCACTGCAAGACCAGTCCCATGGCGGCGTAGTGTATTACTGATGGTAGCCTTTGTTACTTTGGTCCCAGCACTCTACAGGTCATTTACTAGGTCCCCCGTGTGCTTCTGGGATTTTTGCTCGATGTTCTTGTGATAATTTTTGAACCCATGGGATGAGATATTCTGTGGAGCCCCAGATCGAGGGAGATTATCAGTGGTCTTATATGTCTCCCATTTCCTAATAATTGCTCCGACAGTTGATTTATTCACAACAAGCTGCTTACGTACTGTCTTCCCAGCCTGGTGCAGGTCTACAATTTTGTTTCTGGTGTCCTTTGACAGCTCTTTGGTCTAGACCATAGTATAGTTTGGAGTCTGACTGTTTGAGGTTGTGGACAGTTGTCTTTTATACTGTTAATGAGTTCAAACAGGTGTTATTAATACAGGTAAAGAGCGGAGGACGGATGAGCCTCTTAAAGAAAATGTTAAGGTTTGTGAGAACCAGAAATCTTGTTTTTTTGTAGGTGACCAAATATTCTTTTATCACGATATCCTTTTACACAGACTTGAGCATGTAGTTGGGTTTCGGGGGCCCGTGCTGAACTGGTTTGCCTCTTATATCAAAGAGAGCACTTTTTCAGTGAAAGTAGGAAATATTTTTTCATCTCGCGCTCCAATTTCTTACGGTGTACCCCAGGGTTTCATTTTAGGATCTCTTCTATTTGCTTTATATATGCTTCCACTTGGACAAATTTTCCAGAGACACAATTTATCATACCACTATACAGACGATACTATAAAAAATACAGCTATATCTTCCTTTTACATAGCTATATCTTCCTTTTAAAAACAACAAAGGATCTGTGTCTACTCTGTTTGACTGTCTGTGTGATGTAAAATGTTGGATGGATATGAATTTCTTACAGCTGAACAATGACAAAAGTGAAATCTTTATCTTTGCCCCATCAGATCTGACTTCGGTAACACTTTATAATAACGTTCAGTTGTAAGTCATTTATAAGTGGTTAGTTAATGATGAACTAATCATTTACAAAACATTCATAAATGATTATCAAGTGATATGCTAACATTTTATAAATGTTTTGTAAATTCCGTTACAAGTCATTTACAAATGATTAGTAAATAATTAACTAATGATTTATGAAACATGACTACTTGTTCATTAATGATTAATGAGTGATTTGTTAATTATTTTACTTATATTTAGTAGATTCAGGTATATGTGATTTACAAATGATTAGTTAATAATGAACTAATGATTTACAAAACATGACAATGCATTTCATAAATGTTACTTTAAATGCATGTTACAAATGTTACATAAATGTATGTTTTGTAGATTCAGTTATACATTATTTACAAGTTATTAGATAATGATAAACTAATAATTTACAAATTATAACTATACATTTATAAATCCTTTAATCCTTTTATAAATCCTCCTCCTAATTTATAAAACAGATCCTTAGTAAATGGTTAAGTTACTAGTTAATATATTATTAATCAACGAAATGTCAATATACTATTATCTCAATAAATTGTTAATCATTAACAAATGATGATCAAACCATTAGTAAATGATGAGTAGCCCATATAATGTATTGTTGCATATCCCAATGCATCAGCTCAATACGTATTTAATTCTTTGCATTTGTAAAAGTAGACATGATTTTATACATATAAATAGGCTACTTTTTATTGCAAAAACTGACTAAAAACAGTATAAAAGTATTAGCTCATGTTGTATTCAACGTTTTCTTAAGTCATACGATATCTTTATGTGAAGATCAGAGTTGAAAGCATATTTATCCTATTTATCATTCAAATAATACTCCTGTCCTGACTCTTTAGCAGGAAGCAATCGGTCACATGACACACGAGAGCCAATGGCATTTTACAATCAAAGCTGACGTAATGACGCAATTGGTCATGAGACACATGACAGCCAATGCTGTCAAAGCTGACGTGACGTTTCTTCCGGAAGTTCTGGGCGGCAAATTTTGAAATGTGTTAATCATTAATCATCGGCCGGTTGATGGACTCGACGCTGCTGATCACTTCTGGGGATTTACTTCACACAAACCAATCGTTTGGCCTCGGGACACTTGGAATATTTGTACTTTTTGAATAAATTGTTCCTGCAGTCGTATCTGCCTGTTTTTTTTTGTTTTTTTCAAAACACAAACGGGTAGGTTAAGGGAAGGGATTGGTTGTGACGAATTGGAGTTAAATGCTTTCAGTATTTAGATGAATTACCTATTTACACATTTCTATTGCAACAGGTGAGGAATAGCAGAATTTAATTTTCACATTTAATGTTACATTTGTTGTGGCAACCAATGGACGCATTTCTAACGTAAACGGGTGAGAAATATCTACAAATGATGTGTAAAACATTTACAAGTAATGAATAGTCTACACTTTAGATTAGGGGACGCTAAAAGCATTGTAAATGCCTTGTATACGTGTACAGATCATTTGTAACGGGTAAGAAATATCTACAAATGATGTGTAAAACATTTCCAAGTGATGAATAGTCTACACTTTAGATTAGGGGACGCAGAAAGCGTTGCAAATGCCTTGTATACGTGTGCAGATCATTTGTAACGGGTGATAAAGATTTGTAAATGATTTATTCATGCGTATACAACATCATCTCTAACAGGTGATGAACACTTTGAGGTGTGTACTTTAATGTAAATGCTGACTGGTGAGGGTATAGACACGTGCACCTGATGCTTCACTGGAGGGTAAACCAGTTCACATTATCACTTACATTAGACCCATCACAAAGCACAAGTCTGCACCATTAAAGGGGGGGTGAAATGCTGTTTCATGCATACTGAGCTTTTTACACCTTTAAAGACTTGGATTCCCATCCTAACATAGACAAAGTTTCAAAAACTAATGTTGGACGTTTGATGGAGTATGTCTGTGTTAAAAATACTCCTTCCGGTTTCTCACAAGTTTCGGCGAGTTTTTTTCGAGTATGGGTCTACTTGACGTTAAATAGATCGGAAGGTCCTTGTATGGGCTGTACGGGCTCTTCTCCCGGAAGGGTGCGCGCGCGTAACTAGAGGGAGAGAGAGGAAATGCACGCCGTAAACAGTCTCTCAGGTGCAGATCCAGTCGTCCGTGAACACTTATGACGCGCCGCGCTCCACTTTATTCCTATGGGTGACGTCGAGCGACTTCAACGCTTCAGCACAGCATTCCGGGAAGGCAGCGCTGCATTTGAACCGATTTGAACGCAGAAATGACGGGAAGCTTCAAGGCATCGCTTCAGTCGCGTCGCAAAGTGGATTTCCACGGTCACTGCTGTCACAGGACTTCACCAAATCATACCAAAGAAGTGTGTTTTTGACAGAGCGGTCCCAGCGATAAAGATTAGGTCCTGCTTTGGAAGCAGCCGGTGAGTAAATCAACTTCAAATGTCTGCTATTGGCTACCGTCGCATGAGTAAACATCAGTAAACAATACGATCGCGTGCTTCGTCATTCAAATGCGCTAACGGTTACTCCATTGTTGTTCTGTATAACACTAGTCTGACTCTGACGTGCTAAACCGTTTTGCTTGCTACCTCTAAGGTCTAGTCACATACAATAGTCCATAAACCGAATCATGTCCTCATAAACTGCGCGTACAGACACACAAAGGCCCCTAAATACAGTACATACCACAGAGACGGACATCCTGATGTTGCCTTTTCTCCTGTTAAATTTATTTCAGCCTCAGATTTGATTGTGGATCATTATCTGTATTAGCTGAGATAGCTGAGATGGGTTTCTCCACGCTTGAGGACATCACCGCTTTGTGCACATTCGTCATTCTTTAGCTCCGCCCACACGATACGCCTCCAGGCGCTCGGTTTTTTCCGGAAAGACTCGGTACAGCCCATATTTCTTTTATAAATATGATAAAACTAAAGACTTTTCGGAGATATGAAGGATGCAATACTACTCTATAGGTACTCAAGATTGACATGAGATTGACTGAAACTGAGTGTTTCACCCCCCCTTTAAGTTAAAGGATTTAACTTAACGCACTGCAATCCCCTGACTTTAAGTCATTCTAAAAAATGTATTAATTTGACAACTAGTAATTTATCATTCTTTAAAAAAAAAATGGTGTGGGTTTTAACAGACCAGCTTAAAAATGTAATGATGCATCAATAAATTATATATTCATTATCTACTAATGGTTTGATCATCATTTGTTCACAATTAACAATTGTTTATTGATATAATGGTACACTGACATTTCAGTGATTAATAATATATTAACTAGTAACTTAGCCATTTACTAAGGATCTGTTTGGTTATTTTATATGTTATTTTTTAAAGATAACTTACAGATTTGCAAATTGTTAGCATATTATTCTTAATCATTTATGAATGTATACTCATGATTTGTAAATGATTAGTTTATCATTATCTAATAACTTTAATGTATAACTGAATCTACAAAATATACAAAAAAGTAACAATTTAGTAACATTTATGAATGCATTGTCATGTTTTGTAAATCATTAGTTCATTATTAACTATTAAACTGTAAATTACTTATAACTTAATCTACTAAATATATGTAAAATAATCAACAAATCACTCATTAATCATTAATGAACACGTAGTCATGTTTCATAAATCATTAGTTAATTATTTACTAATCACTTGTAAATGACTTGTAACGGAATTTACAAAACATTTATAAAATGTTAGCATATCACTTGATAATCATTTATGAATGTTTTGTAAATGATTAGTTCATCATTAACTAACCACTTATAAATGACTTACAACTGAACGTTATTATAAAGTGTTACCCTGACTTCTACCATAGTCCGTCAGCTTGGTTCTCTGTTCTCAAATGTTCATGACTGTGTCAGGAATCTTGCTGTAATTTTTGATTCCAGCCTTACAATTCCAGAGTTTCAATAAGCAGATTAATGCTGTGGTAAAAAGCAGTTTCTTCCAACTGAGATCTATTGCTAAAATTAGGATGATGCTATCAAAGAAAGACCTTGAAACCGTCATTCATGCATTTATCACCTCGAAGCTGGACTATTGTAATTCGTTGTACCAGGGTTTGCCTAATTCATCTGTAAATAATTTGCAAATGTTTCAGAACGCAGCAGCCAGACTACTAACTGGCACAAAAAAAAAGCATCAGCACATCACTCCTGTGATAGCCTCTCTTCATTGGATACCGGTTAGGTCACGGATTGATTTAAAAATGTTGCTTTTTGTTTTTAAAGCCCTGCATGGGCTTGCACCTCAGTACATTAGTGATCTTCTTGTTATGCACAATGCCTCAAGATCCCTGCGCTCTTCGAATAAACTTCTACTTTCTATTCCTCCCTATCGTTATAAGACTAAAGGTGACCGGGCTTTCCCTGTAGCGGCTCCTCGACTCTGGAACTGTCTTCCTCTTAGTATCAGATCTTCCCCCTCTGTTGCTACTTTTAAAGCATCCTTAAAAACTCATTTATATTCTTTATGTTTTATCTAATGGTGTTAATGCTTTACCATGTACCCTCAATGTTTATATCTAATGTGTAATTCTGTTTTGATTTTGTTTTAATGCTTGTATACAGCACTTTGGTGACAACCTTGGTTGTTTTAAATGTGCTATATAAATCAATAAACTAAACTAAACATAACATACTAATTTTCCACCATAATTTGTAAATAAATTCTATAAAATTCAGACAATGTGATTTTCTGGATTTTTTTTCTCATTCTGTCTCTCATAGTTGAAGTGTACCTATGATGAAAATGACAGGCCTCTATTATTTTTTTAAGTGGGCGAACTTGTGTAGTTGGTGGCTGACTAAATACTTTTTTGCCTCACTCTATGGGCCAGGGCTCGCAAAGCCCAACGTCATAAATAGTGAAATAACATTCCTTTCTTGATCTGCGTTGTTCACTTTCTTGACTTGATATTTGAAGGGTGCGGTGCTTGTATCCACCAATCAGGTGGGCCAAGTAATAAAAAAAATTAACTTTGAATCAATCGCGGGTGAATTAAAGATAAATCATTGTGTTTGTTTGATAAAGACGTTTTGCAAGCCCTGTGAGAGAATCATTCAAATTGCCTCTTTCAAAACAATTCCTCCCTCATGAGAACTGACAGGGGAGCAAAAGCTCATTAAATATTCAAATCTTATCCAATTCTAGCCATGGGCATTTACTTCCATGTCTTTAGTGTGGCATGCCCATTAAAGCCAAGCATGCAGGAGAGAGCCTCAAAACCATTGTAGAAAATATTACTCGTTCATTATGGTGTTTTAGAAAGTAAAAACCACATGAACGTCATTAGTTGACCTCAGACAGCAGTATAAAAAAATAAATATAAACAGTTCATGACACCTTTAATTTCAATATTGATTCAACATCAGTGAGGTAGAATCCACCATAGCGTAACGTTGATTCAACAATATTACCATTGATTATTTTTGGTAATTTCAATATGATTCAACATCAGTGATGTAGAATCCATCATAGTGTAATGTTGATTCAATAGCATTACCACTGATTTTTTTCACCATTGATTCAACATTAAATGCGGGTGCAAACATGATATTGAACTAACATCAGTTTATAGTGTTGAATCAACGATTACTACAATTGATTTTTTTGTTGAAATCTTAACATTGTTTCAACAGTAACTGAGGGCGCAAAAGTGATGTTGAAAAACTATTCTGTAATGTTAAATCAATGATATAACCATTGATGTGTGGTTGAAATTATTTCAACAGTAAGTGAGGGTGCAAAAGTTATGTTAAAAAATATCACTTTGTAATGTTGAATCAATATTATTACCATTGATTTGTGGTTAAAATCTCAGTATTGCTTCAACATTTTAATATAATTGGCATTTACGCATCAACCGAGTATGTTTACATGCACCTCCTTAAAGGTGCCCTAGAATGAGTTGAAACAATATTTTAAAATGTTCTCTGATATCTACATATAGGGTATGTGACTTATTTAAGGGTTAAAATTGTCCAGATACGGTTTGACAGGTCCATTTACAACCCCAGAAACGTCCCTAGGATGTAATGGTCTGTTTTTGCCTTATTTGGAAGGGTCATGAATATTAATGTAGAGTTCGGCTATGATTGGCGGAAACATATCTACCGTATACTGTCAATCACAAGTTTGTTTTTTAAACGAAAAAAAATTATCGAATTAATAGATTAAAAAATCTGTTTTTCCTTTGTGTTTGTCACAAACAAGATTTACATAAGAAGGAGGAAATAATGGTGTTTGAGACTCACTGTATGTGATGTCCATGTACTGAACTCTTGTTATTCAACTATGCCATGGTTAATTACATTTTTCATTCTAGGGACATTTAAGCCGATTGTGTCTAATAAACTGACAATGAACATGGTCACGTAAACGCGGTAACCCGTTTTCTTTTATCGGAGTAAGGTTATAAACAGCGTAAGGATAAACCAATCAGGACAGGTAGTTTTTTGCTTCTTACCCCGATTTCGCGCAGCATGTAAACGCATTAACCTGCTTTCTGTCAGCTCATTGAAGTGTGTATGTGTGATAGGTGACGAAAACACATAATCAGAGCAAATGTAAATACATCCAGACAGAGTAGGCTAGCGTTTTGCATGAAATAAGGACATGTATCATAAACTCAGACTCTTTTAAGACCCATAAAATTGTAAAGATGTGTTCTCATCTCATGCAGCAGAAGTAGAAGTTCAGTCAAAATGCTGCATCTGTAACTACATAAGGGATAATATGAGCCGTAAATCTCTGAGCATACTGTAGGGCAGCATCTTGAATCTCCAGAGAAATTACAGCGAGGAAAGCAAACACATTTGTAGAAGGATATTCTAACAAAAACCATATGTACAAAAATATTCAGATTCAGAATCAATCTGTATGAATACTGTATAGATATTTTATTATACAGTTCTGGAAAAAAATGGAATTTGATGGGCATGTAAATATATAAATATCTCTCTTTTGGATTCTAAGTGTGACACTTCCGTAGACTTGGTAAACACAGCCTGATCTGCTGGCAATTTGAGCAGGCAGGAAACCTGTAAATTGTTTTATCCTGCTTCTGTTACAAATTGGCTGAAACCAATAACAAACTGGTTTATCCACCTGGTTCACTACATGGCTAATTGGTCTAATTGGTTGAGGGACTATCCAATTGCATACAGAGTCATTTTAACTAATGCCCCTGATCACACATTTTGTTAGCCTGACAAGCCAGACCCACATCAAGATGTTTGGTCTGGAAACTCACCATAGACAGGGCTCAATCCGAGGGGCGGGATAAACGGTTGTCTTTCAAACTCCCTCTGCACGCGATAGAATAGCGCTCCCACCAACCAGAGCAACGAAGGTGAAACAGAGCTTGTTGATAGATTAAACATTCACCGAATCCGGTCGGCTAAACTCCGAACACATCTTCCCTTTTTAAGAATGACTTCAGTGCCGTTCTTTGTTCTTTTTTCAGAGAAAAGCTTAACTCCAAGTGATTGGCCCGTCCAGAGTGAGGGGAATACAGCTCAGAATCATTAGACGACACTTGCGGGCAGATTAAATTTGCTGCCGCTAGGTTGCGTCTAGATTTCTAGGCTAACATTTTGTGGTATGATTGGTTGAAGGACTATCCAATTTCATACAGACTCATTTGAACTACGCCTGTTGATCATGTCTCTTTAAGTAGAAAAAACAGAACAGACTCCCCAGACAAATGTTTAGTCTTAAAGGATTGAGCTTTATCTGGTGATAGCCAGAAAAACACTTTCTTGAAGTTCTGCAATAAATAACTATTTCAGAAAGAAGCACAATTTTGTTGCTCACCTTTTTGAACAGCCTTTGGAAACCATGTTTTGGTGCAATTACATTGAAACATTACTCATTGATTCATCTAAAAAACTGGTTATAAAAGTTTATTTTGATAATATGGTTACTGACCTCCATTGGTGCCATGTGCGAGGTGGGGTGGCACAGTGATCTCTCTCCTCTCTAACGCACACATGCCCTGCAAACCTTCATCCAGACCAGAGATCAACTTCCCTTGACCTAACGTGACACGCATGGGTTCTGGGTAGTCATCTCTGCAGACAATACATTAATAATACTATCAACATAATAATAATAATAATAATAACAAAGTAAAACTCAAAAACAGGTAATACATTCAAATTAAATTATAAACAGACTTTCACTAACAATTCACAGAAAATGCTTTGCAGGTTTCCCAAAAATTTGAGTTAAATATTGTACATTATAAGTATCTTGTACATCATATATCCATGGTTGAAAGTGCCATACATTTTTGTAAAGTTTGCTGTTTGGTGTCAATTCACGTTGTTTCTATATAATTGTGCAGATCAGATGCATTTTAATAACTGCAAAAAGCTTAATTGGCCAACATAAATTAACTTTACAACTTTTTTGGCACTGGCACAACTAAAATGAGAACAAGTACTAGTCAGGTGAAATAAGAGGCAACCTCTACCTTTTAAATTGGATCCATACAAAGATGCAACACACATGTAACATGAACAGTTATTATTTTTTATTTAATAAAAATAATAATAACAGTACATTCTATTTATATTGGACAATAAAAGCGTAATGGCAGGTTCTGAAACTGTAGACGTAGTTAGAAGAGAGGATAACAGATCAAGATCTACAGGGTCGCGGAAGGCAATTCACCATCTATGATCGCTTATGATATGCTGAGGGAGAAACTTGAATTAGAAATGTTGGTATCCCTTCAGATTGAGAGAGCACATTGTGTGCTTGTTCCATGGCCACCAGAAACCACCCCACAAAGATCAATTGTGATGAACTTTCTCAGATATAGACTGAAGGAGGAAATTGTCTGGCATTAATCGCAATTATACCCCTGATGTAATAAAGCACAAGGAATTTTAATTAAATTAAAGTGACATTATTAAATTTAAAATAATTAAAATGTTAAAATAATTAAAGTGAATTTACAGCATAACTTTCGGTAATTATAGTGTAACTATAAAGTAAGTATGTGTATAAGGGAACAATATGTATAAAGGGGTACTATCAGGAAAATTGACAAATTATTTATACTGTAAGTATTTTTTAATTAAGGGGTATCTGTGTAGTTACGGGGTAAGTATGAATGTGCGGGCTGTAAATTATAGTGGCTCTTTTTCCCCTCGTTTCATGAAGTTAATAAACTTTTCGTTTCAAATGATAACATCCTGACAGAAAGAGGCACATTTTGTCCCTTTCTCTTTCTTTTCTTTTCTTGTTCCTCTTCTTCATTTTCATTATTTCCATTGATGGATGTTAGGAGGAATCCCATGTCTTCTGAAATTTTGCCCCCAAGATGGCCTTAAGTATAGTGCATTGCATATGCAATAAGTGCATTGTATCAAATGATTAATTAAATGTACTTAAGGCCACCTAATAAGTAAGAAGTCCGAAATTTTGTATTATTATTTATTAAAAGAAAAATTAGTACACCAAGAAATGCTGTCATAATTTAGTAATCATTTCATATCCGATTAGCTGTACCAGCGCGTCACATCTATGTTTGTTGCCACCGTCATCCATCATTAGTTTAGTCTAGTCCTGCTGTGTTTAATTAACTATCATATGTGTCACCTGTCACCTGTCCCCCTCATTATGTTCATCAGTGTGTATTTAATTCCTCTGTTTTCCCTGTCTTGTGCCATCCACGTATCCCTTTATACGTCTATGTTTACCAGTTCCAAGTTCTTCTTCGTCTTCGTGAGTTGTGATCAACACTGGTGCGTGACAGCGTGCATGAGGTGCTACAAGCTTTCATGACGTTCTTATGCATCTGAAACACACATGAGAACTGGCATCTCTTGTCTTTTATTCTTGTTTGTTTCTAATTGGTATTATCATATATTGGGCCCTATCTTGCACCCAGCGCAATTGACTTTGTACACCGACGCATGTGTCATTCCTATTTTGCACCCGCTCAAAGCGCGCTTTACCCTCCACAGAAGCACAGCGCTAAACTAGTGAATGAACTTGCGCTCCCTGGGCGGTTCAGCGCAAAAAAAAGAGGCGTGTTCCAGCGCAAACAATCCCTGGTGCTATTTTGCTGTTCCATTAAACAATTGCGCCACTGACCAGAAAAAACCTAGTCTAAAGTCAGTGGCGCATTGCGCGTTGTTCATTATGATATTTTAAGGGCGCATGCTTGACCATAATGTATAGCGTGCACAACGCGCATACACTTTGCTCATGTAATCTACACAGATGCAAGTTATTTTTGCAAATAATAAATTGTTACACTAAAAAAATATTAACACATGAGATGACGGAAATCATTGTGTTGTACGAGGAAGATGTGAAAAAATAGGCATAAATCTAGCTTACAAATTATTCAATTGTAGTAATTAAGGATCAGACCTGTTTGCCCAATAGTGGCAAGACATATATGTATATAAGGACATCTGACAAATTGGTTTGTCCGTCAAGAACCAGGAAAAAAAAAAAATCGACTGAAAAACTGTTTAACTGACGACTGTTTAACCGACGCTATTTTGGTTGGGTTTCTCCCATCCCCATACAACACAACTTCTATGTCTTTCACTGCTCTTACAAGAACATCAGTCTCCTCGGCTGTGAACCGCTCCTGGCGTGCGCCTGGTAAATACGCCATAATAATAGCAATCCATAATGGAACTTGCACACCTGCTTTTAAAGGGAATGTTGGATGACGCTCTGATTGGTTTATACACATTACGCCCAAACCACACCTATGAATAATGAAGCTACTTCAGACCAACCCATTTTAGATTTGCGCCGGGCGCAAGAGCCATTTATCCCGCCGGGAAAATAGCAACAGCGCCGAGACCCGCCCACAAAGTTACTTGCGCTTCGCGCTTTGACACTTGCGTTTCAGATCGTTAAAATAGAGCCCATCATGTTATTGTTTCTTTACTGTTGTGAGCATTAAAACATTTTTTAAACCGACAGCATCAGACATCCACATGACCAGAGTTTTTCGGCGCACGCACGTCACGCTTCCAGTTACGTCAAGCATGAAATCAACCCTCGCATGCACACACAGATGACTGCTGGTCGGATGCGTTATAGTCTACAGTTAACAGTTAAATATTGTTATTTTTCGTACAAACACTTTTCGTTTTACTTCAGAAGACATTGATTTATCCATTGGTATCGTATGGATTACTGTAGTTATTGCTGTATGTGCTGTTTGATGCCTTAACTCTTAGAAACCCAAATGAGTTAATTAGCAGAGAATATTCATTTTTCTGTGTTTATCTGAAGAAAAAGTCATAAAGAAATAAATACAGCTCGGATGGCATGAGGGTAAAAGACGAGTAAACGGTTAGGACATTTCTGCGCACACTGTATTTTCAGTGTAACAGTTGCAGAATACTAGCTAGACATGTGGGATCCTTCTTAAGATTCATCTGTGGCAAGGAAGAAAAAGAAGAGGAACAAGAGGAGGATGAAGCCAAGCAAGAGAAATGAATTAAAAAATAATAATAATAATAATAAAAAAACGTTTTTTTTAATTTTTAATTTTAATTTTTTAAATAAAGGTTTCCGAGTGATATCAGATTGTCTTTGTGTTTTTATTGTACTTACCCTGTAATTACATAAAACAAGAGGGGAACAAGAGCCATTTTAATTTACAGCCCGCACATTCATACTTACCCCGTAACTACATGAAACAAAAGGAACAAGAGCCACTTTAATTTAAAGCCTGCACATTCATACTTACCCTGTAACTACACAGATACTTACCCCTTAATTAAAAAATACTTACAGTATAAATAAGTTGTCAATTTTCCTGATAGTTACCCCTTTATTCCCCCAATATTACATATTATTCCCATATACCTACACATACTTACTTTATAGTTACACTATAACTACCGAAAGTTATGCTGTTAGTTTTACTTTCATTATACAGTACTTTCCGGGCCTAAAATCTAAAGCGTTACCTAAAGTTTTGTGTTTTGTTTTGTTAATGGTTTTGTTAATGGTTCAGTGTTCATCAATTGTGTTATGAGTGTTCAACTGCTGTTCACTGCAGTACGGGGGGATATCTGCTCATTTGTTGAATCATAGGAGGGGATGCAGGTTAAGTTGTGTGTTAATTGGAAAACATGTTAAATAAAGCATATAGCATTAGTTTTGGCAGGTCATGTTAGTCAAACTCGCATCAGCTGGCTGTCAGCGTCTACCTATTTGAACACGACGTCTATCACTGCATGCACATATATATATGTATGTGTGTATGTGTGTATGTGTATGTGTATGTGTATGTGTATGTGTATATATATATATATATATATATATATATATATATATATATATATATATATATATATATATATATATATATATATATATATATATATATATATATATATATATATATATATATATATATATATATATCTCCTTCAGAACTTTCAGCTATTGCGTTTCTCCAGAGCTCATTTGGCATCATCTCACAAGAAATTTGTTTCCCACATCGATTTCGTGGAGTTTCATTCAAGTTTGTGAACTTGAACATGCAATTTGCTGCGTTGACTGTAATCTGCCTGATATAGAAGTGACTGAGTTGGCATTGCTTTTCACTTCGCTGCACTGTTTACATTGACTCGCTAAAGCCATACTAATGTAGCCAACTGAACCAAGAACAATTCAGATTAGATCTGCACTTACCTGCATTAAGGATATCAAGAGAAGATCAAACATCTACATAACACCTACGTAATCATCACTGAATGTCTTCACAAAGTTACTTTTTTAAATGCTTTTTGTTAAAGCTGCAGCAGGTAACTTTTGTAAAAAAGTAATTTTTACATATTTGTTAAACCTGTCATTATGTCCTGACAGTGAAATATAAAACTAAAAAATCAAGCTCTTCTGGCTCCTCCCAGTGGTATTTGCAGAAATACACCGCTCCCAGTAAGAAACAACCAATCAGAGCCAGGAGGAGTGTGTCTTAGCAGTGTCAATCAAGCTTGTGTGCACTGATCACATCCTTGCACTCTCATGCACAGCGCGAGCGTGTACAAGCGTTCAAATTCAAGATTACCGGTGAGCCACAGCTTTGCTTATGGCAGACAAAGAATCCAAACTGCCATCTCCTCAAGTGGCACCTGCTCATAAAATAAAGGTGGGTAAATGGAAAAAGACAGATGACGATGATAAAAAAGAAAAGAAAGAATTTGATAGAGCCTGAAATAAAATGAGGGTAAATATCGGAGCAGCAAAGTGTTACCGATGAAGCTGACTGACTTTTGTAATTTTCCATATTTATTACTTATAATGTTGTGGTGTGACAGGCAGCGGGGCGAGGGACCGCGAGAGCAGGCCGGTGATTAGTGTTGACTAGTGCAAGCTGCGTGACACACCGGTCTCGTCTCGCGGCCATGTGACGGGAGTATAAAAGGAGGAGCAAGGACAGCGGAAGAGGAGAGAGGACCAGGCCTGGATTTTATGTTATGTTTTGTTTATGTGTTTGTGGGCAGTCGTCCGTGAGGGGCTGCTCACGTTTTATTTTGTGTGTTCGCGGGCAGTCGTCCGTGAGGGGCTGCCCGCGGTTTTACTTTCGTTTTGTTTATTTATTTTTGAATTAATAAATGTTGTTAAACGTTCGCCGGTTCCCGCCTCCTTCCTTCCATCCACGAACTTCATTACAAATGTATTACTAATGGAGAACTAAATCATTTATTAATGATTGCTGCATCAGCAACTATTGAAGATTCTACATGATTAATAGATTAAATAATCATTAAATTGTTATTAGTTCAATGTGTCATAATGTATCAATTCCTTAATAGCATATTATATTAAGTAATAATTTAAATTAACACGTTAATTACCACAACAAAACATCAAAGCCATGCATTTCAACTTCCAGTTGTCTGTTTTAATTAATCATTAGCTACTGATTTACAAAGATATCATTACACTGTAAAAAATTATTTAGAAAAAAAGTTACCTGGTTGCCTTAAAATTTTGTGTTAATTTAAATTAAAATTTTGAGTTAATACAATGAATATTTTTTGAGATTCGACAGCCTTTATTAAAATATTATTAACAGATTTTGTAAGCATATTGGGTAATTGTGTGTGTTTAATTTCTGATGACGCAGTGAAACATGCCAAATAGTGCTATTTTCATGATTTATCAAATTTTTTATGTGATTCAGATACAATAATATTTTAAGTTTCTATTTATTAAACAAATTTCCTTCATTGTATCAACTCAAATATTTAATTTCAATAAACTCAAAATTTTAAGGCAACCAGGTTACTTACTTTTTTAAGTTAAACCAACAAAAAACAACCACATTTTTTTACAGTGTATGTTATGACTTTACTTGTTGTGGCACAGCATGACTATTAACTAATTGATTAAAGGTAGGGTAGGTAGGAATGATCTAAAACACTTTTGTCCAAATTTGTTTAAACTTTCTTTATATGTCAATACATAATTAAAATGTAAGTACTCTGAAAAAGAGAGTATAAAAATCGAGTGACTCTAGACTTTTTAATCTGCAATTAACACTGCTCATTATTTTCGTTCGGGACAAAACAAGTGATTGGTCTGGGCGGCTATCACTCTCTTGCTACCATGGCTACCACCGCTTTCGCTACAGGATCCGCCCACGTGCGCGCACCCGTTTGATTTGAGCAGTTCAAGAGGCACGAAAATAATGGCAGAGAAAGAGCATTCAAAACTCACAGTGCCGGGTTTTGCAGTCAGCGGAGGCAAACAATGCAAAAAAAGGAAGACAGTACAATAAAAGGCAATGCACAAAAAGTCTTTGATTAAACAAAGAAATCAAACGCGAGTTAATATCTGCGTGGCTTTTCAACGATGGTGAGAACTGAGGGACCTGAAAAACGACTCATTGCTGGCTGTATTTTTGCTGGACAGGTAATCTTTCATTTTGATTATACCTTTTTTTTTGGTTTATGTTTTCATGAAGCATGTATCACACATGAAGCTGCCTAATATAGCAAACATAAGATTACTTAGCATAAAGTTACCATGTTATACACTTAGCTATTATAGTAGAGATTATAAATACTATATATGCTTAGTTCAAGTTGGTTGCTGTCGTGTTGAATTTCGTCAAATTTAACTTTTAGATAACAAAATGCATGTGTAAAAGCTAGTACACCGTATCCAGGAACTTTTTTTTTAGAACTAAGTTAGCTTTAGCTACTACTAATCAACAATGCTTTCATCATGGAAAATCTTACAAGCAAAACACAGTATATGTTATGAATCGGATGCCGAAACACTACTGACTTCGTGCTTGGTAGATCAGTGGAGAGTGGCGCTTCAGGCCAAAACACAACGGCTGCGTCCGAAAACCTAGGCAACTGACTCGTTGCCTCGCTGCCTCATCAAACAATGACTCTGCAGGCAGCGTTTGTGCATGAAGGCACCTCACGGAACTAATTTCAGACAGACTTCTAAGGCAGTTTAACAGTTTAATGATCTACAACTAAATAGAGAGAGCTTTGGTAAGAACTAAACACATATTCAATTACTACAGTAGTGATTTATCACTAGATATGATATCAGAAATGTAATATGTTGGTAAAAAAGTACATTTACACACAAACTGACCCGCAAATGCAACTTCTGGACGCCATCTTTTTTCCCCAGCTCAACTGTCACTGAATGGAAAGCACAGGATTGTGGGATATCAAAGGCAGCGAAGGATACATGAATGAAGCCTTCAAAAATCAATGAGATGACGGTATCTCAGGAGACAGGAAGTAGAGCAAACATTAAATTCGGACGTGGCTCGATGCCTTCCTGTCTTGAAATGTGTCCTCCGAAGGCAGCATTTTACTGGTTTCGGACGCAGCCAACATATCAACATCAATTGAGGGCTGCAACAACAACTTTTAAATGACAATATCTTGGCTAGACTACTGTTGTCAGCAGTGGAGGAGCCAGGATTTTTTATAGGGGTGGCCGGGCAGGGGCCAGCAACCATTCTGGGGTGGCACAGAAATCTTTGTCATTTCAACATAAAAATGTATTTGACTATTACATACTGGACTGTTTTAGTGCATACAACACAAATTAATAGAGTTAATTTGTACTTAATTGTAATTGAGATAGTAAAGCCTAGTGAATTAGATCATGCAATACTATATATCATAGACCTCCATTATGTGAGGCACAGACAAGAACGGTTTGACCTAAAATTATCAAAATTGAAACTACTGGGGAAACAAATACTCCTACATCTCGGATGCCCATGAGGTAAGCTAAAAAATATCAAAATTTAATTTCAAAGTGAACTATCCCTTTAAAGGGGTCATGAATTGAGATATCAGCTTTCCCTTCAACTTTTGATATATAAAAGATCATGGTAATATAAGAATATCCTGTAAGTTTTAGAGCTGAAAACGTCCTTGTTAGTCAAAGCTTTTATTGACAGCTGGCTCAGCAAATGGTCGATCTGAAATATTTGTATATGTGACAGAATGCAGTGAAATACCGTCTTAACCAAAGAAGATGAATGCCTCATTCTGTAGCCCCGTCCACCGACTTGCACATGACATGCAAAAAACATAGGCCAACATGGAGCTAAACTGGATTGAGCTACCAAATAATAAACATGCCATAAGCTTCCTTTTGGATTACAATATTAGGAATGTATGACTGAACTTTATTTTGAATGAAAATCCAGTTCACGTTGGTAAAGACATTGCACGTTTGTTCGCTTAATTTCACTGGATTTGGCTGTAAACAAGAGACTGGATTTGAAGACAGAATGAGAATAAAAATGTTGCTGTTCCTTCTGGATCCAACAGGAATTAGTAAAACGTGTGTGTGCGCGTGCATGCGTGTGTGCGTACGTGTGTATGTGTGTGTGTGTGTGTGTGTGTGTGTGTGTGTGTGTGTGTGTGTGTGTGTGTGTGTGTGTGTGTGTGTGTGTGTGTGTGTGTGTGTGTGTGTGTGTGTGTGTTACACTCTAAAAACTCCAATTAATAAAATGTTGGAAGAGCAAAAAAATATATGTTGAACTAATTTTCTTTCTTGTGCTTAGTTAAGAAGACTAATTATATTAAGTCTGCAGAAATATATTTGAAAAACATTAAATGAATTGATATTTTCAAATCCAGTTAACATTTAGAATTGCAAATGTTGACTGGACTAAAAAACGCGAATCCAGTCAACATTTTATAAAAGTAGGCTATGGCCAACACAATATTTTACTATGGTAAATAGATTTTTGTTTGTGCTGTTGAAATGGGCTGTTAGAAACATTTGATAAAATAGCCTATATCAGAACAATATTTGTGAAATTAGATATTATATAGTATTTTCGATGTTTTGTTTATTATGGTAGGCCCTATCTGCATTAAAATGAGAAGATGGATCCTACAACACTTACATATTACATATTTAATATACATATATAATTCATGAACATATGTAGTTAATTGTGCCATTTAATCTGCCTAATTTTAATGAATAGCCTACGTACAAGAGCTTGTTTTACTACGCGAAAGGATCTGTATTGCTCGTTTGATTTCGCGGAAGCATCTCTGGAGTACTTTGATCCGCGGAAGGATACAGATCAAGGACTTCGCGAGGTTCACCGAGAGGCAGCAGCAGCAATTTTGAGGATGCAGTTCACGCGTCAGGTAAGTGTTAATGATTAAACTGCAGACAAATATGTCGAAATTATTAGGCTTGTGTGGATATTTAACGTTAGAAGTGAAGTAAGAAGTAAATTGGAAGTAAATATATCCAAGGGAAATAGGGATTATTTAGGCCTAAGTGATGTCTACGTCAAGTTCACTGGTCATCGAATAAATGATTTACGTTACGTTAATGTGGTCTTTAACCATGTTTAAGTAATAATACATAATTTTGTTTTAAACTATAATACTATATAATGTATTTTAGATTTAATCTCAGCGTGTTGTGTGCTATTTTTGTGTCAGACAAACTTTCTCTCAGCTATAGGCCAAGGTGCTGTGGTGATTTTTATACGTGCAAATTTACTGAAACATGTCAAACGTGTAACTTAATGTAGACCAAATATTGTACGCTATTTAGGGTTACGTGGTTGTGTTGAATGTGATTTTTTTCGCGTTCCAACTTTTGAAATTGTCCCGTAAATTAAGGGAACAACATAACCATGAATACTATGATAAAATGGTGCTCATTTCATCGTCCTCACAAGTGGGACGAATTCTGAACTTTAGTTTAGTCACACATGGAAGTAAATTCTTAATATTGATAAAATGTATAAAGAATATATTTTTATTTATTTATTATTATTAATTTTTCTCTTTCTTTCTCCAACAGGGTGTGACCAAGATAACTTATTCATTGATGCTGACTCGTTGCAAAGTTTCTCATCCAAGCCAGTCAGTTCTTCTTAAAGGAATAGTTCACCCATAAATGAAAATTCTGTCATTTACCCTCATGTTGTTCTAAACCTGTATGAGTTTCTTTGTTCTGCTGAACACAAAATAAGATATTTGGAAGAATGTTTGTAACCAAGCAGATGGAGCAACCAATCACTACCATAGTAGGGGGGAAAATACTATGGTAGTAAATCTGCTTTGTTACAAACATTCTTCCAAATATCTTATTTTGTGTTCAGCAGAAAAAAGAAAATTATACAGTATTTGAACAACATGAGGGCGAATAAATGGGTGAACTATCCCTTTTTCAGCTGAAACCCTGACAAGTAGCAAGAATGCTCCACTGAATCTACTTTGACTGTGTGTGTATTTTCAAAACTAAAGGTGCATTAAAGACATTATAGAAAAGTGACAGGCTTTGGTCATTTTTTTTATTATTTAAAGAAATTTGAAATTAATTCTTATGAAAATGTATTGTTTGTATGCCAAATGTTATAAATGCAGATGATACAATGTGCTTTAATTTGTTTTTATCCTCACTATAACATGTTGTAACTAGTTCTACCACTGCAATTTCTAGTAACAATTAAAACCATTTAAAAATGAAACCCCTAATTAAAACGTTTTAGTTGAATTAATTATAAAAACAGGTTGAGTAAACGTACATTTTAAAGTTGAAGTCAAGTTTGAGCCAACTAAAAATTATTAATTCAATTAACTTTAAAAATAATTGAGCAAACGTACATTTTAATGTTGAAGTCAAGTTTGAGCCAATTAAAAAATATTAATTCAGGTAACAATTTCTAGAACGAAATTGAGTGAACGTAAAATATCTGTGGAACTAGTTACTAAATAATAATTTGTTGAAAGCACTAGAAATTTTTTACAGTGTAGTATTGCATTGTTTCATTTGAGATCTACTGATTATGTGTACGTGTCTAACTAAACATAACTTCCACGCTGTCACAGGCTGGAGTTTGAAAAACCATCTCACTTACCATACTGTCAAGGTAGTCTATTAAGCTGCAGTCTTGGCCACTCAGTCTTTCAGCTGACCAAAGACAACAACAAATCTAAGGTTTAGTTATTTCTCGACATCACGGAAAAGAAATACTTCAGGAACTGGAATAACAGCTTGGGTAGCACCATTGCCATTTCATAGGCCAGTAAACTCTTGCCTAACAACAGAGTATGCTAAAATACATTTCATATCCCTTTGTCGCAACCTTGACAAACGACCAAAGATAAGAGAGGACTTCACAGAGTTCATACAAAGAATAAATCAACAATAGGGATGAAACAGTATGGAAATTTCACATCACGGTTATAGTGACCCAAATTATCACGGTTATCAATATTATCACGGTTTTGTTCAAATGAGAGTGTTCAAAAAGAACCAATGCACACACTGAAAACATATCATCAAGTTTTATATTTGAAAATCAATAAACAACAAGTAAATCAAGCAGTATGCAAGTATGCACTTTTTAAAAGCAAGATTGTATTCTGTGGGATTTCCTTCCTTATATTGGTCGCCGTCAATAGTACACATAATGCAATAATAATAATTTGGTGTAAATATAATATCTAATATTATCTCTAAAAATATGTTCAAGCAATATTTTCATCAGTGTCCTATCAGCTATGACACATGTAAATCTAGCATATTTTGTGTACAAGCCCAAACAGTATCCCATTATAAAAAATTAAAAATCCAAAAGGTGTGTATTATACCCAACACCTAGATAAAAACTTGACAGTCAGTTTTAAACGTGCATACCAATGTTGTATCTAACTTTAGAGACGGTCACTAAATTTGCGAATCTCGAACGTCAAGCCAACTTTATGCCAGTCATATCAGATGCGCTATGGTTCTGCGGTGTTTCTTTTAAACTATTTTTGCTGGTGAAATAGGCTGGAAAAAAAAAAACATTCAACCATATGCTGAATGAATCTCCTGCGTAAATTGCACATTCATGTCTGCTTTGAATGCAGATTTTAGTGAGTGAGAGCGTGCTCTGAACAAAACTCTGGCTTATCTGAACGCATCTGACATTAGACATTGACGCATTAGACATTGCATTCATAAACTAAATAGAAACACGTGTGTAACAGATGGCTTTTGAGAAGCCTATAATAAGTAGGTGACTAGAGCAACAGCGACGTGAGTGACTGCGTTACACGCCACAGCCCGAATACACCAAAAAAATGATGGGTGTAACATCAAGCCCTGATTATTATTCCTTAAATGTCACCCAAGAAGTGTCTGAAAGTTTTTGTTCGTCTTTGGCGCAAGATTCACGTTATTATTTCCCAGACATAGGTTTGGTATCAACTTCAAAGTCCACTTGCCTTGCGTTCGCAAATCTTTGCAGATTTGAAGTGTTTCCCCTATTACAGCAACTTTCTTCTGGCATGAGCATCTTCGATTCATTTTCCCTCAGGACTTTTGTAAAAGTCAAAATATGGCCAGACCTCAGATTCTGTACTTTTAGAAGGCTGGAAAATCTCCCTGTGAGGTCATTGCCTTTTGTCATTTCTTCTCATTCAGAAAACAGTGTTGTGTCATGTGCTGCACGTGCCTGCACCAGACTGGATTGGATTTACCATCAGTGGATTTTCACTGACGGTTTTAATGATAATTAAATTTTAAACGATATTACTAACTGCCAGTACATTTTATCGTGGTTTATCATGAAACCGGTAATCGCTTCATCCCTAATCAACAATAACCATGCTGAGCTGGCACCTCCTACACAAGATGGCCAAGAGAGCTGGTATCTTCCAGCATTTGATGAGTACCATCCAAACAAAAACAAACAAACAAAAAACAGACCAAATACGAGTTTTATTTGACTCTAATGCAAATTTTGATGGAGTATCTCATAATGATATACTGCTGTCTGGCCCTGACCTTAACAATAGCCTGTTAGGAGTCCTCATAAGATTTTGAAAGGATCATGTCACCATCACAGCTGGCATACAGCAGATGTTTCACTGCTTCTTGGTCCGGGAGGACTGTTGTGATGTTTTGCGCTTTTTATAGCACAATAACAATAATCTTAACTAAGGAGGTCGTGGACTACAGGACGCAAGTTCGCATATTTGGGAATAACCCTTCACCAGGGAATTTGCCACGCTGCCAGAGAAGAAGAGAAAGAGTATGGCAGTGATGTGAGGAAATTTGAACAAAATTTATATGTAGATGATACCTTAAAGTCACATTTCCTGCATAGGAAAAAGCTGCTTTAAATCTCAGGTTCCATAAAATTTGAAAGGATCATGTCACCATCACAGCTGGCATACAGCAGATGTTTCACTGCTTCTTGGTCCGGGAGGACTGTTGTCATGTTTTGCGCTTTCTATGGCACAACAACAATAATCTTAACTAAGGAGGTCGTGGACTACAGGACGCAAGTTTGCATATTTGTGAATAACCCTTCACCAGGGAATTTGCCGCGCTGCCAGAGAAGAAGAGAAAGAGTATGGCAGTGATGTGAGGAAATTTGAACAAGATTTATATGTATATGATACCTTAAAGTCACATTTCCTACAGAGGAAGAGGCTGCTTCAAATCTCAGGTTCAATAAAATTGCTGAAAACAGAGCCAAAGTAATGGATGCCTTTTCAAATGAAGATTTGGCTAAGGACATCAATTGATCTCTCCACAGATGACTTACCTGATCAGGGAAGCTTGGGAGTACAGTGGAATCTAATGTCGGACATGCTCACCTTCCAAGTGCCTGACACTGTGAAGCCTGCCACACAAGTCGCAATTCAGGTTCGTCTTCTCTTACAAGAACTCTCATCACAGACACATGAGTGGGATACACCACTACCTGAAAACAGACATGAAGAGTGGACACGGTAGTGTCATTTGCTGCAAGTCTTCAGAATTCTGAACATTCCACTCATGTATGTATCCATTCCTTTTTTTGAAGCTGAATATACTGAAATATGTGTCTTCTAGGATGCCTCTATGAAGGCTATCTTAGCTGTTTCATACTTGAGAGCCTCGGATCAGAATGGCAACACGGAGCTTGGCTTTTTTCTTGGCTAGGCAAGGTTGGCTCCAAAGTCTGATCTATCTGTGCCCAAGCTGGAACAATGTGAAGCAGTCCTAGCCATCGAAGTGACTGAACTCATTACAGAAGAGATTAATCTAAAGCTGGATAGATTAAGGTTCTACATGGATAGTAGAGTAGTGGTAGGCTACATCTATAAAGAGTCAAGACTGTTCCATGTTTAACGCATCAGCCTGAACAATGGATGTACATTTCATTGTTCTCATTCTGTTTCATCTGCCAAGCTGGAGGATACAACCTGGTTCACAGGACCTTAATTTTTGCAGTTCTGACAACCCAATAACAAGCTCATGCAACCTTATTAACCCAGAGTAATATGTTGAAATACACCCAGAGGATAAAATCTTGTCTACCCATATCAAAGTAAATCAGTTAGGTACTGGATTTGATCAATACTCAGAATGGAGAACAGTTGCCAGAGCTGTGGCATGGTTTGTTGGGACATTGTTTCACTGGAACCAAGTAATGAGTCATGCATTTGTTGGCATTTGTGCTCAAAGGGCTTATCTGTAAGCAATCTCCTGAAGGCAGAGGAAATCATTATCAAGATTGAACAACATGAAGTGTATTCAGATGAGCTGAAATGAATCACTTTCACGGGTAATATTCCCTCACGCAATCCACTTTTAATGTTGAATCCAATCATCGATAGCAATGGTTTGCTAGAAGATAAAGAAGCAAATCCCTCTATTATCCCGGCTCAACACCACATCACAGTCCTGCTGGTCAGACATTTTCATGAATGTGTACAGCATCAGGTCTGACATCTTACGGAAGGCATCATAAGATCTAATGGCTTTTGGATAATTGGGTAATAATCTAAACAATGCATTAGTAGAACCAGAGGAGTGTTACTTGGCATGATGGATCCACCCTTTCCTTTGTCACCTTAGATGTGTTTGGGCCAAGGGGGGTGATCTTATGGTGAGGGCTGGCCAAGCAAATAGCAAGGAGTGGCTGATGTTGTACACTTGCTTGTGTACCAGATGAGTTTACATAGAGGTGATTGAGTCGATTACTTCCTCAAGTCTCATTAATGCTCTCAGAGGATTCTTTTCTATTAGAGATCCTGCAAAGCAGCTGTGCTACGACTGTGGGATGAATTTCGCTGGTGCCTCTAGAGAGCTTAAAAGGAGTGAGAATGAACAAACAGAGGTGAGAGAATACCTGCTTGAGCAAGGAGGTTTCTCATATTGGGATCCATCCTGGATTCTACGCTCCTAGAAAACAGGTACACACAGCTTACTCATAAAGTCTTAGTGACATTCATGTCTGAGATCACAGCCATCATTAATGCAAGGTCTCTGGTCCCAGTCTCCACAGATCCTGAATTCCACTTCATCCTAACATCATATATGCTTCTGACACAAAAAGCCGGCAGTCTCCCAACTCCACAAGAACATTTCAGCAAGAAAGACTTTAATTCTCCAACGACAATGGAAATGGGTTCAAACCTTAGCAGAAACATTCTGGAATAGGTTGAGGAAAGAGCATCTCGGAACCCTTCAGAGCAGTTGGTGCCATTAGATGACGTTGTACTGCACAAAGACAAACTAGTCAAGAGGAATGAATGTACAGACAGTATAGTGAGGAAATTGGAGGTGAAAATGGTTTAATAATACAACATTTCATAATAATGTTACATTTATATATAGTGCTTTTCTGGGTCCTCAAAGCATGTTACATGGAGGGGGGAATCTCTTCAACCACCATCAATGTGCAGCATCCACCTGGATGATGCTACGGCAGCCATAATGCGCCAGAACGCTCACCACACACCTGCTGATTGGTGGAGAGGAGACTTGGTATATATGGGGATGATTAGGAGGCCATGGTGGAAAGAGGCCAATGGACAATGGATGCTGGGGTATCACCCCTACTCTTTTTCTGAAGGACATCCTGGTATTTTTAATGATCACAGAGAGTCAGGACCTTGGGACCCCTTTAACATCTCATCTGAAGGACGGTGCTCTTTGACAGTATAGTGTCCCCATTACTATACTAGGGTGTTAGGACCCACACAGACCACAGGGTGAGCACCTCCTGCTGGCCTCACCAACACCTCTACCAGCAGCAACCTAGTTTTTCCCAAGAGGTCTCTCTTCCAGGTACTGACCAGGCTCAGCCCTGCATAGCTTCAGTGTGAAAACCACTCTTGGGCTACAGGGTGGTATGGCTGCTGGTTTAACCTGTTAACCCGCATCGGTTCGTGGACGGGGAGGTTGATGCAAATGAGCATCTCTACTTTTATTTACTTTTGTTTCATACAAACTCTTTAACAAAACTATCAAAAACTACCCAGATAGCAGACAAACACTGAATCAGCATTGAATCAATGTTAATGCATCAACTAAAATTTCATTGAATCAATGTTGAAATTTAACATAGATTTTTCATCAGGTTTGCACTCTGAAATAATGTTATTTCAATGATGAAAAATAGATCAAGATGGGCTTAAAATCAATAGTTTTTAAACTAAAATTAAATCACTTATTTTACAGTGAATCAATGTTGAATCATAGTTAATGCATCAATCAAAATATCATTGAATCAATTTTGAGATTTAACATTGATTTTTCTTCAGGTTTGCACCGTGAAATAATGTTATTTCAATGATGAAAAATAGATCAATCTTGCTTTATGTACAGCAGGATTCTATGCCAGTTAATTGACTCTTTATATTCCTTTTAATCAGAGACCATGTATGGCTGCAATTGATTTGAATTTTGTCTCAAAAAGTCACTCAAACTAAACAACATCCTTCAGTTTACATACAAATGTATTTATTTATTTCCTTCAGAACTGATTGTCTTATTTCCCCTCACCTTGCCAACAGGTCAATCAGCTCGTAGCTCTGCTAAAGCTGCGATACGCACAAGAGTGGTGAACAGAATTACTGACAAGCCAGAAAATCATCTAAAGTGCCCCTCGTTTCTACACTGGACCAATATTGGATGATTTTAGTATCAAAATGATTAATCTGTGCGTGCAATGAGTAAGATGTGCATTTATGTTTCCACGCCGCGCATGCATTCATTGACTTGTTTGTAAGTCGATCCTTTATCGTTTCAAAATCCAAATGAATCAAATAGGATCGACTCACTAGTCAATGAATGCATGCGCAGCAATGTTTCCACAAATGCACATCTTACTCGTTACACGCACAGTTTAATCATCTTGATACTACAATTACCCCATACAATATATGAACACCTCACAAAAAAAAGAAGTCAGAACAAAATTCAACAGTGTATGCCAATCTTAAGAAAAAAAGATGAATAAAAACATGATAGGGTTTGGTGAAAAACAATTTGAAACTCGGTGTATTAAGATTATCCTGGCCGTTGGTTGTGTATGAAGGCATTCACGTGACTATATTAACATTGCAGTTCACTCTGCCTCGCCCAGGAGAAGGACACAAGTTGTAAAAAATAAAGTTGAATAAAAACACTAAATTAAAATTGAGATTAATTTTACAAATATATTTTTGTAGGCCTAATTACCTCTAAAAAACACAGTCGTTGTCCTGTGTCTCTCTTTATCGCGCTTGAAGTCTGTTCAGCTTCAGCTGCGCTTTGATCTGATTGGTGGTTGCCTTGAAGGTGCATTACCGCCACCTACTGGATTGTGGCGCATTTGATAGGAGGGGAAAAATATTCTAAATTCTTTATTAACCCTGTATTCTTTAGATAAACAATTAAATGCATTTAAATTCTACAATATTTAAATAATAATAATAGCCTACATTTTTATTTATTTAAAACTGATTTTTTTGTAAAAAAAATGTATGGTATTGGAGTTCTTTGTTAATCTACACACTCGTTGGTGTACTCGTCCTGCACGGGTCCGATTTTGTAAATCCACACCCGCCCTTACCCGCGGTGTGTTAAACCTCATCCGACCCGTTTTCCGACATAGAAACAACCCGCACCCGAAATAAAATCAGTTTAGCATATAACATTATATAGGCCTACACCATTTATTGCCAGGTCATACAAAAGTAATTACAATGCCGTGCCACGTCTTTAAAATTCGAACATATTATTTTCAATGAGTGTATGCACACCGGCGGCGGCATTCGGCACCTGTCCGCGGCGACTCAGGAAGTTGTTCAAAATCCTGCCAAGCCACAGAGTGTCAATGTACTGATTTCACCCTGTGCTATGAGCTCTTCTGTCAGAAGTGGATTCAAAACTGAGCTCACACATATATAATGTGAGCGTCCTGCGGAGAGCTTCGCCTCCAGTGTGCGACCCCCTTGAAGCCTTGTGTGATATTTTAAAAGTGAGAGATTCCTGGGAGGGCGCACGGCAGCATGAGCACAAAAAACCTAATATTGTTTTGAAATTATTTTATTAAGTTGAAATTCAGGCAAGACATATTTTTGTAGATGTGTTCCTAAATGTATGCATATATTTTTACTTTGGCACGTGACCAACCTTTTTAACCTGTGTTTCCCCCTTGTCCGACCCGACCCGCACTCGTATCCGACACAATTGGATGCTTTTCACCCATGCAGGACTCGTCATATCCTTTGAGGATAATGAATGTGCTCACATTCACACAAATGTACCCAATTGATTTGGATTTGCTTTAACACATTGAATGATGGGGCAGATAGACTGATCAGCATCAGCAAACATCAGCATTGATTCAATGTTTGTCTCTCTTATCGCTCACTAGCTATTTAAACATTAGTATAATAATCACAGTACTCATCTTTCATCTCCTGTAACTGAGATCAGATCAGACAAATCCAAGAAACAACAGCATACATGTCCGTGTAAGAGTCCACTCTTCAAAATGCATCCCACTTTTTAATCCAAAACTGTGGAAGCCTGTTTCCGCCACAGTTGAGTAAAAAAATATAATTCTTTAAGTAAAATAATGAGAAACTTTCTCGAAATATTGACTTAACATCTCGAAATAATGAGAAACTTTCTCAAAATATTGACTTAGCATCTCGAAATAATGAGAAACTGTCATTATTACGACGTATTATGCGCTTGGGTCACGCTATAGGACGCCGGTGTTGCTGATGCTGATTCATGCAAACAAAATTAGGATTTACTAAATCAATTATAACATGCTGCTCATTGATCTGCCGCGACCCGACACAAGATGAATTGTGAACACATTAAGGAGTATTTTAACTGTGTTTTTAGCTACTATGATTAAATTATTGCCTTTATCTTATTATTAGGATTTTAAACAAGAACGAGCTTTGGTGCAGAAAGAGGTGGCTGCGAGGTGGTAACATTCATTGAACAACTTCAAACCTCTGGAGACACACACAGTTTTTCGCGTGCATATGATACGCACTTTATGGCGTAGGCCTATTATACGGACGAACCACCCATCCCACCACCCTAATCCTACGGAGCGTGTCATATACAAGCCATAAAGTGCGTATCATATGCAGGCGAAAAACAGCGTATCATATGCACGCCAAAATTGTTTTACGTATTATTATTTTTTTAGTTTTACAAATTGCGTATACATTCCACGACATTGCACTCTCGTACTATACGCATTTACATGTGATCGGGTTGGTAAACGACAGGAAAATAGAGTTCTGCTGCCGAAAAGTGGCAACAGATATATCAGGTTGTGATCGGGCAGCAGTTGTCATCCAACAGTAATAGAACAAAAAGAAATTAATAAGATAGCACATGTAGCCTAATGCTGATCGCCTCGCTTGATGTGTAGGCTGAAGATGCTGCGCCAAACTGCCCATGCGTGGATAAAGTCATAATTACGAGAAAATAAGTCATTATTGTGAGAAAGTTTCTCATTATTACGAGATGTTAAGTCGATATTTCGAGAAAGCTTCTCAATATTTCGAGAAAGTTTCTCATTATTTTGAGATGTTAAGTCATTATTTTGAGATGTTAAGTCAATATTTCGAGTAAGTTTCTCATTATTTCGAGATGTTAAGTCGTTATTTCGAGATGTTAAGTCCTTATTTAGAGAAAGTTTCTCATTATTTTTGAAAAAAAAAGGTTGTTTGCATGAGCATTAAGAGTTTTCCATTTTCCATGAAATATTGATTCTAATCATTATTCTGACAATCTCCCCTGTATGTTGGACTGTTCCTCTCATGTTAAACCCTCCCAGGTCTCTCTCCTTCAATCAAAGGCTTTTTGATGACACAATATAAAGGGAGCATGTTACTGGCTGCGAAATCTGTCTGTCAAAGCGCCCATGATTTTTGTTGGATAAAGCCAGTCAATGCCTAGCCAGCAACTGTTTGATTGATGGACATAGAAACGAATTAAAAGACATTATTTTGCGCAGTGTTTGTAAGCTATGTTGTAAAAATGGAATTAATATACCTCATGCTTCCCGTCTCCATGGCACCAGCACAGCCTGCCAGTTTTTGCGCACACACTTAATCGCAGCATGCAGACTCTATGACAGACTGTTTTTTACAACCAAATTTGCAAAACTAAGTTTTTCAGGAACTGTAAATGCATTATTGCATTTTGTTGTATGTGTGCAGGCAGTCATCCATGAGGGGCTACCCGCTTTACTTTTATTAAGTCATTACATCCCCATGCCACGCTATGTTCTCCAACATCCAATCATAGCATGACTTTGGCAGGTCTGTTAATTTTATGGGCTCAGGAAACCCGCTGTAACTTCACTTGCGGGTGTCGCTGTTGGACAGTGTTACTTTACATTAAGAGGTATAAAAAACACTAGTTTTTATAATGTTTTATATACATTTATGTTAATTTATTTTTGTAATATGTATTGTCTCTTTCTGTTTTTTTTTAAGAGACACTGCCTCTCTTTCCTCCTTATTGACAGCCAAAATTTATAAGAATAGCTTTGATTATTGATTGAAAAGGTTTAAAAATCGTGACTGTTTGGATTGTTTTTCCTGCCGTTTGGGATTACAGATACAAACTTATTTTACTTTTACAATGAGCATAATAATTACAACAAAAAGAAAAAAAATAGAGAGAGGACGCAGTGTTCAGAATGAACACTCAAGCAAAACACACACCGCCCATAGCAATGCGTTATGGCAACTTCATTTCAGACTGACAGATACGTAAAAGATAAATGGGAATTTTCTGCCATTTGTTACTGTTTTCTACACTTTGTTATATTAATTATAATTCCAATTCTGTTTTATTGGCCACAATATTATCAATGATTGTTGAGAAGGGCACTTTTTATTCGTTTTAAAAAAGGGCAGAGGCTCGAAATCACAAAGCCTCCGCTCTGCACTTCCCTGTTGTGCGTAACGTTATGTGTCCTGTCACAAAATGCAGCAAAATCTCCAACAAGACGTTAATAGTTAGATTAAGGTGTGTACATGTCTGTAATGCTCTCCGATAATGTGACTAATATAGGCATACTCCACATGTCTTCATCTGATTTATGTTTAGTTAGATTATGACTTTAATCAGATTAAGGTCATTAGAAATCACTGTCTACATGGTAGCCTCTTAATCAGAGTATTGTCTTAATCAGATTAATATTGGAGTATTGTTGTCCATGTAAACGTAGTCAGTGTTTGTAGATCTGTATAGCTGCATTTGAACCTTTATTTGATATATTTCCTTTGTTATCTATACTGCTAAATATAACTTACTCATCACCATATATTGTTTATAATAGCCCATCAAGTTAACGTTGACATCAATAGCTTTTAATCTAAATCACTACCACGTGTTAGCTTTTTGCTAGCCTGGTGGCTTCCAGTGGCGTCAAAGTGAACTGTGATGTTAATAGAGTCCTGCCCTCGTACGTGAATGCCCTCGTACACAACCAATAGTTAGGATAATCTTAATACACTGAGTTTCAGTTTGTTTTTCACCAAACCCTATAATATTTTTATTCATCTTTATTTCTTAAGATTGGCATACTTTGTGATTTTAGTCCGATTTCCAAACCGAATTTTGACTTGTGCAACAATTTTTTGTTAGTTTTTTTGTGTGCCTTGGGATGATCAAGATTCACAGTGTTAAACAAGACAAAATTGCAACAATTATCTATTGGCTAGTTTGATTTGGATAGTTTATAGAATTAAATATGTTAATTAAAAAATATAATTAAATAATATAATTATTACCTAATTAATAAATTTAATTTGTATATTTAGTTGAATAACTTGGATCATAATTTTAGTGTTCCCAACTGAACGTTATCTGTGCGAGCAACGAAGATGTGCATTTGTGGAAACGGTGCCGCGCATGCATTCATTGACTTGAGAATTTATTCTATTTTATTCATTTGGATTTTGAGACGATATAAGATCGACTCAAAAACTAGTCAATAAATGCATGCGCGGTACCGGAACCACAAATGCACATTTTACTCGTTGGCGTTGCATGCACAGATTAATAATCATTTTGATACTAAAATGTGGTCCAGTGTAGAAACGAGAGGCGATCGAACGTTTAGATACATTTCTGGCATTTGGTCGCCACTCGTGAGAGTATCTCACAGCTGGAGCAGAACTGCAAACTGATTGTCCTAATGGTGTGGTGAGGGGAAATCCAAACAGCTCGTAACTCTTCTTCAGCTGTGAGATATCACAAGAGCAGGTCACTATTACATCATTCCAATTTAATCTTTAAAGGGGTACTTCAGCGCTGGGAAGATGAATCTGTATTTAAACTGGGTCATCAATGTAGTAGAAATGTGAAATTATTTTTGAATTTGGTGCCTTCTAGACTGAGGAAAGACAGAAAATGTATTTTTGTCTCATGGGGATGAAAGACTACAATTCCCAGAATGCTTCGCTGCCCTGTTAGGCCATTCCCAAAGCCACCTACTGGATTACTGTGACTGAGTTGAAGACACTACAATTAAAACCTGAACATGTCTGTTAAATATAATGAGTGAGTCACCGCGCGAGTATCATAGCACTGATCACACTATGAGAGAAATGAGCTTGTGATGAGAGCTGAGGTAATCGCGACTACACTCGCGGCATACATTCACAACGCGAGTTCAGTTTGGCGCTTTTCAGTTCATGCCTTTGCAAGCTTAACTTTCATAGAAATTAATTTGAGAAGTTAAAACACTTACATTGCTCACCATAGCTCCGTTTAAATGAGTGCCTGCAGCTGCCTGCTGAGCTCTCCCTGCGAGCTGAGTGTAATCTCCCACCCCCCATGCGCGAGTTCAAAACATGCGGAAATGGATCCCTCTGCTGGCTGTAGTCTTTAGCCTTATTCCATACATTCCTCCTATGATGCAAATATCGTCAATTTGCATCATAGGAGGAATTTTTCCAGAAATAAAATGCATAAATCTCTTGTCTCAGGGGGATATAAGGGGGGAAAGCACAATCATTTGAATATACTCCAGGGTTTCTACTGATACAAAGCCATATGCTAATCGCTGAAGTAACCCTTTAATGCAGCAATAAAGAAAACGAAAATAGTGAGATCTTAAGTTCTTGTAGGCAGCTATATCAAACTGCAGACATTTAGCAAATGTTGCGACTCCAGTTGGTGTTGTAAATGGATAATCTCTTCCAAACCACTGTGTAGCCTATCCTCCTCTTTTATTAATTTAGCTACTTCATCATTAATTTACTTGTTTCACTTTCACACTTTATTTATTTACTATTTAATACAATAACACTCTTCGCACTTCATTTTGTAGTAGCTAGCTTACATTTTTAATGTATATTTATTCACATTTTCAAATATTTACTAACTTCTTGTTGTTGTAGATGCCTTACAAGTGAATGCTGATAAAAACGAGGCATCAGAGTTCATCTTTGCTGGGACGGTGCAAAACTGGCTCCCTTACGCCGCTGAGAGTATTTCATTATTTCTTCTTTCAGCAGTACTGTCTTTTTTAGCGAGTTTCCATTTGTATTTACTTCCATTTTGCAGATGCAGGTTGTCATGTTTTTCCAGGCTCTTCTCATTTGTTATAAATTTAGATGTAATTGTTTTAAGTCAATGTGTGATTTCCTCTTGTAACTGTGGGGCATAAATAAATACATTTGCATGTAAACTGAAGGATGGTGTTTACTTTGAGTGACTTTTTGATACAAAATCATATCGATTGCAGCCATATATAGTCTCTGATTGAATGGAATAAAATAAAGAGACTATTAACTGGCATAGCATCCTGCTGTACATAAAGCAAGATTGATCTATTTTTCATAGTCGAAATAACTTTATTTCACAGTGCAAATCTGATGAAAAATCAATGTTAAATTTTAATACTGATACAATAACATTTTGATTGATGCATTATTGATTCAATGTTGATTCAGTGTTAAATAAGTGATTTAATTTTAGTTGAAAAACTAGTGATTTTAAGCCCATCTTGATCTATTTTTCATTGTTGAAATAACTATTTCATGGTGCAATCCTGATGAAAAATCAATGTTAAATCTCAACATTGATTCAATTATATTTTAGTTGATGCATTAACATTGATTCAACGCTGATTCACTGTTTGTCTGCTATCTGGGATCTCTACTGACCTCATTTGACCTTAAGTTAGTATCTACTATGGCTACTTACAAATCAGGTAACCAATTAGACCTTGTCTACACACGCTACTGCTCCACGGACAACACTTTAGTTACTCCACTGCACACCTCAGACCACTTTCTTATCGCTCTTAACCTCATACTGACTCCAGACACAACACTGTAGCGTCTGTGGTCTCTCTCACATCAGGATCAAAGATGAGTCAATTCTGAGGTTTAGGGTGGATAGCTTTTAGCCACATATAAATTAGGGGCCCGATGCCAACGAGTCTGGGCAAGTGACATCTTAGACAGGTTTGTGACCGAATTGAAATGAGACAGGCAGCATCTTTGGAAAACTGTGACAACTTCAATCAGATTGTTATCTGGTCACATGACTTGAACCCTGTTCCCCCCTCACATTCTCTCAGACAGAGAGACGCCGAAGATTCTCCCAATACACAGACCCCCACACACACACACACACTTTCCTTATGAAGTTTTAATTAAGACTATTATAGACTGTATATGATGTATCTTTGTGTGTATGCATGCTCCTTAGGTCATACCAACCTAACCATGATTAAACGAACAATGTAAGTTCATTTTAAATGCTTGTATTCATGTTTTGAGAATGTATCTCTGCTTTAATATCTCCCAGCCATACAGTGTTTGATATTAACGCATTCCTCTCTCTCGTCCTGAAACGATGGTGCATAGTATGTGATTATGAAATGCATCGCATTTTGTTTACCACCATTTGGAGTACAAATGTACCAGTTTTGATACCGTCGTAAATTAGGCAAATGGAGTCGTAAATGGAGACAAAGAAACTTCTCTCCCGCCTAAAACTCCTACCCATGATTGGCCATCTCAGGAAAAGATGGGCGTATGTACTGCACCTTTAAAGGACAGTAACACCAGCATATCGTTGCTCAGTCAACTTACCAACTTGAACGAGACGATCTCCTCTTCCTCCTTTTCGGCAACGACACTCGCTCCTAAGCAACTTTCAAACTTCCCGCGGAACAGAAACACGAACTCCGAACGAGAGACGCTCTGAGAGGCCTTGCACACATCCATTTATACTCAGCACAAAGAAGCCCATGCAAGTAAAAATTCTATCGAGCTATAGATGCGTTTTAAGATTTGGTACCCCTTTTGAAGGTGATATTATCCATTGATGGCTCTCTGGGGTTGCTTGTTGTGAAATTGCCATACTGCTTGCCTTTTCTCTTTCTCTCCTATTTCGTTACCTGTTGCTATTCTGTATATACATGTATTCTTTATCTAGTCGTATGTATTCGTAGTATCAATTATTAAAACCATTGTATCCATGTTTAATTGTCATTGTTACTGCTCACAAGACATAAGTCACTTTAATGTCCAGATCTAGCTACAGCTCTCATGATTATCTTTGAATAATTTACTAATATCCCAATAGCTCGGAAAGTTATTCTTTACACTCTTAGAAGAAAAGGTTCTATCGGCGCTACGTAGTTGGAACCCCTAAAAGGTTCACTGCAAAAAATGCTTTTTTTACTTAGTATTTTTGTCTTGTTTCTAGTCTAAACATCTAAACATTCTTAAAATAAGAAGTATTTACTAGACAATCAAAATTAATTGTCTTATCTTGGGAAAAATAACTCAAAATTAAGAGAGTTTTTGCTAAGATAAGAAATGCATTTTTTTGTTTGATAAGAAATGCCTTTTTTTGTTGCAGTGTTCTATACAGAATCCTTTTTAAGTGCCCAAAGGGTTCTTTCTTGTCATTATTGAACCCTTTTAGCATAAAAGGGACTTTGGAGTATACTCAACTATACTTCTATGTATAACCTTTTAAGGGTTCCAAATACGTAGCGTCGATAGAACCTTTTCTTCTAAGAGTGTATGGCCAGAGAAGTAACCTTCCCGAAGATTTGTGTGGAAAGAATAAAAGCTTTGAGAGTTGATCAGAGATTGTACTGATCATTCGTTAAAAGAACGGATCAGATGAGTTTTGAATTAATTCTTTAAAGGTTATTCTGTAATGATTTAATATATATTGGTTAATTGCAATCCATTGTTGTTAACCAAATTTATATTGCTTAAATACCTAGGTTAGGTATGTCCTATTGGGTGATTCGAAGATTTATTGTTTGATTATAACCAGTTATGATTAATAATAAATAATTAAATATTAATCTCCATAATTCCCTATTGAGCTAATTTAATTTATTAATATATGTGGTCCAGTCACTACAACACACACTCCTCCGCAGATTAGCTTTCAGGCGTAACATATGCTCGCTCTCTCTCCCTCTTGCCTATCCACTATGGTTTCATCTTCACTTCCTCCACCTGCTCAGTTCTCAGAACTGGACACTAACAGTGCTACTGACACTCTGTGCTCCACTTTAACATCTTCCTTAGACAGCTTTTGCCCCCTTTCATCCAGACCAGCTCGCTCCACCCCCTATATCCCCTGGCTCTCTGATGTTCTCGGTGAACATCGTTCTGGACTATCTAAAAACTCTACTGACCTTACCTTGTATCAGTCTCTTATCTCTTCTTTCTCTACAAATGAATTCTTCTTCTTCTTCTACTACCACAACAAAATCAACAATTGCTCTGACTCTCGCACACTCTTCAAAACATTCTCCTCTCTCCTTTGTCCCACAGCATTTAAGCAGGCTTGGGTAACCCCACTGCTTAAGAATTCCTCTCTGAATCCTGCACTTTTAGAAAACTACAGACCAGTATCCCTTCAGCCTTTTATTGCAAAGACAGTTGAGTGAGTTGTGTTCAATCTACTCTCTATGTTTCTTGAACAGAACAACCTCCTGGACAACAACCAATCCGGCTTCAAAAGCTGCCACTCGACTGAGACTGCCCTGCTCTCGGTTACTGAGGCACTGAGACTGGCAAAAGCAGATTCCAAATCCTCAGCACTCATCTTGCTGGATCTATCTGCTGCTTTTGACACAGTTAACCACAAGATCATCCTGTCAACTCTTAAGAAGATGGGTATCTCAGGTACTGCACTCGAGTGGTTCAGATCGTACCTCTCAGGTAGGTCCTACCTCAGGTAGGTCCATTTCTGCCTGGATAAAGGAGCATCACCTTCAACTTAATCTTGCAAAGACGAAATGACTTGTTGTCTCAACCAAGCCAGCACTTCATCAAAATTTCTCCATTCAGCTCGGTTCATCAACCATAACTCCTTCCAGGACAGCCAGGAACCTTGGAGTTGTGATTGTTGACCAGTAAAACTTCACTGACCACATTACTGCAACAGCCCGGTCCTGCAGATTTGCCTTTTACAACATTAGAAAGATTAGACCCTTCCTATCAAAACAGGCCACACAACTCCTGGTCCAAGCTCTTGTTTTTTCCAGGCTGGACTATTGTATTGCTCTTCTAGCTGGCCTTCCAACATGCACTATCAAACCCTTGCAACTTATCAAGAATGCAGCGGTGAGGGTGGTCTTTAACAAGAGCGCATGTCAGGCCTCTCTTCATTAGACTGCACTGGCTGCCAATGGCCACTCACATCAAATTCAAGACACTGGTGCTCCCCTACAAAGCAACCACTGGCTCTGCACCAATATACCTAGGCTCGCTTGTTCAGACTTACACACCCTCCAGAAGCTTGCAATCTGCAAGTGAACGACGCCTCGTGGTGCCATCCCAAAGAGGCATGAAATCACTCTCACTGACCTTTTCCTGGACCATTCCCACCTGGTGGAATGATCTGCCATTTTCAAAAAGCATCTTAAGACACATTATTTTCAACTGCACCTGACCAATAAAGACTAGCACTTAACTATTCAATTAAATTTTCTGTTTGTTTGTTTGTTTGTTTGTTTGTTTGTTTGTTTGTTTGTTTGTTTGTTTGTGTAAAAAAATGGTGTACTATGCTCGATTAACTGAGACTTCTTACAGCACTTGCAGGTGCTCGCCCTTCTTTCTTTCGTTGCTTCTATTGCGCTCCCCTTTTTGTACGTTGCTTTGGATAAAAGCATTTGCTAAATTATCAAATGTAAATGTAAAAGACCGCCTCAGGAGCTAATACTTACTGTTTAGGGTAATTTGCAGAGATCCCAAAAGCTGTCATGTTAGATGTTATACTAGCCACAGGCCTTGCTTGACCATATAGTCAACTTGTTAAATTAATAAATAACCACAAGTTGCAAATGGAGAGCACTTACGAAGAGTAAAGTCGCGTGCCATCCAGCAAAGAGCAGTTGTAGCGGTATAAAATCAGGTCATTTGCAGAACTTGTCAGGTTGCAGTCAACTGGTTTGTAGGTCACTTTGATGTCCACTTGGTCTTTAGGGTTGTGAAAGTCAATGATGTGTAGGTCAAAAATGAGTACGGCAGATCCTGGGATCAGCTCACCTAAGAACATGTTCATGAAGAATAGAGCAGGTGAGAAAAATTCTGTTGCACATTGAATAATGCAGTATTCTAACATGAGTCTTATTCTAATTAAAAAGAAGAAAAAAGAAAGCCAAATTGAGCCATTTGTATAATGTTGATATTACAACATTATTTATCCTACAATATGATATATAATGGAAGTTAACAAAAATAAAATGCCAAAATCGAAGATACTTTCAGGTCTGGTAAAAACATATGAAATATCTCTATGCCTTTTCCATTGCCTTATTTTAAGCCTAATGAGAGTTTTTATATACAGATAAACCGATCAGTACTGCCACATATAAAAACAAAACTACAATTAGAAATTGAGTACATTTTGAATGTTAAAACATGAAACTAAACTGAAATCGCAAACCAACATACTTGAACACAAGAACGTATCCTGTAATTTTTCCAAATAAATAATATTGGGTTTAAAATGATTAAACAATATTAAACATGTTACCGTGCTTATGTTAATAGTAATTACATTATATAAAGTGCTTTTTCTTTCTAAAAAAAAAAATCACCTGATCCATTTTCTCCATAGGCCAGATGAGGCGGCACAGTTACTCGTCTCCACTCACCCACACATACCCCCTGCAGGGCTTTGTCCATGCCAGCAATCACATAACCCATGCCAATAAAGGTGTTGTAAGTGCTGTTTCGAGAATAACTAGGGATGAAAAAAAAGCTTTTTTTAACAGCACTTGACACTGCGCTTTAAACACTTCACAACAAACATGTGCAATACTCCTTGTGTAAAATTATTCATTTTCCAGATGAAAGACTCACCTGGAATCGAAGACAGTGCCATCTTGAAATGTTCCATTATAATGGTAACGTATGAAATCTCCCACCACTGTCTTTCTCCTACATGGCTGTGGAATCTTTTGAACCTCCACATTCACATCATCCTTCACATTAAATACGTCCACCAGTAGCACATCAAAAATTACAGTTGCATATGGAGGGACCTTTGTACCTAAAGATGTTAATTTTTTACGTTACAAAAACTGGCTATAAAAAATAAAACATCTGTTTTAGTGGTGTGTAGACTTTATATCCACTGTATAAAAATATTACACTTTTTGAAAATGTTGTCACATATACTCATACTTTATTATTGTGCAGTATGAATTATACATAAGGTAAATATAATATGCATAATAAAGTTAAAGTGTTAGTTCACCCAAAAATGAAATTTATGTCATTAATGACTCACCCTAATGTTGTTCCACACCTGTAAGACCTCAGTTCATCTTTGGAACACAGTTTAAGATATTTTATATTAGTTCGAGAGCTTTTCTGTTCCTTCAATTAAAGTGTATGCACACCATATCTCAAATAAAGATTTGAACAGTTATGAATTAGCGTTTTGATTCATGATTCGGATCACGTGTCAAACTGCTGAAATCACGCGACATTGGCAATCTGAATCATGAATCAATACACTGATTCATTACCGTTCGAATCTTTATTTAAGGATTGAAAACAAACTCGGAAAAGAAGACAATGCTAATTAAAGTCGTAGATATTTTTTTTTTAAAAACCAAAATGTATTTTTGATGCTTCAAAAGGTTCTAATTAACCAACTGATGTCACATATGGACTACTTTGATTATGTTTTTATTACCTTTCTGGACATGGACAGTATAGTATATATACACTTTCATGAAGGAACAGAAAACCTTTCAGACTAAATATAAAATATCTTAAACTGTGTTCCGAAGATGAACAGAGGTCTTACAGGTGTGGAACGACATTAGGGTGAGTCATTAATTACATAAATTTCATTTTTGGGTGGACTAACCCTTTAAAGGTGGGGTAAGTGTTATTTCAAAACCGTTTTACAAAACGGACTCGGGCCGTGTACAATAACAAACTTATAGCCAATCAGAAGGTAAGGGGCGTGTCTACTGTATTGATGGTGAGAAGAGAGGCTCAGTGCACATCATTATTCAAAACACACGAGTCACACAGGACATTAGCCGATAACTAATATATGCTGGCTTTTGCTTGAATATGCTCATGTGTCATGTTCACTTGTTTGTCCATTTGCGATCGTATTGTGGCTCACTTCAGTGATGATAAAGACCCATTCATTTCCACACCGTATGAAGCATCTAAATCTCCTCACTGTCTGTTTCAAGCGTCCGGTCACAAAATGTGTCCAACAAGTAAGATACTATACTCCTAATATATGTTTGTTTTCTCTTTTCATGATTTATATAACCCTTATCCGGTCATAACTGTAATATGTTCGTTAGTTGGACTATCGTGTTTGTGTACTTTTGAGTTGTCATGATAACTGCTTGTGTTTTGTGATCGCTAAAACTCTAATCTGGTCATAATTGTTATATGTTCATTAGTTGGACTGTCAGCTTGTGTTCTATCGAGTTGTTCATGAGAATGGTTTGTGTTTTTGAGATGGATATTCACTTTTTCATTGAATATTCGACCTGGATTAGTAATACACAGATTCTGCCATAGTCGTTGCCTGGGTTATGTATGTGTGGGGCGGAGCTATCAAAATACGGCTTAGAACCTTTTGGGGGTAGGGGTGTAATGTATTGACGAACCTTTGCATAGTAGGCTCCTTTAAGAGACCCAAGACGGGGGAGGGCGTTCCGGTTTTTCCCCCTGGGGGATTGTATATGTGTTTGGGCAGTTAAGTTCCGGCTATGGCCGAATGAAGTTGTACGTTCTACACTGCCTGATACTTCAGTAAAGTTCCTAAACTTGTGACGTCTCCTCCAGTTATTCAAGTATATTACACTGGCGACGAGTGGACTCGAACCAACTATGTGCAGATAAGTTTTTTTTGTGTGTGTGCCTGTTATAGTGAACGTGCTTTGTCTGCCATCTCGAAACGAAAATGACTACACTCGGCCGTATAGAAGAGTTTGATGAATGCTCAAGACACTCTTTTGAGGAATACGTAGAAAGACTGGAATGTTTTTTTCATGCAAATGACATCGAGGACGATGCGAAGAAACGTTCCGTGCTGCTCAGTGTCTGTGGGGCAAAAACATATTCCACTTTACGTTCAGTGCTGGCCCCGACACAACCGTCTACTGTGACCTATGCAAACATTGTCGCTGCCCTTAAACGCCATTACAGCCCAGCGCCGTCAGAGATTGTTCAACGGTTTCATTTTCACAATTGTAAGCAGAAACCTAATCAAAGCATCTCTAACTACATTGCTGAGCTTCGACGATTGTCTGTGCACTGTGCTTTCGGAGACCAGTTAGAAGCCATGCTACGTGATAGAATAGTGTGTGGGGCTCTGGATGAAACGCTACAGCGACGCCTACTGGCTGAACCCACACTCACATTTAAAGAGGCAGAGGAAAAGGCACTAGCTGCTGAAACAGCACTGTTAAATGCTCGCCTACTTCGTCAGCAGCAAAACGAATCACTGCAGGAGGACGATGTTCATTTTGCAGCCCATGCACATGCATCAGTACACAAGACAACAGTTCCTAGTGAAAATCAGAGACGTGACAAACCATGTTTCAGATGTGGCAGTCAGCATACTCCACAAACCTGTAGGTTTTCCGCAGCGGTATGCCATTACTGTAAAAAAAGAGGGCACATAGCTCGTGTGTGTTTAACAAAGACTAGACATGGTACGGACAAGGAGGCAGACAACACAACAGCAGAGCGGCATACAAACGTTATAACTCATAAAGAACAGAATGATTACTCTGTGTACAGCACCACTACAAAATCAAAACAAGGGGGGCAGAAGCCGTATCTGGCCACTGTTATATTGAACAAACAAGCACACACAATGGAAGTGGATTCAGGAGCTGCATGCTCCTTGATTAGTGAGCATACTTATCACTCGTTGTGGCCTTTTCAACCCCCTGAAATGCATGCAAACAGTGGAATACTAAAGCAGTGGTCACAGGCAACCTTGGAAGTGAAAGGCAAAATATTTGTGGAAGTAATATACAAGGGGACGCAAAATACACTACCCCTGTTTGTCATTCAGGGCCAGGGCACTAGTCTGTTGGGACGGGACTGGTTTGATGCTTTAGGAATATCAGTCGAAGGAGTACACAGGGTACAGCTGCAGTCGATAGACGACATTTTGACTGAATATTCAGAGGTTTTTCAGGACATTGGGGTTTGCCGGACCCCCCCGATCTCTATTGATATTGACTCCACAGTTACTCCACGTTTCTTCAAGGCCCGCCCAGTTCCTTTTGCTTTACGACCGCAGCTTGACGAGGAATTGGACAAATTAGTCACTCAAGGCATTTTTGAACCTGTTCGGCATGCAAAGTGGGCAACGCCTATAGTTGTGGTAGCAAAAAAAGATGGAGGCCTGAGGATCTGCGGTGATTACCGCTGTACTGTGAATACAGCTGTTAAGCCTGACGTGTACCCTATACCCACAGCATCTGAACTGTTCTCAAAGCTAGCTGGAGGAGTAGTTTTCACTAAACTTGATCTGAAACAAGCTTATCAGCAGCTTCCATTGGATGACGATTCAGCTGACTTGCTAACTGTTAATACTCACCGTGGGCTGTTCCGAGCTCGAAGGTTGCAATTTGGGGTGTCAACAGCAGTCTCAATATTTCAAAGATTTATGGACACCTTGCTCGCAGGAATTCCAGGGGTCCAGCCATACCTGGATGACATCCTAATTTCAGGCAAAACCATAGAAGAACACAACGCACGGCTACGGGCCGTACTGAAGTGCTTTGCTGAAGCTGGGATGCGACTAAAGAAAGAGAAAAGCATTTTTGCAGCTACACAAGTGGAGTTTTTGGGGTTTCGAGTGGATAAGGATGGCATCAAACCAACCCGTGAAAAGGTAGAAGCTATCCAAAAAGCTCCGCCCCCACGGAACAAAACAGAACTTCAGGCATTCTTGGGGCTGCTTAACTTTTACAGCTGTTTTCTACCAAATAAGGCCACTGTCCTGGAACCATTGCATCGCCTTCTAGACCAGTCTGCCACATGGCAGTGGGGAGTTAAGCACAAGATGGCATATGCTGAGGCGAAACAGTTACTACAAACGGAGGATGTGCTGGTGCATTATGATGAAAATAAACCCCTGGCAGTGGTTTGCGACGCCTCACCATATGGGCTTGGAGCTTTATTGTTCCACATGGAACGTGACGGTGGGGAGCGGCCCGTTTGCTTTGCTTCCAGAACAATGACCACCACTGAACGTAATTATGCCCAAATTGATAAGGAGGCATTGGCGGTTGTTTTTGCTGTCAGGAAGTTTCACCAGTATCTCGCAGGCCGCCATTTTATGATTTTTACAGACCACAAACCTCTGCTAGGACTCCTACACCATTCCAAGCCAATGCCTGCCATCCTTTCACCACGGATGCTACGTTGGAGTCTGATCATAGGAGCTTACGACTATGAACTGTGCTACAGACCAGGCAAACACATGGGCAATGCTGATGCCCTGAGTCGCTTACCCTTGCCAGCATCTGATGCGGTTACGCCACCACCCCTGGAAGTACTGCTACTGGAAATGGTGCCAGATGCCCCCATGCATGCTGAGCGAATCGCTAAAATGACGCTTAAGGACTCTGTCATGTCTCGAGTACTGCGCTGGGTGCTGCATGGGTGGCCGGCTGATATAGAGGATAGCCAGTTCAGACCTTTCTTTTCTCGCCGCCATGAACTCTCGGCACATAAAAATTGTGTGCTTTGGGGAAGTCGTGTGGTTGTTCCTTGTTCGGCAAGAAGAGAAGTACTTGCTATGTTGCATGATGCGCACCCGGGCATTGTACATATGAAGGGACTCGCAAGGAGTTATGTGTGGTGGCCAGGCATGGACCGAGATATAGAGGAGACTGTCAAGGCATGTGAGACGTGTCAGAAGTCGCGTCATGCACCTCCTAAAGCAAAAGTACATCCTTGGGAGTGGACAACAAAAAGATGGTCCCGGCTGCATATTGACTTTGCAGGCCCTTTTCAGGGCAAAATATTCCTCATTGTGGTTGATGCACATAGCAAGTGGCTGGAAGTGTCTCTGATGAGTTCCATGTCATCATCAGCCGTCATTAACGCACTGAGACTATTGTTTGCAACACATGGTTTGCCCGACATCATAGTCTCAGACAATGGTGCTGCTTTCACCTCTGCAGAGTTCAAAGAGTTCGCAGAACGGAACAGCATTCGCCATGTCACTACAGCACCATATCACCCAAGCTCAAATGGTCAAGCTGAACGCATGGTGCAGACAACAAAGGAGGCCCTGTCTCGCATCACCAAGGGAGAATGGCAAACCAGGCTTGCTCGTTTCTTGTTGTCACAGCATGTCACACCAAATTCGGCAACTGGAAAAAGTCCTGCTGAGTTGCTTATGAACCGTCGACTTACAACTGCCCTGGATCGTCTGCATCCTGACCATGATGGTGATATGCTCCGCAGGCAGGAGCTGAATGCTGAGAAATGCCCTGGCACGGTCAGAGAGTTTAGACAGAATGACTTGGTGTTCATGAGAAGTTACACCAGAGATTCTAAGTGGATGCCGGGAATCATCGTAGACATCACAGGTCCCTTGTCCTACAAAGTCAAGGCTGGCGATGGGCAGGTGCACAGACGACATGTTGACCAACTGCTGAACAGGGTGGCACCCTTGGCTGACCAATCAAGGCCCGAGCCAGATGGCTACACTGTTCCCCCGTCAGAGCTTGCAGGAGCTGAAATGGTTGAGTTACAGCCGCCGGCATTAGAGGCGAGAAACCATGGTGTTGATGACTTTACGGGAGCTGAGGGCCTGCCTGAGCCTCCTCCTTCTCGGAGGTACCCTGTAAGAGAGCATCGCCCTCCAAGAAGATTTTCAGATTTTGTGGACTGGGGGAAAGGGGTGTAATGTATTGACGAACCTTTGCATAGTAGGCTCCTTTAAGAGACCCAAGACGGGGGAGGGCGTTCCGGTTTTTCCCCCTGGGGGATTGTATATGTGTTTGGGCAGTTAAGTTCCGGCTATGGCCGAATGAAGTTGTACGTTCTACACTGCCTGATACTTCAGTAAAGTTCCTAAACTTGTGACGTCTCCTCCAGTTATTCAAGTATATTACAGGGGCGTGTTTGTTTTGGTGATTTGAAATAACAACAACGGTTACCAGAAAGCACTTACCCCACCTTTAAAATATGTATAATAAATGAGTCAAGAAGATGAATCAAAATACACTGCTCAAAAAATTAATTACTCAATCGCCACAGTATAACAGCAAGTAAATTAACTTCAGGGATATCAATCATTCTGTGAATCAGTTTCACAGGCTTTAGTGCAAATGAAAGTAACAACAGGTGCACTAGAAAGGCAACTGCAAGACAACCATTAAAATGATTCTGCGGGTAGTAGACATAGACAATTGTTCTCTCCTTATTCTTCCTGGCTGATTTGTCTATAGTTTTGTGTTTTGTTATCGTCCTTGTCATTGTCTGTAGCATGAGGCTGTACCTCCAACTAAATTCCTGTGTGGTATGGATTTTTCAGTCCCGTTCTCGCCCACTCCCGCAGGATTCTGCCCTGTTCCCGCAGAAATATACATTACCTTCTCCCGCTCCCTTCCACAACATTCACGTTTTGTCCCGCTCCTGCCCGCATAAATGTATAAATAGATTTTATTCTGTACATCCATTAAATAGTTTAATTTAATTTAATATAAAAGCAAGTGTGTGCATGGTTTGGCATGGCAGAATAAGGGCAAAGTGCAGTCCCTTAAAAATTCCTAAAAAGCTGGAGGCCCTCAGCCTCATACTGCTTGCCACAGCTGACATCTCAGTTAAGCGCAATCTCACAAAGCTCTGTTATCAGTGAAGCTGACTACAATATTAATCTTTTGTATAATGTCTACACATTTTCCTTGTTATAATCTCGGGATTTGCCAGCATGCAGAATTCAACACTGAACAAAAAGTCACTTTGAGTGGATTCTATTTTAAATGCATTTAACTGGCCATTGCGTTCAATATATCATCACATATGTCTGTGATTGGCTACACTGCACAATGCTCCAAAAACATATAAATTGTTATAAATTGGAACTATGTCTATGCTTGTGCCTGAAAATAATCTGTATTTTAGTTTTTCTTACTTTTTTACAATAGATGAATGACAATTAATGTGTTTTTAGATGTTTTATTTTTAGATATTTCTGTTTTGCGGGAGTCCCACAAATCATTTTATTCTGCCGTATAAACAAAACCTGGCCATTGGCCCCGATCAAGTCTCAGAAGTGACAATGGAAACGCAACTGGCCCTGGAACGCAATAGCCCACCCGCTTTTGGCCCGACAAACATGGTTATTAATGCCATTGACTGGCCTAATCCAATTGAGCACCTCTCAAACATTATGTAACAAAGCATCCAAAGCTGCCAAGTAGAACTACAGACTGTCCAGGAGCTCAATGATGCACTGTGTTACTCAAAATAAACAACGTTTATTGTTCATACAACTTTATTAAGTGCACGGCAAAGTTTTACACAACTTCCATCACCTGCACGCAGACAAACACACTGCTCATGTGCCAACCCACAGGCACACCGTGCCGTATTCAACAGTGTAGAGGAACCTTGTACCGTAATGAACAGTGTAGAGGGGAAATAACATGTTAACAATCTCCCTATACTTTAAACCAGCGGTTTAAAGAGCCACAGGGGAGGCGCGACGTGAAGAAAAAATAAAAATAAACCATAGACTCGCGTCGCGGTATACTGGGTAAAAACTACGCGGGATACTCGCATCGTGGTACAAACGAGTTGACTGATTACTGACAAGTAGTAATGCTGACAGATTAAGCAATGGCTCCTTCTGGCTCAACGTGTGCACAGGTGCTCAAACAATAGGCCTACTCGAAAACTAATATGGGCGGTTATTCAAAGTTCAAAATTAAAATTTAAATGACGTGAATGACACGTGCAAATGACGTGAATGGAAATTATATAAAATAAAAAAAAATGTTATATACAGTATATAAAATGCAAATATCAAAGTCAAACAGTTCCCACAAACAAAACAGTTGTTGCACATACAACTGCAAGTGTCTTTTCAGATGTACCCTTTTTTAAGCATAGTATCCACAGTAGCAGAGTACTTTCAATAACAACAGAGCAGAAGCTCCCTTCTTGGTAAGACAATCAGCAAGTTCATTTTTTTGTCTCTGACCAGAGTACCTTCTTTATCCTTTTATTCTGTATGAGCTCTTTTATACTGCTTATTTCCAGTCATTTCTCAGTGGCCCATTTTGTTTACTTAAGGGCATCAAACAGAGAGTGATTGTCCATAAGATAGAGGGAGGAGCATTGAGCTGGCTAAGTGGCTAAACATATCTCATTGTCATGTAAGGGCCCTGTTCATGTTGAACAGACATTTTAATTGCATTTTGTGTCTGTTAAGAGGCACAAAGACACCCTTTACGTTTATGCCCCCAAAGCTGCTGTTTTAGCTGAGTGGGGGCTCTGGGCATTAACTGTAATAACTCTGTGTTGCAAGCACCAATCCAGTTAGTTTTTTTTCTATAGACTGTACTCACAAAAATATAACGATCAAGATAAACGTAAAAATTCGCCGGAGTTGTCCTTTAAGGTATGTACATGTCTGTAATGCTCGCCGATAATGCGACTAAACTAGGCATACTCCACATGTCTTAATCCGATTTACGTTTAGTTCGATTATGACTTTAATCGGATTAAGGTAATTAGAAATCGCTGTTTACATGGTAGCCTCTTAATCAGAGTATTTTCTTAATCAGATTAATATCAGAGTATTGTTGTTCGATGTAAACAGAGTCAGTGTGGAGGCACCTTGTACAGTAATGTGTAAAACAGTGTAAGAGGGGAAATAACATGTTAAAGGTGTCATGAACTGGCTTTTTAAATTTGTTATACTGTTGTGTGGGATTTACATTCAAAAACATCATAACTAATAAGTAAAAGACTATTTTCTACACTGGTTTTGAGGCTCTCTTCTGAACGCTGTGTTTTGATGGAAACCCCTCTCGCTCTAGTCACGTGTGCGCGCGCCCTACCTGGAGAAGAGCCCGTATTCAAGGACCTTCCGCTCTGTTCACATCAAGTCGAGCCATTCTTGAAAAAAACTCTCCGAAACTTGTGAGAAACCGGAAGGAGTATTTTTAACACAGAAATACTCCATCAAACGTCCAACATTAGTTTTTGAAACTTTGTCTATGTTTAGGATGGGAATCCAAGTCTTTAACAGTGTAAAAAGCTCAGTATGCACGAAACAGCATTTCACCCCCCCCCCCCCCCCCCCTCGCGACGGGAGGCGGGCATGCTGAGGCATCTTCCCAATCCTTGTACGATGATTCAGACGCTCTTCCGCCTCGTGAGGAAGCCCCCGCTGCGGCTTTTTCCCCCGAGTCGGAGAACCCGATGCTCGAGCCGTCTGATTCTGAGGAATCGGACGCGCACAGCATTGAGGTAGTGAAGTAAACGAGAGCTCGTCGAGAGCTCGTCATAGTGCAAGGCTTAATCGCGCGTTGCCGAGGCAGCGCGTAGATTACGCTCTGCAATATTAGTGAACACACCATCGGTGCACATGTGATACTGTTTGGCGCGAGTGCAGTCAGCTTCTGAGGGTGCTGGCTGTGTTCGTTGAGTATCTCAAAGCGTATAGTCGTGGGTTTTCGAGTGTTTCAGCCTCGCGCCTGTGGTCTTTCATCTCAAGGGATGAAAGCCAAATATGTTGTAAACGAGTTGAATCTCGCATTGCTGAGGCAACAGTATCGTCTGGAGATTAGGGCTGTATTAATTCTGAGGAATTAAAATTAAACATTATCTGACTTTGAGGAGGTGGGTATGTTTATTCAGCCTATCATTCAGACCATGTTCACTTGAGGGCTGATTAGGGGCATTTAATTCTTAGGAATTAAATGGGATTTATCTAACTTTGAGGAGTTAGATTATCAGCCTATCATCCAATTGTGTTCACTGGGCTTTTTCATAGCCCCTCTCCCGGGGAGCGATCGAGGTCACCTCCCCTGTGGAGTTTTCTGGAAGTCGATGCTGCGATCCGCCGTCTACGACGCTCGGGCCACATTGACTTCCAGCGAACGCATGCTGCTCTAGCCGCCTCTAGAAAGACTGCAGCTGGGCAGCGATCGTGTTCGCGCACCAAAAATCCTTCCCGACTAAGCTCTGCCGGGTGGCCGCTTCAGGGGGTCGGGCAGGGGGTTCGGTGGGTACCAGAGACCAACCCCAAGAGGTTGGTTCCCCTAGTGGAATATCTCGGCGCATGGTTATGCCTCCCGAATATTTCTGCTCTGGCCCTGTGTACAGTGGGAAGGGGATACCGACTGCAGTTCAGAATTCCACCACCGAATTCTACGGTGTGGTCTGGACCGTGGTTCCCCCTGCCCAGAGGCAGGTTAGGGAACATGCTTCATTGTTCCCAAGAAGGATGGGGAGGTTGCGTCCTATAATAGATCCAAGGTACTTGTATCGGCCTCTGAGGAGATTCAGGTTCAAGATGCGAACTATTCCAGACATCATGAGTCAGAGCCAGTTCGAGGACTGGTTCGTCATGATAGATCTAAAGGACACATATTTCCACATCCCTATCCTCCCTGCCCACAGGAAGTTCCTGAGGTTCGCTTTTGGGGGCAGAGCGTACCAGTATCGGGTTCTTCTTTTGGCAGCTGCACTGTGAAGCAGTTCCAGGGACTGCTGGGTCTCATGGCAGCAGCATCCAACGTGGTTCCATTCGGCATGCTATACATGAGGCCCATCCAGTGGTGGCTGGGGACCAGGTGGTTCTCCTCGAGGGGAAAAGTTTTCTGTATGATCAGGTTAACGCGCAAAAGCCTCCGTTCCCTCGTCATATGGAAAAATCCCAGGTTCCTGTCCCAAGGGCCAGTGTTAGGAGCGTCATGTTGCAGGAAGATCCTTTCAACAGATGCCTCCCTCACGGGCTGGGGCGCGGTCATGGAAAGCCGGTTTATGAGAGGTCTGTGGTGGCCCCAGCATTCTTCCTGGCACTTCAATTGCCTGGAAATGTTGGTGGTTTACAAGGCTCTGAGGAGCTTTCTCCTGAGGAGAAAGGGTTGCCTGCGGCGAAACAGACTACCAGTAACTGGATCCTCCAGGCTATAGCCACGGCTTATCGGGTGGGCAATTTGCCTTCACCCAAAGCTTTTATAAGCTGGACCTCCCGGCTATGCCGGGTGCCAGGGTGCTCGCGTCCAGAGTGTGCCTGAGGTATCAGCTTCACACCAGGACGGACGTGTTTCGGTGTGGCCTAGTGGGTATTCGTTCCCCAGTGTCGTCACTCGATGACGCAGTGCGAGTTCCCTCGATAAAGGGAACGTCTCGGGTTACGTATGTAACCCTTGTTCCCTGAGAGGGAACGAGACACTGCATCTCGTCGCCACACCTTCACGTAGAGCACTCGCTTAATCGCAAAGGCTGTCTGTTGTATGAGACGGCGCCTTCTTATAGCTTCCGCGTACGCCGTCACCTACTACGTCATGACGTAGCACCAATCGGATTGGTGGCTGATTTCATTCATACTTCAGAGCCGTCACGCCGGGGGCGTTCCCCAGAGTGTCGTCACTCGACGACGCAGTGTCTCGTTCCCTCTCAGGGAACAAGGGTTACATACATAACCCGAGATGTTTTCCCGTTTGTGTTGTTGTTAAGCTATATTAGTTTGCTTTCAATTTGAGAACTTACTAATGTGCAGATCCAGTACTTACTGACACGTCCCAAACTTTTTAACTCAAATCAGGATATAGACATATGTATAATGTGTATATTTGATCGTTCAAGAGTAACGTTAGGCTAATGAGCATAGTAATAACACATTCAATACACTCACGCGAGCGCTGACAGGCAGCAAACACACGCAGCTTGACATCAGAGTTCGGAGTTTACATCACTGTTTTTAACTATTTAGTGCAATCGTGTATATTATACTTTCATTTGGTCATTATGCAAGATGGTGAGAAAGATTCGCCTTCGCGTTTACGATCGCGGAACTGCAAGAACCGTCAGACTCAGCTGAAGAATAAAATCCGTTTTATGTGTCTGTGGGGTACGATCAGAAAGAGGCTCATGCCAATAACACGAAAGCTGATTGGCTGCGATATAAGATGCATGCTTGTCTAATTTGTAGTTGTAATAGAGCGAACAATAGTTGGTCTAGCGAAAGAAAGAACTAAAAACACCACGGAACAAACACACACACACACACAAGTGATGCGGGAGGCGATAGCGTTTCAATGAGGTAGCCTTACATGGACGTAGGAAAAATTAAAAATAAATGAATTATCACACATTCTTAATATTAGGATACAAATGACACTTATGCAGACTGTGTTCTTTCACAATATCTTGCTATCTTCTTCAGAATGTTAATTGCTGCTGGCTAGCGTGATCCAATGAGTTGGTGGGCGGGGCTACTGAATTACACGTGCTTATTATTCTGTAGAGGCGGTGTTTCGCCACTAGATGACATCAGGATGAAGCGCACGATCGTTTTCTGGGCCTGGTGTCTATAAAAGCTTTTTTTTGACTAACAAGGAAGTTTTCAGCTCTGAAACCTACAGAATAATCGTATATTACCATGACCTTTTATATATCAAAAGCTCAAGGGAAAGTCGATTTCTTAATTCATCACCCCTTTAAAGGAGAACTCTGGGGAATTTTTAAGTTAATCTTGATCGGTATACCTTTGTGAGTAGAGTCTATAGAGAAAAGAAAAAGAAAAAAAAATGGATTGGTGCTTGCAACACAGAGCTTGTTACAGTTAATGCCCAGAGCTCCCACTCAGCTAAAACGGTTATGGGGGCATAAACGTAAAAAGTGTCTTTGTGCCTCTTAACAGACACAAAATGCAATTAAAATGGCTGTCTAGCATGAACACCTTGCATGAAAACGAGATGTGTTTAGCCTCTTAGCCATTGTTTAAATTCACCTAAATAGTGTTTTAGATGGCTCGCTGTAGTCTTGCACTGAAGTCCCGTGGAAAGTCAGTTGTAGCGTCGTGTGTGTGAAGAGTGATCTCATTGCTCTGCTCATCGGCTCGTCGGTTCTCAGTATCGAACGTGTCCGAGAGAAATGGTTTTCGATTCTGTACTGCTGATCCGAAAACCGCTATACGATCGGTTACACACGCATGCTCAGTATCAGCTGCTTTTGAGTTCATCAGTTCTCTCAGCAAAACATGTCTCAGTTAAGTGAACTGTTGGAGTTACAACATACAATTCAAGATATTAGTTTATTTCTAGTTGGAGGGACTGTCACTTATGTCAGAAAAGGAGTAACTAAAGTAAATTGTGGGATCAGCGCTGATTTGAAATGCGAGTCATTTAGAATGTTTCATTCCGATTTGTTGAACTGATTCGACCAGTTCACTAAAAAGAATGATTCATTCACAAACCGGACATCACTAGAGTGATGATCGGCTCACACAGTTGGAAAAAATGGTTCGCGTTTGTGCCTTACCGAATTGTGGCAATAGAAAGCAAAAATTTGCAGCGAACACTTTCACAAGGATGACTAACTAACACAGCCAACACAGCGGGGTCAGTTGAAGAAAAATGCTATTCCGTGGTTGAAAACGGGTGCAACCACTGTGGAGGTAATGTACACTTTATTTATCCTTCCATTTGGGCACACGCGGCTTGAGGAAAGATGTGCAGTAATAAAATCACACACAACACTCCTTCCAACTGGACTATTTACCTTTTTCTGGCCACAACTGAGTTCCCATGGGACTTCAGCGTGAGACTACAGCTAGCCATCTAAAACACTATTTAGATGAATTTAAACAATGGCTTAGTGGCTAAACACATCTCGTGGTCATGTAAGTGCTCTCTTCATGTTGGACAGACAGTTTAATTGCATTTTGTGTCTGTTAAGAGGCACAAAGACACCCTTTAAATTTATGCCCCCATAAATGCCATTTTAGCTGAGTGTGAGCTCTGGGCATTAACTGTAACAACTCTGTGTTGCAAGCACCAATGGGTTTTTTTCTATAGACTTTACTCACAAAGGTATAACGATCAAGATTAGTTGATCGAGTTCTCCTTTAACACCCTGATCCAGGTCTGGGAGGTCACAGAGGATAGTATTTGTCATCTCATCAGGAGCATACCCAGATGTTGTTATGAGTGCATACAGGCACATGGGGGCCATACACACTCAACTTCATGCAAGTTGGATCAGATATTTTTTTACATTGATTTTTGGTATGATTTTGAATCCAGCCCCCAGTGTGTTGATTAATTTGGTTTTCCATTGACTGTTGTTACAAAATTTAGTTCTGAACAAATTATAGAATGTGTATATAAAGATTAATATAAATAATAAATATATTTAATTAATTGAAAAATAATATTTAATTAATTGAGATCCAATGTGTGATTTAAGAATTGCATTATTATTTTTTTGAGCAGTGTATATCATGAAAACAATAATTTTACCATATCCTTTGTCATCATAAGCCAGAAATGGTGGGATAATAATTGATCGTCTCTCCCCAACACACATTCCTAGAATGCCTTCCTCCATGCCTTTGATAAGACTGCCCCCTCCCACATATGTGTCGTATGTTGAGTTTTGAAGATGGCTGTGAAAATAATTTACAGAGATTATAAAAAACAACAGACACAATAAATTAATAATCATAATTACCTACATATAATAATACTTGCATAATACAGTGGACAATTTATCAAAATATCAAAACAAGTGGCATAGTGGAATTGTTTTTTTTGTTTTGTTTTTATAACTGTACACTTTTGATTAAAAACATTATAGAAAATGAAGATGTTTGTACAGTTTTAACAAATAAACCCTTAAGTATTCTCTTAAAAAATAAAAAAAAAATTTAAAACAGATAGCAGCAATACAGCAAAGAAGTCGGAGTAAGGTTAGTCTAAAGCCCCTCTAAAGAATTGTGGAGTGAAAGGCTGTAGCACTCGTGGGATAGTGCTTGACCGCTTGACAGGGAGGGCTCGCACAATGATCGATGGAGCAGATATGTTGCTAATGGCATTAGATAAGAGTCGAACAGGAACGCTCACTGTGATTCTCCTGTGTCAATGAAACTTTAAAAGATGCCCTAGAATGATTTGAAACAATATGTTAAATTGTTCTCTAATATCTAAATAGAGGGTATGCGGCTTATTTAAGGTCAAAATTTGTCCAGAAACAATTTTACAGGTTAATTTAAAACCCTAGAAATTGTCCCTAGGATGTAATGCTCTGTTTTTGCCTTATTTGGAAGGCTCATTAATATTAATGTGGAGTTCTTCTCTGATTGGCTGTTTCACTCCACAGCTGCTCAATGACAGCTAACACATCTATACCATCTGTCATGGCAATGAATATACAATGATATCTTTTCAACTTTGAATCACAAACTGGGTAGCACGTAAATATGTTGTTTGTACAGTAATGTTATAGTTTGACAGTAGAGTACTGATTTAAAAGTCGATTTATTTAGCCAAACAAAGTTATGTAGAAGCCACAATAGTCAGTGTCATCTTTACTACTCAACCGCTGCAAAATAATCATACTTTGGTTCTCAAAAATGTATATTCATTGAACAAATTGACTAGAAGCCTTGTCAAATGACTCATTTCAACTTAGATGGTGGAGAAGGTGACGTTAGCTACAAGAACTGAGTGAGCGATCTGTAAGCAACTAAACAGTAGTAGGAAACGTAGTTAGTTTCTGAGTTATGTTTTAATGATGAAATATAGGCTAATTTAGATTTCAGTCCGTCAAAAGGGATCGACATGCGTAACTACTGTTGTATTTTATGACAACACTGGCAGGAAATAATTTTAAACACAGAGACATTCAGATCTGCATTGCCGCTGAGCCAGAGAGGAATACTAATATAGCAGTGTCATGAGCAATCCTGTTCTCTATATAAATCAGTTATTGCTCCTCACCCCGCTTGCCAGAAGAGGGCGGAACCTTTACAGCTTGGGCCTCGAATACTTTGCCAAAAACTAAATCACCTGTTTGGTTTTGTCAATCTCACGTGACATTGCAGTTCTTCGTCATCATGAACATTTATTATCTGTATGCATTTTAAAGCCACATATATTGTTTTCTGAGACACCTTTTGGACTGCCGGTTTGCAGAGGAGATTCCTCTGAGACTAAATATTTTGTCAGAGAGGAAGAGCATGGGACATGATGGGCACTTAGGGCAGGGTCAAATGATGGAAAACCGTTGAGAAACTGATTAAACACTCTAAATAATGCTGGGTTGTTTTTTGACACAAAATGCTGAGTTGAGACGGTTGGGTAATTTTTGTTGGTTTATTTGATCACATTTTAAACACCATTGGGTAGTTTCAAACTTCCAGTTGTTGAGTTAAACCTGCTGGGTCGCAATGCTTGGTTGATTCAACCCAGCGTTTGGTTGTTTCACTTGCTTCCCACCTTGATGTTTAAATTTGCTCACAAACTGTCATTTTAAAAGGACAAAGCAAGAGACAAAGCCACTGGTTGCAGATGTTTTAAGATAAATTCATATAATGTTTTCATTAATAACCATTTTAATTAGCATAATTATAATTTTTTCTTCTTCGTGGCAACAATTCTTAAGCTTACATGACGGTAACTATAGAGGACAAAAGTTACACCATAGAATCCGATGCCATGTAACGTTACCGACTCACATAGTCATGTAAGTTTAGGTATGTGAGAAAATAGATTAATACAGTTTGTGATTATTTATTTATTAACCATGGTTTTATGTAGGGATGTCACAAGTACCGGTACTTCAGTACCAAGTCCATACTGAAATTTTTTAAATGTGACAATAGCCTAACAGCATTTCTATAGTAGCCTATCGACTCCCAAGTATATTTGATCCCCACGGCTGAATTCAGTCGCCGTCCGTCTGTGGTCCTAAGTGTACTTGCGTGCATGTGGTTGCCAGATTGGATATGTTTAGGTAAAACACCGGATAGTATACTGCCGTGCAAAGGCAAAAGGCCGTAACTTCGTTTTTGGTCGAAAATGAGTTATTGACATTTTTGGGACTTTCAAGACCTCCTTTATCATGTGGATAAATATCGTTAGTCAATTATGTTGTTTTTTCGAGAAAATTATGGATTGTCTGAACAGTAACTTCCAAAAGCCCAGGAGAAACCAAGGCAGAACACCGTAACAGCAGTTACCGCTCTTTGCCTTGGTTTTAGAACACTCAAACTGAGTTAAGGTACTCTGCCTTTGTTTAGCCATGCGTCTAAATCATGGTCTAAATTAAGTTACGGTACCGACATGCAGTTATGGTGTCCCGCCTTTGTTTCACTGTCTATTAAAGTTTGCCGCGTTAAAGTTACGGTGTAGCCTGTGTACTGTCATACATGTTTTCATAATGCAGAATATTCTCTCAGCGCGCTGTCAGGCAGTCTGGGGCTGCCCACTGCACGAGTGTGTGTAGGCTACTCGAATGCAGTGACAGCGTGCGATCACGCATACAATCAGTAGGCTAGTAACAGTTCGCAATTATATCCATATATCCTACCTTTTTTTTCTTGTAAACCCGATAAAATCCATGGCAATGAACGTCATCGGAGATGTTTAATCCACAAGCGTTCTGAGAATTATTCCTACTTGTCGTTCACATCAGTCTAAAAGTTGTCCTTTTAGGCTAGGCGATTTTCATTCAAAGATGTAAAAGTATAAGCTATGTAGCCTATTGTATCTTTTTTTACTAGATAAAAACATTAAAAACATATTGCAATAAATAATTACTCTGTTTAGCCTATGAATGGGCAATCCGATCCAGTCAGCGCTGTCATTAGAGCGTGATAGCCAAACTTAACCCTTGATTAACCAGCGGCACTGTTTGCTATTTATCTTATTCCAATCCCATGCATTTTTACAAGATTTTTTATTTGTTCTATTTTTTATATCTTTGCATTATATATGCAAATGTTTACTCATTAGAAATAATCTTATCTTGTTCATATAATTCAGTGTCACCTATCAACCTGTAAGTTTTGCTGCACAGCAATGAAGATTCTCTTTACTAGAGGTATTGTGTCCTTAATAATAATAAGATAAGGCTATAATTAATTGTAAATCATCCAAAATAAATGCCATTATCATTAGATTTTATAAAGGTGTTACTATATTGATTTTGCAAATGGTGATCAGCAACCAAATATTGATAATATGGAAGTTACTGCCTTTTGCCTTGGCATGACTCCACATTTTTTGCAGACAATACAAAGGCAGTGCGCCGTAACTTCAAAATAGGGGTCAAAAGTCAAGTTTGAGTAAAAAAAAAGTGTATGTAGATAATTGTCATTACTAAAACATCTAAATGCCAGATTTCCGGTGTCCTACCAATAACTAATTTGGCTGGACAACAAAAAATCTTTAAAGTCATTTTTCTCAGTTCCACACTCCAGTGAGTTAAGGTCTTTGTAGGGCAGCATACGGGTTTTCAAAGAAAAGCTGTTTGGGGGATTTAATTACTGAAATCTGGCAACCGCAAAAAATGCGAGCTATTTCTCGTGTGCGGATGATCTGAAAACACCCCCCAAAAAAACAAGTAAGCTGCATTTGATCAATCTCCATTTGAGATGTTCTGCTTAAAGCGTCATTCAGTCGGCCTGTGTTCTGTCAGGACGGTCAGGACTCACGAGCTGAACAGCTGAACTGCTGAACTGCTTTCCTGTGAGCTGCTGAAATAAGCCAAACAGAGCAGAGCTCAACATTAATATTCATGACTCTTCCAAATAAGGCAAAAACAGACCATTACATCCTAGGGACAATTTATAGGGTTGTAAATGAGCCTATAAAACTGTATCTGGACAATGTTTGCCCTTCAATAAGCCAAATGCCCTCTATGTAGATATCAGAGAACAATTTAACATATTGTTTCAAATCATTCTAGGGCACCTTTAAATTTTTCGGTTTTCTCAACAGCCCAGCCTGCTGGGTTAAAATGCCACTGGGTTAATATAACCCAGCATGTGTTCTGTCCAATATTTACCCAGCACTTATTTACCAAGAGTTGCCAATTGGGTTGTTTTTAACCCAGCCATTTTTAGAGAGTAAGCTTCCTCTGGAGTTGATTGGCTAAATTACCTAAACATGCTTCTCCCAAACTTTGTTAAAATCTACAAAAGGAAAATGTTTTTGTTAATGTAATAAAATGATGTGAATGATTATTCAGAAAAACACCTGTGTGAATTTGAGGCTGACTGACTAGATACATCAGTGACAAAATACCTTGAGACCAGTAGGTCAAGAATAATTGAAAAGGCCCAGAAAAGCTCTAGCATAATTTGCTTGTTTGCAGATGCCACTTGGTTTGATATTTTGTATCTAATGCTATGAAATTCAGACAAAGTACTTCATGCACATACTGCAATAGCCCTCATTGTTCTCCATCACCCTCCCTCCACCCCACCCCCCCAATTTCAGATTTGTTATTTTGGCCTACCTGGACTCAAACACATTTCCCACTAACAAAGATCCATTGTAATGATAACGGACAAAGTCAGTGGGCATCACTGTCCGCTTGCACTTCTGCTGTCTGTTAAGCATACGAATTTGAACTTTGTCCTCTTCATTCCACAAATCCAGCAAAAGCACATCAAACACCAATGTTGTGTCAGGTGGGATAACTGAACCTAAAGACAAACACCAGTGTTAAGCAAGTGGAGATAACAGAACATAGAGAGTAGTGCTGCATTAATAATCGCAATTAACCTGAAACCGCACTTAAAATGAGTTGGCTTAGTGCAAATATGAAATCACAAAGGCTGCAATATTTTTTGTTTATTTTTTATGCACAGCTTTTCAGTGAAGGCTCTGTGATCAGTAGTTAATGCTGATACATCTGAAAGCACTGCAAGATAGTCACATATACATGCATTTGAAAATACAACATGTATCAAACATCTTTCCAAATATGAGAAGCATTTATGAACCTCCTGTCCAGCAAAAGACAACATTTAATAACTTTTTTACTCCAAACTCACTTAATAGCATCAGCTGAGAGTTCGAAAACATCTTCTGAGATCATGTCCCTTACAAAAAAGTTTATTCAAGTTTTCTATTAGTATTATTTTTTTCACAGTAAAATTAATAGTATACTTTCAGTCTACTTATTATATACTTCTCAGAAATATACTTATTCCAGTATACTTGACTTATACTGACAGAAAAGACCAAGTATATTTAGCCTATACTTGTACTCAAGCTTTTGTAGTATACTTGACTTCTAATTGTGTTTGAGTAGCCTGTTAAATATACCTTTTTAACATAATTTTTCATTCTTATGAAACGTATATTGTTTGAAAATATTGATTAGAATGTTGATAGAAAACAGATATGTTGCTAATTCTGCATAATTTTTGCATTCAAAAAATGCCCTTATTTTTATTTATTTTTAATTTCAGTCAGAATATCTAAAAATTCTTAAATCAAGATGCATTTACTAGCTAAGTAAAATGACATGAAATATTTGTTTTTGTTGTCTGGGAAAAAACAGTTGTGTCTTTTAAATAAAGACTATGGATTATTACTGTGTTTTACGTGCTTTTACTCAAAGATCTTGAACAACATTACAGGCATTACATCTAGATGTTATTATTCTTCCTGGTTCTCCCACTCCCTCTAGTGGCATCAAATCGCCAGAGCCAGCCTATAGTTAAACAGCAATAATCCCACATCTCCCCTTTCTAGAGAACAAAGGGTAGACTAGGGTAAAGTTCTGCCCCTTTTGCTGGAAGATCTGGTCCTATCTAACTCCTTGAACAAACAGGTAGTTTCACCCTTGGTGCATGCATATTGAACATTCTTCCTTAATTATTTAAATTCCACAATTCACAGATTTAGTCTTACTGGTTTCACTATTTGCCTCCCATACTTGGTTCTAGGAGTGCATGTTAAATCCGGAATGTCCTGAATTTCTGATTTCTGAGTTATAGGAAATCAGAATTCTCCACCAAAAGCTAATCTGATTGGGCTGTGAATCTTTGGGTAGGCAGTGAATCGATTCGATTCACGATTCATAAATTTTCGATTCAATTCAAGAATGATTTTTGGCAATTCAGAACGATTCGATTCGAGACTATTCACATTAAAATTCGATACGATTCGATTATGCATTTTCTTATATGCATTCATAGGATTATTAAAATGCTTCTCCTAATGTGTCTTAGTCAGTGTGTGAATTACACAGTAGCCTTCAGATGTCAGAGAGTGGGCAACAAACCCAGTAACACTTTACAATAAGGTTTATTAGTTAACATGAACTAATAATGAACTGCACTTATAAAGCATTTATTTAGCTTTATTATTTCACCATTTAATGTATTATTAAAATCTTGGTGACATTAGTTAATGCACATATGAACTAACATGAACAGCTGGATTTGTATTAACTATGTTAACAAAGATGAACTAATGCTGAACAGGTGTTGATCATGGTTAGTTCATGTTAACTAATGCATTAACTAATGAAACATTGTAGTGTTACCAAAACAAACAAACAAACAAAAAAAAAAAACAGTTACACTTTACAATTTTTTTGTTTCATTTCCATTATTTAATGTATTCATTAAAAGGCATTTGTAGAAATTTACATAAGCCAAAATTTAAAAAGGCTTTGAAAGTATTGTTAGTTAATGCTAACTATTGTGTATGATAGTGTTAATGGCTACACAACCTTTAAGTGTTCCAGGCATTAAACATGCAATGCTTCCATGGAGAAGAAATATCAGGCACTTTTCCAGCTACTCCTAAACTAACTTTTCTTCAGGGAATAGAAAGAAAAGCCTTATTTGTTCTCTTTATTCTGAACATTTTCCTAATGATGATTCTGAAAGTAAACGCAGTGTCAACTGTTGCTATTGTAGGCTATCGGACGCAACTTTAATGCACCTCTGATTGATAGATAAACTGCACGCTCTTATTTCAATGTTGGTAATGTTGTAGTTACTTTAGCTGTTTCCTTCGTATATTCAGTTAAACGACATTAAGTTACATTTAATGTATTATTCATCAGAACTGTGCATATGCATTTTAGACACTTACAACAGTGTTTGCTCCGTCCATGCATTAAATGTGCATCCTTGAATAAGCGGGGTTGTATTTCAAATGCTCAGGAATGACCCATTTCCCTAAAACTTAAGTATTTCATTTTATATAAACGAGCTACGGACGGAGCGCAAGCAATCCAGTGAAGGCGGCAAAGAGCACAAGCTTGCTGTGAAGGAGATGACGCAGCTGTCGCAACACAACGTCTCTATTAATTCACGCATGTAGTAGATATAATCAAATGTTTATTTTAAAGCACCGAATCATTATTTAAATCGCGATTCATTTGATTCTTAGCATTTAAAATCGAGTATCGGCCGAAATTAATGATTCACGATTCAAAATAAATGTTGCAAGGTCAGGATTTGTAATCGATGCATCGAGAAAACGAGTGAATCGTTACAGCCCTATAATCTGATGTTTCGCTTTTGTCCCCTCTAGCTTCTGCTTTCATTGCTACCAGATGGTGACAGTTACGTCTCACAGTCTCTTGCTGAGTGTTAACAAGGTAAGACCTTGGAGCAGAGTGACTGGCAACGATTGTTCCTGAATCCTTAGCATCAGATACCCAGACTTGATATCCTAGCTGCAGTATGCTGAGTTTTCTGGCTCTGTGACTCCTGTTGAAAAACCCTGCATTTGCATCCCTCCTTTACTTCCCTTTTGAAAAAAACAACCTCTGTATCAGGGAGTACTGGGTTCAGCAACGATGGTAGTGTAGGCACAGTTGTCCAGAGTCTCCTACCCATAGGAAGTTGAGCAGGACTGTACCCATTCTGCAAGCGATTAACTCTATAAGCTAACAGAGCAAGATACGGATCGTTGTCTTTCTTGAGAAGAACCTTCACCGTCTTGACTGCACGTTCGGCCTCACCATTACTTTGGGGAAATCTTGGACTAATAGTTATATAAACAAATTCATATGAAGCAGGAAAGGATGCAAATGATCGCCTAGAGAATTGTGGCCCATTGTCTGTAACCAGTAATTCTGGAACTCCATGACGCATGAATACGGACTTCATGTGAACAATGACGTCGGTAGACCTGCTAGGTGATAACAGCCACCTCCACATATCTGGAGTAGTAGTCTACCACAAGCAGGTATATCTTTTTTCCCCAACATGAACAAATCTGTACCTAGCCTCTGCCATTGCCTGTCAGGAAATTGAGTGGGCATTAGAGGTTATTTTGGGTTTTGTCTTTCTTTAAGGCATCTCCTGTATTTGAGCAATGATTTCCTTCAGCTGATGATTTAAACCCTTGGCCACCATACTGACTGTATTGCCCACTCTCTGCATTTCACAAGTCCTAAATGACCCTCGTGGAATTTGTTTAGAATGCTGCTTCTCAAGGCAGCTGGAATGACCAGCCTCGTGTGTCTAAGCAACCGACCATCTTGCACAGTTAAGATAGCACGCTCAATATCATTTTAGTATCACCTCACTCTTGCTACACTCTGTCCACCCTTCCATGCACAGCTTCATCACACTGGAACAGACAGTCACTCTTTAATTCCTCTCTCAGCTGTCCCAGGTACGTTGTACTTGCTAGTAAATTTCCCAAGACTGAATCTACATAAATGTTTGTGTCCTCCCAAAACTCTCTTTTTTCTTGTGATTCTCATGACAGTGTCAGCTACCAACAGACTCTTTCCTGGCATGTGAACAATGGAGTAAGAGTACCCCATCAACCACATTTTAATCCTCTGGATCCGAGGGAGAAGTGCATCCAGAGCTTGCGCTCCGAAGAGACTCAGTAATGGCTTGTGATTGTGTCTCCATTTCAAAGTCCTTGCCAATGAGAAAGTCTCTGAACCTTTCACATGCCGATGTAAGACCCAACGCCTCTTTTTCCACTTGTGACACAGGACAGCCCCTAGTCCATAGGACGAAGCATCCGCAGAAACTTTGGAAGCTCTGTTCATGTCATAAAGCACTAAAACATGTGGAGACGACAATGCATCTCTCAGAGTTTGAAGAGCTTTGGCCTGTTCTTTGCCCCAGACCAACAGTTATTTTTCGACAGCAGGTCACAAAGAGCGTTATCCTTGTCTGATAGTTGGGAAATGAACCTCCCAAGCTGATTTACCTCCTCAATTCGCTCACAATATTGGAGGGCTCAGTCATGTTTCGGATAGCTACAGTTTTCATTGGGTCTGGACTAATTCCTTCTGCAGAAATTATATGACCTAAGAAATGCCCTTTCTGCTTCAACAACTCACACTTCTCAACATTGAGAGTGATGCCTGCCTTTTGCATTTTCTCTACACCTGCATGCAGTCGAGAGTCATGTTCCTCCTCTGTTCTCCCCCACATCAGAAAATCATTGATATGACACACTGTGCCTTCCAGCTCATCCATGACCTCTGTAGACATTCTATTCTGGAAGTGTTGAAAAAGTTGAAAAAATAACATCCAAACGGGGTTATGAACACTGTGTACCGTGCTGACTCCTCTGCCAATGGAATCTGCCAGAATCCATATTGGCATCCAGCTTACTGAAAATTTGGGCACCAGCCAACATTCCAAGCATCTGTTCGACTGATGACAGGATGTATTTCTTTCGACGAAAGGACTCATTCAGCTTGCAGAGGTCTACACATATTCAGACAGCACCCGACTTCTTCGGGACCACAACCATCCCGGCACACCAGTCAGTTGGTTCCTCCACTCTACTAATCACTCCCAACATCTCCATTCGGAACAGATCCTTTTTAACTTTCTTCATTAAAAGGTAGCGGGATTCATCTAGGGGTTTTAAGTGAGAATGGAGTGGCTCCTGGTTTCAGACTCATCACATACGATTGTTGTACTTCTCCCAGACCACTACACATTTTGGGTAGCTCAGTTTTGGTGTTTTAATGTTGACACTATTTAATCGTAATTCTGATTACATACACGTTGTCCTCTGACTGTTTCCCACCTCTGTTTAACAGAAGCCTGGCAACTCCCACTACATCCAAAGGAACTTGCCCTGGACCAAGCAATGGCCTCGACACATTCCCCAGGGCAGGTACCTTCTCTTTAAAAATGTCTTTGAACATTTCTGCTGAATTTACAGTGACATCAACCCCGTATCGATTTTGAACAACACTTGATTGTGGCCAGTGTCTAAGTCTACAATCCATGTTGTACAAGCCAGGTCCTTTGATGCTGCCCAAGAATATGGGGTCATCCTCAAGGTGGAGATCCACTTGTCCATGCAACACTTCTGTTGCACCAAGCCGGACTCCACTTTATTCCTATGGGTGACGTCAAGCGACTTTAACACGCCGCATAGCATTCCAGGAAGGCAGCGCTGCATTTGAACCGATTTGAATGCACAAATGACGGGAAGCGTCACAACATCACGCTTCAGTCGTGTCGCAAAAGTGGATCTCCACAGTCTCACAAAGAATGTTCATAAATAACATTTCTCTTTCTCATGAAGTGTGCCTTAAAGCCTGCTTTTAATGCACTATACTTTGTTTTATCCGCGTCTCCCAGCGGTAATCTCCGTAGAATATCATCAGCATCATCCCCCATGCAGTAAAATAAAGTATTTACCAGGTTTTCATCAGAGTTGCTCGTCAATCAAAACCATTCGTATCTATGGATCCATTTCGGCCATTCCTGTGGTTTAAAAAAGTCAGATGGCTCGTGCGGCCGTATGCTGAAGGTAGTACTTGGTAGCACTTGGACGCCCACTTGCGTCAACCTCGCCATCCACGATCCGATGCGGGTTAGCAGGTAAAACATATTAAAAGTTATAAATGTTTCCATCCAACGTTGAACTTTCAAATGTGCCAGAAACGCATGCTCTATTTTTTCCAAACAGTTTGGATCCTCCTTCGCTGCACATTTCACCTGTTGATTGCCCAGGTCGCCGTCTTCTCCACTCCACTATACAGCACAAAATACCTTGCTCAAGAAAACCTCTCTCTCCATCTAGATCATCATGGGGCTCAGCCGATCCTTGCAGTGATGCATTGAGGCCTTTATCATCATCAACATCATCATCCTCTTTAGCACAAGACCTTCCATCCCTCCTGGTGAAAATGGTTTGTCAACGCGCTCAGGCAAGCGTTATCCAACGTGGGTATTCATTTCTTCAGGAATTCAAAAGTGCAACTTCACAGTCTGCTTGCGCACTCTCAACAAAACTCTCAGCATCCTCTCAGCACCAGGCAAGCTTCAACTCATTAGGTGTGTTCGACATCGGCTGCGGCTGGATGCATGCGATCGGCGAGAGTAGCCGAGTGAAGGCGGGAGGAGCTGCAAACGGAGACTTGAAGTCGGACACTTTTTACCTCCCGCAGTGACCCTTGCGCAGTGTTTGCAAACTTTAATCACAGCTGAAGTTAAATAAATGCAATAATTATCAAATACACAGATGTTTCAAATGACATTTTCGTTCAATACTTTATGTACTGCTTAATAAAGCATCTTTTTGGACAAGATTAAAGTTCAACATATAAACCTATACTATCAATGAAGTGTTGTCAATGGTTTTTATCAGTTTTAGTTTGATAAACATGACAATATAACATGAAGAGAGGTTTTACTGTTATAAATAAATAATTTGTGAGTATTAGTGTAACATAAGGTTTTAGAATAAACACGAAACACACGTGATCGCTGTCATGTGGTGAATCTGGCCAATCGTGGATCAGCTGTCATCATCAGAGCTCTTGCATCCTGCTGCAGTCCCTCTTGAGAATCTGCAGCGGCTGCATCAGCTGGCTCCTCTCGAAACGCTCTCGCGGTACTTTGTTGACAAACGTCACAGTCACGTGCTGTCAGCGCTGTCTCAAGTCGGGCAAAATTTCTAACTGGCATGCACTGCTTCAAGTCTGCCGCCGATTAATCTGCGCATCGCTGGGTGAAGTCATACAAGCCTATACAATTCGCCTCCAAACCCCCTCCGTTTCAGACCACACCACAGCTGCCAAAGCTTCCTTGTCCACCTCTCACTCCGGCCAGCAGTCTATCACGGTCCGCAGACATTAGTTGCGGCTGCTCGCAATACAGTTCCCGACAAGTCTTGTCGCTTATCTATTTTGTAGAAATACCTGATATTAACCTGACTTTTAATTAATCAATTGGTATTAGAAATAGCTCATATAAAAAGCTAAAACCCTCCCAAATGATGTTTAATGCACTGAAATAAATAATTTTCACAGAAGAAATATTTATCATTTAATCAAGACAGAAAGGTCAAATTTTGGCAAGACAAAAGTTTTGTCCCCTATACAGAAATTGAACAAATTTACTGCAAATACAAAAATATGTCAGCAAATTAAGTTGTGGCGCTGTGAGATCCAAATTTAATATCTTGTATGACTTCCATGAGCTTGAAGGACTGCATCCATGCGGTTTGGCAAGGATGCATACAATTTATTGATGAAGTCATCTGGAATAGCTAAGAAAGCAGTCTTGCATGCCTCCCAGAGTTCACCAATATTCTTTGGTTTCGTCTTCCATGCATCCTCTGTCATCCTACCCCACATATGCTCAATGATGTTCATGTCTGGTGACTGGGCTGGCCAATCCTGGAGCATCTTGATCTTCTTCGTCTGAGGAACTTTGATGTGGAGATGGAAGTATGCGATGGAGCACCGTCCTGCTGCAGAATTTGGCCTCTTTTATGGTTGGGAACATAGACCGTAAAAAAATATGGACGACTCGACATCATCCGTTTCCGCTTGGCAGATTTGAAGCTTTCAGGCGGCCTTGCACGGCGCTGACATCTTGGGACCGAGTCTGCGCAGTAGCGATTTCGGGACTGGAGTTGCGCAGTAGAGCGCAGGAAGTAGAGCAGGAAGTACAGCCGCGATATCAAAAGCCCGCCCACACTCTCGCAGATGCAGAACAATTAATTATGTTGGTGTGAAATAAACAGTTATGGAAATGTAGAAATTAAAGCTAAAGCTCTAATCTGCTCCCAAAAATTTCGAAAAAAGTCCGTTAGTGCCTCAGTGACAACTTCACTCAGAGAAGCCGTCAGTCTCAGCTGTCAATCATGACGTCACACCCCCCGTTTTTATAGCATCAAATAACTAGCTTAAAGTAAACTTATTTTTAAAACGAACACCTGAAATGAAATCATCGTGATGATAACTGCCTTCAGTGACATAAACTAACTTTGGGGGAAAATTTTTGAAGTGTAATTTTATTATTTAGTTTGCCTCGCGTCCATTAGAAAACACAGAGGGGCGGCTATACTGGGACCGGTCACCGGGGGGCGATCGAGGCGCGAAATCTTCAGTAAATGAGAGGGAGACTGCAGGCTTGGTTGGGAATATAAGAGGTAGCTAAGATTTCTTGGTATTTTAGACTATTGATGTTCCCTTCCATCCTGCAGATCTCGCACACCCCCATACTGGATGTAACCCCAGACCATGATTTTTCCGCCACCAAACTTCACTGTTTTCCGGGTGAATCTCAGATCCATTCAGGCTTCAGTAGGTCTCCTGCAATATTTGCGGCGACTGTGGTGTAATTCAACAGAAGATTCATCTGAAAATCCACCTTCTGCCACTTTTCCAGCGTCCATCCTTTTAGCAGGCTGTGGGCCTTGGCAAATGCCACACGGTTTTTCAATTGTATTTTGTTTAGTGCTGGCTTCTGGGCACTGATTCGACCATGGAGGCCATTTCAAGACAGAATCCGACAAACTGTTCTGGTTGACACAGGGACTTCAGGTGACCAGGTCTCGTGGAGCTCTGCTGCAGTGGAAAATGGGCTGGCCTTGGATTTTCGAGCCAACAAACGGTCCTCTCGAGCAGTTGTCTTGCAGGGTCTGTCTGACCTGGGCTTGTCAAAAACGTCTCCAGTCTCTTCAAATCTTTTTTTTATCCTCTGTACTTGACGCTGGGACACATTGAAGGTGTCTGCCACATCAGCAGTGGATCTGGTCTTCAGCCTCTTGATAATCAAAACTTTAGTCTCAGGGTGAATCTTAGGCATGTTTGCAGAGGTCTAGTTGCAGTTGAAGTGAAGGTCTAGCGTGGGGTTCTTTTTATACACACTTGAGACCTAATTGATCCAATATTAGTCACAGGGGAAGCTCATATGACAAGGTGACAACACTTAATCTCTTTGCAAAAATTGAGTCAATGGGCTTTACCAAGCTGTGAATATTAGAATACTTTTTGAAAGTTTAGTTTTTCACTGAAACATTATCACAAAAGCTTGTGGGATTAAAATGAGCCATTTCTTGTAAAAATATCTTGATTGGAAATTGTGGTGTGACAGGCAGTGGGGCGAGGGACCCCGAGAGCGGGCCGGTGATTAACGTTCACGAGTGCCAGCTGCGTGGCACACCGGTCTCGTCTCGCGGCCATGTGACGGGGGCATATAAGGAGGAGCAGGAGCTGCGGAAGACGAGAGAGGACCAGGCCTGGAATTTTATGTTATGTTATGTTTTGTTTTGTTTATGTGTTTGTGGGCAGTCGTCCGTGAGGGGCTGCCCACGTTTTATTTTGTGTGTGTTTGCGGGCAGTCGTCCGTGAGGGGCTGTCCGCGGTTTTACTTTCGTTTTGTTTATTTATTTTGAGTTAATAAATGTTTGAAACGTTCGCCGGTTCCCGCCTCCTTCCTTCCCATCTACGAACTGTATTACAGAAATATATTTCAGCGGCACTTTAGGTCAATTTGAACGCAAGCGTCAAGACTTTTGTCAGGGACTGTAGTACCACAGCCATAGTGCCACAGTACGACAGTGACTGTTACCATTCCTTCTCCCAACAGGTGAGTCTCTCATCTTCGGTCCATGCTTCCAATATTTCTGTTCATCTAGTCTCATTCTCAGTTAAATCCATCTTGCCATAGATTAAAAAAAAAAAAATCTGAGACTACCTTTGCAGATGCCACCCCCTTCCCACCTCTTCCATTCCTTCTTTAACCCTTGATCGGCCCTCAAGTAGGGTGACGTCTAAGTCCCTTGGGGTCAGATAGACCCCAAACTTTTACAGAGCAATTGCATAAGGAAATATAAAAAATTGATATGGCAAACTATATATCATTTTTTTAATTTACTTCTCAACTATTCATTTATGCTGTGTTTTTGTGGATATTTTGTAGTTACCTATTTACTGCACAATTCCTTAACAAGTCCATAAATTGGCTCATGGAAAACAAATTTTTTATGAAAAAATCACTTAAATTATGATTTTAATTAAATCTAAATTGTTTTTGGACATTGCTCTATGTGTTAGGGATAGAATACTGCCATCTGCAGGTTTGTCGAAAAACGTTAGTCTTTATAATTTAAGATGTAAAGTGCAATGACCACATTATCCACTAGAGGTCCATAAAGGAACTCATTTCAATTTCACTTCATTTTTCTTGATACTTCAACATTTTATGATATACAGTTTGTGAATCTATATTTAAACATTCTAAAATACATTCAAAATCTGTATTTTTGTATTTATTTTTGTTGTTGTATGATATATTTTGAATTATTATTATTATTATTATTATTATTTATTATTATTATACATACATTTGCAGAAAGGTTACAAGTTGCCACTAAAAGACTGTAATCACATATTTCAGAAAATTATTTATCACAAATTATTTATTTTTTAGAACAAGAAATACATTTTAGAAAATTAAATAAAACAAACACAATAGAAAACAACAAAATAACAGTACCAATAAACAGTAATGAACAGGAGTGAAGAAGTGTTTGTTTGTGTGTGTGTGTACGTACGTGTGTACGTATGTGTGTGTGTATGGGATAGAAAGTTTGTTCCACTTTTTGTTTATGCTCTAGGACCAGACCTTGATATAAATGTAGAAATTTTCAGATTTATACTTGATTTAGTTGGGTTTTTTTTTACAAACAAAGTGGGGAAAAAAGCATTTTTTACAGTTTCCCATTCATTGCTAAAATCTAAAAAAAAATCCCCATACACGTGTTCGTGCGTGTGTGTGTGTGTGTGTGTGTGTGTGTGTGTGTGTGTGTGTGAGTGAACATGCTTGCTCCATATAGCATTTGTGCTCTAGTATTAGTCCTTCATTTATGTATGCAAAGTTTTCAGGTTTATGTTATTTTTGCTTATTTTATTTGGCATTTTCAATAAAAATACTTTCTGTTGCAGTCACATACATGTGTTTGTTTGTGTGTGTACGTACGTGTGTGTGTGTGTATGGGATAGAAAGTTTGTTCCACTTTGTGTTTATGCTCTAGGACCAGACCATAATATAAATGTAGAAATTTTCAGATTTATACTTGATTTAGTTGGGTTCTTTTTACAAACAAAATGGGAAAAAATGCATTTTTTATAGTTTCCCATTCATTGCTTAAATCTAAAAAATGCCCCATACACTTGTTTTTGTTCGTTTGTGCGTGTGTGTGTGTGAGTGAACATGCTTGCTCCATATTGCATTTGTGCTCTAGTATTAGTCCTTCCTTTATGTATGAAAATTTTTCAGATTTATGTTATTTTTGCTTATTTTATTTGCCATTTTCAATAAAAATACTCTCTGTTGCAGTCACATTCATGCGTGTGTTTGTGTGTGTGTATGAGATAGAAAGTTTGTTTCACTTTGTGTTTATGCTCTAGGACCAGACCTTGACATAAATGTAGAATTTTTTTTTAAGATTTATACTGGATTTAGTTTATTTTGTTTTGACAAACAAAGTGAAAAAAATACTTTTTTACATTTTCCCATTAATTTTCAATGTGGGGTCAATCTGACCCCGAGGGACTTAAACGGTACTCTTTTTTACACCCCTTTAGAACAACCAAATCAAGCCCAGATTTTTTGTGCATGTTTAGATAGATTATTTAGGAAAAGTCCCAGAGTCTTATAGCCCTAAGATGAAGGGAACACTTTTAAAAATGGAGGAAAAGTCCATCGGGGTCAGCTGGACCCCAAGGGCCGATCAAGGGTTAACTGCTATTGGAGCAGACCCAAGCATGAGGCTGCCTTGATTGCAGTCCTATTCAATCTATAAAAAAAAAACTAATTCCAGATCAAATTGTATCATTGTATACTGTATACTGGAAAACCTTCCTACTAGTGGCCCTGTTTGTAGAAACCTTCAGTCGGCAAACACTGAACCTGAAGCAGTGGATACCTTAATAGCCAAAGAGCTAGAATTCATGCGATACGGAGCAGACGAGAGGAGGGTTGCTTGTATTAGGGAAACACCGAAAGTAAGTGTTTTTAGCCTAATTTGCAACATGTTTTTTATAACATTGTTTTATAAGGATATATAATTTGATGCTTTAATAACGCACCTAAAACTTTTTTCTCATACTAGGTTTGTGCTGCATCACAGAGAACAGAAAACACCGGAACAGAGAAAACACTGAAAAAGTGTAACAGATGTGTTTTATTAATGCCTACACCTACCCCAACCCATAACATACCCTTACAATAGTGCAGATTAATTAAATGACACGATATTGATGTTTGCATGCCCAGTGCCCGTAGTTGTATCCCTTAACTCGTTCACGTAGTTGTATCCCTTAACTCTAGGACGTAGTGGGATGACATCACCGTTTCAGAAAATATATGGATTCGCTGTACACACGGAAGATTGCCGTTTTCAGATTTATCCACTTTGGGACCCGGTTTTAAAAAATATTGGATTCATGCTTCTAAAATGCCGGATCCGTGTGGACGAAACGCTGATACGGTACAAAATTTATACGTATACAGCTAAATGCGTCTCTGTGTGGACGGGGCCTAAATATTCTCTCAACAGGTGCAGTGGAAGCTGCTATGGCTGTCAGACGCAGGCGAGGACACCGATGGATTAGTGCAAGTGCAAAGTTTATTATCAGAGGTTACGGACACAGGTGATACTTAGATGGATGGTGACACTCAGACAAAGGACGAGGATGGTGAAGATGATGGAGGAGGTGAAGATGAACATGACGAAGGAGACGATGATGATGAAGATGAAGATGGATACAGGTGAGGGCTTCTGGGAAGGACAGGTAGTCGATGGTGGGATCGGTGCAAGACCAGACAGTGAGTGTGAAGGTGAGGAGTGCTTATGTAGTGTTGCTGGTGATGGTGCACAAGTGATCAGAATGCCGGTGATGGGGAACGAGTGGGTGTGGCAGTGTCTGATGGCTGTGAGGGCGTAACAGACCCCCTCCTCCACGGGCGTCTCCTGATGGCTGGGACGGGCGGCGACAGTAGTTGACTTCGTTCAGCTGCCTGTCTACAGCGAACGGCCCGATGTATTGGGGACTTAGCTTACGGCAAGGCAGCCGGAGACAGACGTCCCCCGTGGAGAGCCAAACCTTTTGGCCTGGCTGGTACCACGGCGTGGGTCTGCTTTTGGCATCAGCGTGGTGCCCGAGTCTCCAGACTGCCTGCTGGAGTTGCACGTGCGCTGAGTCCCAGACTCTCTCGCTCTGGCGGAACCAGTAATCCACTGCTGGGACCTCCGAGGGCTCACCCGTACAGGGGAAGAGCGGTGGTTGGTAGCCGGGACACATTGGAACGGGGTGAGCCCTGTGGTGGACTGCTGGAGTGAATTCTGGGCATATTCGGCCCAGGGATGATACTGGCTCCAGCTCTCCTGATTCTGGTGGCAGTATACCCTCAGGAATCTCCCGATCTCCTGGATCTTCCGTTCAGTCTGGCCATTGGTCTGAGGATGGTAACTTGATGAGAGGCTGACGGATACCCCTAGGAGACGGAAGAAGGTGGTCCACACTCTAGAGATGAATTGGGGTCCTCGGTCGGAAACGATGACTTCCGGAAGCCCAAAATGTCGGAAGACTTGGGTGAAGAGTGCCTTCGCAGTTTCCAACGTGGTAGGTAAACCTTTGAAGGGGATGAGTTTGCAGGATTTCGACAAATCGGTCGACAACGACTAGGATACAGGTGAAACCTTGGGATGATGGCAGGTCGGTCATGAAGTCGATCCCCAGATGACTCCAGGGACATTCGGGGATTTGAAGAGGGACCAGCTTGCTGTCGGGGAGTCTCCTAGGGGTGTTGGCAATGGCGCAGACTGAACATCCCTTGACGAATCGGGAGACGTCCCGAGGCATGGCAGGCCACCAGTAACGGTGGCGAAGGAGCGAGAGGGTCCTTCTCCTGCCTGAGTGTCCAGAGCCCAGTGAAGAATGAGCCAAGTCCAGAAGGGGCAGGCAATGGCGAGGCAGGACATAGAGGCACCCTTCTGGACCCCCCGGCAGACCAGGCTGGTAGGCGTTCTCCTGTTGGATTTGCTCGTGAAGCACCCACTGGATTGGGCTGATAACCATGGCTGGAGGGAGGATGGTTTCAAGGTGCTCTGGCTCAGGGTCGGCTTGGTGGAGACGAGAAAGGGCATCCGCCCGGTTGTTCTGGTTCCCTGGATGGTATGTCACCTTGAAACTGAATCTGGTGAAGAAGAGGGCCCAGCCGGCCTGACGATGATTCAGCTGTTTGGCGTCTCGAAGGTACTTAAGGTTACGATGGTCGGTGATGACTTCAAAAGGATGTTCTGCTCCCTCCAGCCAGTGTCACCATTCCTCCAGGGCGAGCTTGATCACCAGGAGCTCCCGGTTGCCGATGTCATAGTTCTGCTCCGCTGGTGATAGCTTCTTGGAGAAGAAGGCACATGGATGGAGTCGTGAGGGTGTCCCCTGCCGCTGAGACAGAACCGCTCTGACCCCGGTCGATGAGGCGTCAACTTCGACGATAAACGGAAGATGAGGATTGGGGTGGACCAGGATCGGAGCGGACTGGAAGCCGTTCTTCAACTGGTGGAAGGCCTCAGTGGCCGATGGAGTCCAGGACAGAAACTTGGACCAGGACAGGGCTGGTTCTGGAGCAGAGCGGTGAGTGAGGAGCTAAGCAGGCTGTAATTCTTTATGAAGCGGCGGTAGAAGTTGGCGAATCCCAGGAAGTGCTGCAGCTCTTTGATGGTGGTGGGCTGAGGCCAATAGGTAATGGTGTCCACTAGGGCTAAACGATACATCATTATCGTATCTATATCTAGATATGAACTTCCAAGATATTAGTATCGAAAAAAGCAACGATATTGTAAGAATGGATTTCACCTGAGAACAAACTTAAAGCTGCAATAAAGACAATAAAACTTCACTCTCTCAATAGAAGAGAAAACAAGACTGCACCTGGCCCAATCCTATTTCCTCACCCCTGCCGAGATATGACCCTCTCGCCCTCTGGGTCACACAAACATGCAAATCTCACAGATACTGCTACAAGCTGTTTCTGTATAGTCAATATAAATACTTTTGGTGTGATTGGTAAAACTGGTATCATCCTCACATCAGTGGAACTGGTGACATTCCAGCACTAGTAAAACAGGTCATAAAAGAAGGACAACCGGGTTTGTTCCTCTGGTGTGGGGGGATGCCCATATAGATCTTTTGATAAACATTTGCTGTCAGGCCTCAAGGATAGGTGGGACCATTTGGGTCTGAGAAAAGAACCAAGATCTGCATAAATATTTGGGTGCTAAATGTTTATTGTTCTTTGATCTGGTTGAGTATTTAAGGGGAAGGAGCAAACCACTCAGGGAAGCATCTGTATCCAGAACTTCCCACACTGTTACAGTGTGTCTCTATAGCCAGGTAAATGATGACTCTTTGAAACTATGTTTATACTATTTTATACTAGAGTAATATTGTATGCTGATCAGTTGTGTATAATTGTCTTTTAATTTGACTATATTTTGATGTTTTTGCCTGGCTAAAATAAACATTAACTTTGATTAATCTTGTATTATTCTAAGGCCGCTTCTTTTAGTATGGATCAATCGGAGTCTGGTATTTCCGCAGGCGTTGTGTCAGGATAGATTAAACCGTAGGACTCAATGAATGGAGCATGGCGCACAGCATTAGGGATAATCTGATTTCTGACTATCACTGTATTAGCAAGTTGCAGTTCCTGTGATTATTATTCCCATTTAAGATGAGTAAGCAGGCGCAACCACTTAAAGGTAAAATATTCACTCTGCAATCCTCTGACTAACATCAGAACTGGCCCGTCTGTGTATATGAGAATGTAATTCGCGACAGGTAATGATGAAGGAACTGACGATGATGATGGACCTCTTCGGCGAGGACGATGAATACAACGATCAAAGCAGTTCTCACCCCATTGCAGGACCTCTCCGGTGGACCAGTGGATATGCGGCTGGTGCAATATGAGTCAGGGGTGTCCCAGGATGATGTCCACGGTTGACTCCTCCAGCACCATGAACGTGATGGTTTTCTCATGCAGATGACCAACGCGTAGTGTAAGTGTGGGGGAGAAATGGCGGACACGACCTCGGCCCAGCGGTTTTCCTTGGATGGTGGTGATTCTGAGGTTGACGGGACAACATTGACGTTGGGCGGTTAACTTTTGGAGGGTTTGCTGACTGATGAAGTTTCCCGCCGACCCGGAGTCGATGAGGGTTTGTGCTAGGGCTGCACGATATTGGAAAAAAATTACATTGCGATATTTTTTTCCCCAACGATATATATTGCGATATTGAGAGCTATCAATCCAGGCTAAAGTCAATAATTACCATTCCGTGATATTAATAATTTCACTAATAAGCAAGCTTCATTACAAGTGACAAAAAGAAATGTTGGAAAGAATGTGCAAACATGGAACTAAACCTCCAGTAGGTGGCAGCAGGTGACCGTCTTAACAAGTGAGTCACTGAGTCGTTCATTCAAACGATTCATTCAAACACTGAATCGTTCACGCTTGTTGCTGTGAGTGAGACGTGTTACGGGTCTGCTGTGAACGATTTTCACTGCTGAAATAGAACAACAACACTAAATATTGCATCTAAAATGTAAGTGACTAAGTGAATGTTAATTAGTTATTTATGGAACTGTCATATGAAATCAGTGTCATTTTTAGTCGTGATGGTATTCAGGAAAACGCTCTAGTGTTGTGATTTCTCCTCGAGAGGCTGCTCGAGCGTGAACAGCGCGACCTTATTATTATAATCAGTTCAACTGTTCATTATATATTATCCACAATCGATCGCCACTTACACTAAATGAATGCACAAACATTCTTGCATTTTGGTTATTCGCTAGTTATTTTTTGTTTTAATCAGGCTCTTATCCGTCAGGCAAATAAAATACTCTTTCACTTGTCCCTTCAAAACACCCACATGTCCCTGATAAGCGTTAATGTCGAGCCCTGCTTTGTAATAGTCGTAAAGATCTTTGTGGTGCCGTTTTAAGTGATCAGACAAATTGGTGGTGTTTTCTTGTTTTGTGGCCACAAGACACTCCATGCAAAGTAGCTCTTTTTGTTCAACATCCTCCTTTATGTAGCCGAAATAGTCCCAAAAAGATGATTTCTGGTACAAACTTTTTTTCCTCTTCGGATACTCTTCGTCGCGCATTTTAGCAGTGAATGTTTGACCGTGAGCGGTGAGCAGCGGCACAGCGAACCAATCACTGTGCAGGCATGAGGAACGTGCATGTCACTCCAGCAACAAACTCACTGTGTGCTTCCGTTCTCTTAATACACCATGGGCTACTACCCTTCACATCGCCTGTTCCGGCGATGTGACTATCGCTCACATTTTTTAAATTATTATTTAGTGTTATCATCACATTAAAAAGATAATAATGCTATAAACAGCCAGAATCGTAAAGACAGAATCGTGTGTCGTAAAAAAATTTTTTTTTTAAAGAAATGTATTTCTTTTAAATGTATCACTGCCTAAGTAGGCTGTTTACTATCTAACCTGCAGACTTAGCAGGTGCAATCCACTTAACTTTCAATTCATTTATTGAAAATTTAAAAAATGCAAACATTCGTCTTTGAGGTAGACATTCAATCAGATTCAGCTCATTGACCTTTTCTATTTTTAATTAGATCTTTTGTCTTTTTGTAGTTTGAATAACTGCTGCCCCTTTAAGACCTGACGTTACTTGTATGTCAGACGACATACAACGGTTGTTTTATAACGGTATGTGCGCACTTCAGATATGAGCGCGAAATCTGCGGGAACTTGTAGAATTATGTGCAATCCTGTGCGAAATTCAGACCGATCCCACACTAACACACTGTCATAAAGAAAAATCCAGCAGAACGTGTCGGCACGTTAGTGTTCAGAGGGTTAACCTGTCGGCCGGAGAGGAGCAGGTGTACAGAGGATATTTCATTATCGATATATCAAAAATATAAAAAAAATTGACAGCACTAAATTACTTATGACCATCTGACACTATTTTTATGCACTGAGCTAACGTTTGTAACGTTAGGTTTTAATTTGCGGATTTGTGGCTATGTTCACTGCCTTCCACAAATGAACATGCCATAACGGACATGCTAATCTTACATTATCACATATACTCTGTCACTAATGCGAATTCCTAGCCAGCAGTTAATAGCGCAAGTTAAACAAATAGGCGCTAATGTGTAACTAGGCTACAGTAAACTACAGTAAACTTTAGTTAGCTTACTTGAAAGTCTATGACTTAGCCTACCTTTCATGTGAATCGAAAGAGCAGACTCGCCCATAGTGAAAAGCTGCAAGTGTTTTTGCAGACTTTACAAGAGGCACTTCGTGGGGTTTATGGCCGTTTGATCCAAAATTCGTATTCATCATCTTTCAGCCAAAGTTCATTGAAACAACAACATGGGGGCGGAGTCACACATGGAAATAGATGGGCAGATCGCGAGCACAGCAGATTTTCGTTTTAGGCTCTCCAAAATTTTATTTCTACATTTAATAAACAAACTATTTAGTCAGATATGTGTTTGTTGTAAAATAAATAGTTATAATTTCAAGCATTTTTAAGCACTACATACAAAATTCAAGCACTTTTCAAACCTTGAAAACACAACATCAAAATTCAAGCACTTTCAAGGATTTCAAGCACCCGTACGAACCCTGAACATAAGTCGCCCAGGACTTAAAGTCGCATTAGGGCAGAAGCAGAGCGCGAGCCGCGCGCGCTGTGCATAACGGAGCAGAAGAAAGAAAGTTTGAAGTGAGAAACTTGTGAATGACTAGAGAAAAGCAGACGTTACTTTAACTGTAATGAAGAAAACAAAAAAGCTAATGGCCAGAGCTGAAGGGACGAGTCCACAGATGCTTGAACTCTGCCGTGAGAGGCGCAGCCGCGCGAGTCAAATGCTGTGTCTGTGTGAATCATTCTCGGCTGCATATTTTACTAACGTTACATGCTCTAATCGTGCAGGCGCCCTCGCGGCCACTCGCATTGCTCGTGAACTGGAGCGCATCTCATCCTAATTTAACGAAACTCAGCGTACGCCTCGCAGACATGAAATAGATCTTAAGAAACTTGAAATGTCTTTTAACAATTTAAAACGAAAAGAAATAGGCTACTCTCTGATTATGTAATCCATGATGTGCATTTCTCTATATAGGCGCGTTCACTATACGGAGATGGTGGTCGTCAAATTAATAAGCTAAAAATAACCCTGACGCACACTATGGTTAAACGAGTATTAACCGCTAAGGGCCTCGGTTAACGGTTAATGAAAAACTTGAAAACGTACAGCCCTATTTGGTACATCATTAAAGTAATCCATGTGACTCCAGTGGTTTAACATACATCTTGATTAACTAAGTGCTGTGTTTGCAAAAAAACTAAAAAACATTACCACTTTATTTATAAAATATTTATTTCCAACATAAGAAAAAAAGTATTATATTATAAACTTATAATTATATGAAAGACACTGAAGACAATGAAGATTAATATTTTGTAAATAAAAATAAAAAATAAAAAAAATAAAAAATTGAGCAAATAAAGTAGTTGCTTCATAAAATGAGGTTAAACAACTGGATTCATTTGTTTATTTAAAATGTGGGTGTGTAAACGTATACTTGTTAAAAGGTTATTATAGAGGATACCTATTTCTGAAGCAGCCTAATTGAATGTTTAAACATTTAGCATTTTTGTAACTTATTTTGAACATTTTGTAATTGTTAGTGAAAAAAGTTGGGGTTACTTGACTGTAATCCTGTTCCCTGATAAAGCAGAACCAGACCAGCTTTGAAAAGTGTGTTTAAACACGTCAATGAAATTGACCTGGAGGCATTATAGCCTCGGTCGGTGACGTCATCAACTCACCTGCTACACAAGGCTATAAATAGATAAGCTCTATCAGGGAACAGGGGTACAGTCAAGAAAACCCAAGTGTTCCCTTTCAAAAGCTACACTCAATGCTGCATAAGATTATGCAAATGGAAACAAGAATACCCACGCCACCGTGCATGATGGTGTCCGGACCCCTTACGGTTGTGTAGGTGTAAAAAAAAATTCTTCTGAACATGAACTGTTCCTCTGAATGTGAACATTTCTTTCAGAACATTAATGGTTCATATAGGCTTCTCTTGCCTATTTTTTTGTTTTTGTTTTTTAATATAGTCTATAGAAATTAAACCATTATGTAATACAGAAATATTAAATGTTTTTATTTTTATTTAAAATAATAGACTAATTAAAAGCGAGGCAATAACCAGGTCAAACAGAACAGTGAACGAAATTCTAGGTCTAATTCTAGTTGGGAAATTATCTATTTGGGATTTGCAAACAATATTTGCATTAATTTGCGTCAAATATATTATTAGTCCCGAGATTCTACGCATGAGTGTATAAATACATACATCCGCTGCTTTTATTTGAGTTCCTCAGTGGTCTAATAGTAGACTTTTAGTAAATCGTCTTAAATCCCCTCTCATATAGTTTTCTTCATTAAAATGCTCATCAATGATTGTATATTAAGAGCATGGACATGTTGCAAAACACGCACATCTTTTGTGCGTGTTTTGAGAGAATAGGCTCTCTCCGCAACGGCATTACGCGTCAGATTGACGCGCTCATCTGTGTTCGTGTGTGTGAACAAAAGAGAATGTAAACCCCGCCCCGCTACTTTGATTGGATTGGCCATCTGAGCGCTGTTAGACCACATTTGTTTCTGATCAGCCTCGGTTCCTGTCAACCAATTGTACTGCATTAGGGAGGGCCGAGGTAACTCTCTCTCACACACACACACACACACACACGGCACAAATAACGACTCAGCAAAAAGATGCTTTTCAGAACAACACGCGGGCCGCACTAACACTAGACTTTCATTGTGAGTAGGGGGCCACAAAATATCATTTTGCGGGCCGCGAGTTTGAGACCCCTGCTATAGGCGAAGCTTGACCATGCACCTCATAGGGAAGAGCAATAGCATCTCTGACCCAATGTAACATTGACTACGTTTACATGGACAGCAGTAATCTAATTATTGACCTTATTCTAAATAATACAATATTCTGATTAAGGTGTTTACATGAGTTGCTTTTAGAGTACTCCGTTCATGTTCTCGTTTTACATGTGATAGAACATAGATCGATTATGGCACGTCAGTACGTCCCCATGACACGCTATGTTCTCCAACATCCAATCATTGCGTGACTTTGGCAGGTGTGTTAATTTTATGGGCTCAGTAAACCCGCTAACTTCACCTGCGGGTGTCGCTGTTGGACAGTGTTACTTTACATTAAGAAGTATAACAAAACATGCATTTTTATAATGTTTTATATCTACATTTACGTTGATTTATTTTTTTAATATTATGTATTGCCTCTTTTTGTTTGTTTTTTGAAGAGACACTGCCCCTCTTTCCTCCTTATTGACAGCCTACATTTAGAATAATAGCTTTGATTAATTATGAAAAAGGTTTAAAAATCATGACTCTTTGGATTGTTTTTCCTGCCGTCGAGCCACAGGCGTTCACTGAATGACCCATCTGGTTTGCGATTACAGATACAAACTTATTTTATTTTACTTTTACAATGAGCATAATAATTACAACAAAAATAAAAATAGAGAGAGAGGACGCAGTGTTCACAATGAACAGTCAAGTAAAACACACACCGCCCATAGCAACGACGTTTATGGCAACGACTTTTCAGACTGACAGATCCGTAAAAGATAAACGCGACTTTTCCACTATTTGTTACTGTTTTGTACACGTTGTTATATTAAGTATAATTCCAATTTTGTTTTATTGGCCACAATATTATCGATGATTGTTGAAAGGGGCACTTTTGATTAATTTTCAAAAAGGGCAGAGGCTCCAACCCACAAAGCCTCCCCTCTGCACTCCCCTGTTGTGCGTAACGTTATGTGTCCTGTCACAAAATGCGGTGAAATCTCAGACATGACATTAATAGTAAGATTAAGGTGTGTACATGTCTCTGATAATGCGACTAAAATAGGCATACTCCACATGTCTTATGTGTAGTTAGATTATGACTTTAATCAGATTAAGGTAATTAGAAATCGCTGTCTACATGGTAGCCTCTTAATCAGAGTATTGTCTTAATCAGATTAATATTGGAGTATTGTTGTCCATGTAAACGTAGTCAGTGTTTGTTTGGTGGGAGCAAAACCTCCATTACGGCCCCCATGGCAAACAAACAATTGCTCTGAGTTACACCACTGGCTAGTGCAGTGGAAGTAGGCCTGAGGAGCATGGACTGGACACAGTCTATGAAGTCTCTCCTGACCCGGCGTTGTGAATGGCAGAAGGCAGAAGGTTTCAAGAGGGCCAGGAAGTACAGTCAAAAAAAAAAGAAACCTTAGGAAGGTAGTCAGGATGAGGATGCAAAATCACTTTCACTATTCCTGGGGCAAAGTCTATGAAGGATGGTGATATTGACAGAGCCTGCATATCCCCAATTCTCTTTAGAGAAGTTATTGTCATGAGAAAAACCATCTTTAGGGTCAGAAGTCTGTCAGACGATGATTGTAGAGGTTCAAATGGGGTCTAAACCAGCCATTGAAGACTATAGCTAAGTCCCATGAAGGAACTTTGGTTCTCACGGGAGGCCCTTAACCGCCTGCCCTGTGAATAAAGCAAGCGAGCAGAGTATGCCTCCCAAGCAGCACCCCATCCAACAGGGCGTGGCAAGCCAAAAGAGCGGCCACATAACCCTTAGAACTGAGGGGTAAGTGCTTGACAACTTTTCTTGCAGAAAGTCCAGAACTGAAGCAACCTGACAGTTAGCTGGATCTACATTATGTGCTTTCATCGGATCTACATTTCTGGATGTACATTTCTGGATGTACATTTATGTGCATTATGTGCTTCCATCACATAGCAGTCTGTTTCTCTGGTCACCTCCCTGTTAAAAGGAGTGATGAAATAGTTAGCAGATTATAATCACTCAATGGCTGGTTGTCTAAGTGGTGTCCGCAAAATAACAAAGGGTTCATAGACAATTGGAAAAGTTTTGGGGCAGACCTGACCTGTTGAAGATAGACGGCATTCATCCCTCCTGGGCTGGTGCTGCTCTTCTCTCTAGTAATTTTGCATATAGTCTTAGAGCTAAACCTTGACTCACTGGGGCCCAGGTGAGGAAGCAGACAAACTGGCTAAACCAACCGTCTGCTAGCTGTCTCATGTCACCGGAATCAGCTAAATCCCAGCACATAGAGACTCTTTCACCTAGATATTATCACATAGAGACGGTGTCTGTTCCGTGAATTATTAAATACAAAAAAAAACATCAAAACCATTCAACAGTGAAAATTTTGTTGCTGTCCAACAAATAAACAACAGATATAATACGGATGAACAATTGATAAAGCTTGGGTTGCTGAATATTCGATCCTTTTCGCCAAAAACGCCTATTGTTAATGATATGATTATAGACATAACCTAGATGTGCTGTGTTTGACAGAAACCTGGCTAAAACCTGACGACTACATTACTTTAAATGAGTGCACCCCCCGAGATTATTGTTATAAACATGAGCCACATCTGGAAGGTAAAGGGGGAGGTGTTGCTGTAATTTATAATAATATCTTTAGTATTACTCAGAATTCTAGTTTTAAATATAATTTCTTTGACGATTTGGTGCTTTATGTAACTTTGTGTAGCGTAAATGATAAATCCCGTTTGACATTTGTGCTGGCTACTGTACACAGGCCACCAGGGAACAATACAGACTTTATCAAAGAATTTAGTGGTTTTATATCAGAGTTTGTACTGGCTGCAGATAAAGTACTAATTGTTGGTGATTTTAATATCCATGTAGACAATGAAAAAGATGCATTGGGATTGGCATTTAGAGACATTCTAAACTCTATTGGAGTTAGACAACACTTATCGGGACCCACTCATCGCCTTAATCATACTAATAATGTCACATGGAATAAATGTTGATACCGTTAAAATTCTGCAGCAGAGCGATAACATCTCAGATCATTACGTAATATCATGTATACTTAATTTACCTAAGGCTGCAAAGCCATCCCCTCGCTTCAAATATGGCAGGATGATAACCGCTGCGGCTAAAGATTGCTTTGTACATAATCTTCCTCATCAGTTCCATCCCCTCAACATTACAGATAGCCAAGAGGAACTTGATGTTGCAACAGAAACTATTGACTCTCTCTTTACTAGCACTTTAGACATAGTTGCTCCCCGGCGCTTAAAGAAGATTAAAGCAAATAATCCAACGCCGTGGTACAACGAGCACACTCGGGCCCTTAAAAGAGCAGCCAGAAAAATGGAGAGCAGCTGGAAGAAAACAAAACGTCTCAGGTTACGTATGTAACCATGGTTCCCTGAGAGGGAACGAGACGCTGCGTCGAAACGCTAGGGGAACGCCTCTGCATGATGCGTCATGAAGCACTCGTGAAATCAGTCCAATAGCGGGAAGATACGTCATAGGCGGGTGACGTCATCGACCAGGAAGCTATAAAGCACACCTGGACCAAACAGTCATTAGCTTCTGGAAAAGCCAAACAAATCGATCACAGGCATGCCGGGAGTATGGCATAGCGACGCAGCATCTCGTTCCCTCTCAGGGAACCATGGTTACATACGTAACCTGAGACATTCCCTATCTCGAGGGAACTTCGAGCAGCGTCGAAACACTAGGGGAACTCAATACCCACGCCGCCAGAGTCCCAAATGTCTGTATGTGTGAATTTAACCCAGAAACACCCGGGACCCCGGGGTAGAGGCCACATCTAGATTGTAGAACCTCACAAATGTATGCGGAGAGGACCACCCAGCCACATCACATACCTCTGACAATGAAACTCCCGAAATAAGAGCCATAAAGGCAGCCATACTCCTGGTGGAGTGGGCGCGGACACTCATTGGTGAAGGCTGTCCGGCCGACTCATAAGCGAGCGAAATAGCCTCGACTGTCCACTTGCTAAGCATCTGCTTTGAAGCTGGTTTTCCCTTGCTCGGGGACCCAAAACACACAAACAACTGTTCTGACTTTCGCTACAGAGCAGCTCTGTGGACATATGCATCTAGGGCCCTGACCGGACACAGCAGATTTAGCTTCTCTTGGTCTTGGTTTGTGAAAGGAGGCGGACAGAAAGCCTGCAGCATTACTGGTCCCGGAACATTAGTCGGGACCTTGGGAACATATCCTTCCCTCGGGAAGAGAAATGCTTTCACCATTTCTGGTGCAAACTCAAGGCAAAAGGGTGCCACTGACAGAGCCTGTAGGTCTCCTACTCTTTTCAGTGATGAAATCGCTAGAAAGAACACTGTTTTTAGTGTGAGGAACTTTTCTGACACTTCCTCTAATGGCTCGAAGGGAGCCAACATAAGGCCTTCTAAAACTATGGCCAGGTCCCAAGTAGGCACCCTCGAGCGTGCCGCAGGTCTGAGCCTCAAAGTACCACGAAGGAAACGCGTGACCCACGGGTGTTTCCCTAATGATGCATTATCTAATGGAATATGATAAGCAGATATTGCCGACACATATACTTTCCGTGTCGAAGGGGATAACCCTGCAGAGATTTTTTCTTGTAGGAACTCAAGAACTGAACCGACCGGGCAGTTAACAGGGTCCAAAGCCTGGCTCGTACACCAGGCGACAAAAACTCTCCATTTGAGTGCGTAAAGTCTCCTTGTGGATGGTGCTCTGGAGTGCAACATGGTCTCTATCACCTCAGTAGATAGACCCGTGTTCATGAGCTGGGCCCCCTCAGGGGCCAAGTCCACAGTTTCCACAGCTCCGGACGCGGATGCAGTACTGACCCCCCCGGCCTGCGTGAGAAGATCTCTCCTGACTGGGATTTCCCAGGGAGGACCTTCTAGGACAGACATAATGTCGGCGAGCCATACTCGGCTCGGCCAGAGCAGGGCTACCAATAAAAGCTGAACCCCGTCCCAGCGGACTCTCTCCAGCACTCCTGGGAGCAACGCCAGAGGGGGAAAGGCGTACAGACGCAGCCTCGGCCACGTCTGTACCATTGCGTCCAGCCCCAGCGGGAGCATCTTGCCTTGGGCCCATGTTAGCATATGATGCATCAGCTTCCACAACCGACGCGATCTCAACCCCCCCCCGTTGATTTATATATAAGACCACCGAAGTGTTGTCTGACCGAACTAACACATGGTGGCCCCGCAGGTCTGGGAGGAAGTGTTTGAGTGATTGAAACACAGCCATCAGCAGCAGCTGGTTTATGTGCCAGGAGAGCTGACGGCCCCTCCACAGACCTTGGGCCGAGCGGCCACTCATGACCGCTCCCCAGCCAGTTAGGGAGGCATCCGTCGTTAGCGTTACGCGATGACAAGGAGCCCCCAGAACTGGACCTTGGGACAGGAACCAAGGATCTTTCCACTTTCCACTAAGGCACGTAGGCAGCGCCGCGTGACCTTGATCAAGCGAAAAGGGTTTCCCCGTGGGGAGAACCCCTTGGTCCTGAGCCACCACTGTAAGGGTCTCATGTACAGCAGGCCAAAAGGTATCACGTTGGACGCTGCTGCCATCAGACCCAACACTCTTTGAAAGTGTTTGACAGTGAGTGACTGGCCTAGCTTTATCTGGTTGACGGTATTTAGGATCGTTTTTATCTTGGGCGGAGATAGCCGAGCCGACATCGTTCTTGTGTCCCAAACTACCCCCAGAAAAGTAATGCTCTGCTGAGGTGCCAACACACTTTTCTTTTCGTTCAACCTTAGCCCCAACACTCTCATGTGGGCAAGAACAGCATCTCGATGCTGAACCGCCAGTTGTTTTGACTGCGCTAACACCAGCCAATCGTCGATGTAATTGAGCACGCGGATGCCATGGAGTCGCAACGGAGCCAGCGCTGCATCCACGCACTTCGTGAAAGTGCGGGGCAATAAAGCTACACCGAATGGCAGCACTCGATATTGGTACGCTTTTCCCCCAAAAGTGAACCTGAGGAACTGTCTGTGCTGCGGAAGGATGGAGATGTGGATGTACGCATCTTTTAAGTCTATCGTGATGCACCAGTCCTCGAACCTGATATGACACACGATCTGTTTTATCGTGAGCATTTTGAATTTTAATTTCTTTACTGCTCTGTCTAGATGACGCAGATCTAAGATAGGCCTTAACCCCCCATCCTTCTTTGGAACTATGAAGTACCGGCTGTAAAAGCCCGACTCTCTGCAGTGGGGAGGGACCCATTCTATAGCCTCTTTTCGCAGAAGAGTCTGTACCTCTTGTTCCATTACCAGAGCCTGCTCGGCGCTTACTACCGTGGCAGTAACCCCATTGAACACGGGCGAGTGTAACCTGAATTGAATTCTGTACCCTTTTTCTATTGTATGCAGGACCCATTCTGAGATATTCGGCAGAAGTTTCCACGCTGCCAGAAAATCTACTAAGGGAACCAGCCTCTCGAGGCTGGTCTCTGGATTTTCCTGGGTGGTCAGTCCGGTGTCCTGTAACGGATAACCGGCAGGTAGCAACCGAACTGACCCCCCAGGGGCCCTCCCGAGAGGGCGCGAACATCCCCACACCGCTACGTTTCCGGGCGGACATGGAGATATACGTTCGCCGGGGACCGCCGCGCCCTGAATCACCAATGGTGGCAGGGTTGGCAGACCGGCCCCTCGATGGCACCGGGAGAGAGTGGGCGCTTCTGTTTCCTCATTTATATCCCCCAATAAGTCAGCTTGATATGCTTGCAAGACGCCCACCGTATGTAGACAGGCGGCCGCCTGCCCTGCTGCCGAGTACGCCCTGCCCATCAGCGCTGATGTCATTCTTACAGGCTTGGTGGGCAGCTGCGGGGCTTGCAGCGACGATGTTGACTCGGGGGAGAGATAGCTCGCGAGCGTCTCTTCCACCCGAGGCATCGCCGCATAACCATGAGCCTTCAACCCGCTTATATTTGAATATTCGGATGTTGACGGGTTGAAGACTCTGGCAGATGCTGGTCTAGCCTAGGACCTCGACACCTCTGTGTGGAGGTCAGGGAAAAATGGCAAGCCCCGCCTAGGAGGTTGCGTGTATGAGGGCAGAAATCTTTCATCTAGCCTGATTTGTTGTTTATGTGACTCATACTGCTCGGACGGCCAGTCTAGGCTTAATCTGGCAATGGCACGAGTAACAACCTCCATTAGCTTCTCCTGAGCGTGTGTGTGTAATGGTAGAAGTAAATCGTCAGTTTCCTCAACGCTAACAACATCCAGTTCCTCAGAACTGGAGTGCTGCAGCTGATCATGTGCCTCAGCGCGAGCGGAAGAAACCGCAGAGCGTGCTTCCAACTCACGAGCTGAGGCTTGAGATCCAGCAGGTAAGGGCAGAGATAGGGGATCACCTGTCACTAATCCCGCCACTAGATCTAACTGCGATCCCCAGGACGCGAGCCTTCGCTGCGCCTCGGCAACAGCGGGACCCGAGCCCTGTGGACCGCGAGCTAAAGCACTCTCCTCGAAGAGTGCCCGACGTGATCTTAGTGTACGCATTGAGTCTCTCACAATGCTCGCAGCCAACCCCCTCGAGAGCTGACTGGGCATGCTTGAGCCCCAAACACATTACACACAGGTCGTGTGTATCCCCACCCGTGATGTAACGAGGGCAGGGAGTAACCTGAACAGCTCGAAGTTCCCTCGAGATTTGCAATTTGTGGAAAGAGAGCATGATTGCATACAGAAAGGCCATAAAAACTGCTAGATCTGCTTATGTCTCAAGTCTTTTTGCAGAAAAAAAACACAACCTTAGGTATTTATTCGATACAGTGGCTAAATTAATAAAAACATAAAGCTTCAACTTCTGACGTTTGTAAACAACACAGCAGTAATGACTTCTTTACTAGTAAAATTTATAATATTAGGAATAAAATTATAACCATGCAGCCGTCTACTACAGTATCACTTCAGACAGAGCATTGTAGTGTCACTGAGGAAAAATTACACTAATTGCTATAGGAGGAGAAGAATTGGCTAAAATTGTTAAATCATCAAAATCAACAACATGTATGCTTGACCCTATACCAACTAGGCTATTAAAAGAGAGGCTTCCAGAGGTCATATATCCTCTGCTTAATATTATTAATTCATCCTTGACATTAGGATATGAACCGAAAACTTTTAAGTTGGCTATAATTAAACCACTTATTAAAAAAAACGCAACTTGATCCTAAAGAATTGGTCAATTACAGGCCAATCTCGAATCTAACGTTTCTATAAAAAATACTAGAAAATGCTGCGTCTTCACAATTATAATCCTTTTTAGAAAGAAATGGTATATGTGAGGATTTCCAGTCAGGATTTAGACCATATCATAGTACTGAGACTGCTCTAATTAGAGTTACAATTGATTTACTTATCATCTGATTGTAGTTGTATTTCTCTATTAGTGTTACTCGATCTTAGCACTGCATTCAATACTATCGATCACAATATTCTTTTGAATAGAATCAAAAATTATGTTGGCATTAGTGGAACTGCATTGGCAAATCATACTTATCTGACCGTTATCAGTTTGTAGCATTAAATTAAGAGATGTCACACCGATCACAAGGTCAGTATGGAGTACCGCAAGGCTCAGTGTTAGGACCAACTACTACTGGGAGATATCATTAGGAAGTCATGGCATTAGTTTTCATTGTTATGCTGATGATACTCAGCTCTATATTTCCTCACGTCCTAAAGAAACTTACCAATTCACAAGATTAACTGAATGCATAGCTGATATAAAAAATTGAATGAATAGTCATTTCCTGCAAGTTAATTCAGATAAAACTGAATTTTTAATTATTGGACAGAAAAGCTCCACAAGTAGTAACCTAGAATACTGTCTAACACTTGATGACTGCTCTGTCAAGCCCTCATCGTCAGTGAGGAACCTGGGTGTGCTCTTTGATACCAATCTTTCATTTGAAAGCCATGTTTCAAGCATCTGTAAAACCGCATTCTACCATCTTAAAAATATATCTAAATTACGGCACATGCTTTCAATGCAAAATGCTGAATTGTTAGTACATGCGTTCATGAGCTCAAGGCTAGATTATAGTAATGCTCTACTGGGTGGTTGCCCTGCTCGCTTAATAAACAAACTCCAGCTAGTCCAAAACGCAGCCACTCGAGTTCTTACTAGAACCAGGAAGTACGATCATATTAGTCCAATTCTGTCAACACTGCACTGGCTCCCTATTATAGATTGCATACATTTTAAAATCTTGCTCATTACTTACAAAGCACTAAATGGTTTAGCTCCCCAGTACTTGAGCTCTTAACACATTATACTCCAACACGTCTATTGTGGTCTCAAAACTCTGGCCAGTTGATAATACCTAGAATATCTAAATCAACTGCAGGCAGTCGATCCTTTTCCTATTTAGCACCTAAACTCTGGAACAGTCTTCCTAGCATTGTTCGGAAGGCAGACACACTCTGTCAGTTCAAATCAAGACTAAAAGGCGAAGCTTGTCTTGAGGCGAAGAAATCAAGATTTTAAGACTAAAAGGCGAAGCTTGTCTTGAAGTCTTAAGGGCGAAGAAATCAAGACTAAAAGACGCATCTCTTTACTATGGCATCAACTAGAACATTTTTAACTTTTATTATTTAAATCAATTGACTGATTGTTAGGCTGCATTAACTAGGTTAGCCAGAACCGGGAACACTTCCCATAACACCTGATTTACTTGTTACATCATAAAAAGAGTGGCATCCACACTAATGTTAGTCTCTCTGTTTATCCCAAGGTTTACTGCAGTTGGCCGGATCAGGGCTGTGTCCAGATCAGATGGTGGACCTGCATCTGGACATGACCAACACATCCTGGAGTGTCTGCTGAATCCGTGTCAATTGTTGTCTCCTCTGATTTTGCCTCACCGGCATGTCATCCTCAATAAACCTGTCTCTGGCGCATTAACTCCGATCTTTTAAGTATTCATAATCTTGTGTAATCGACGCGTCATCCTAAATGAACCCGTCTCTTGCTTGATACCCAAAATTTCAAATATTCTGTGTCAAATATTATTATTCAGTGTCCCTCAGTTGGTGCCCATCAGGGGCCAAACATGGAGGTTTCACAGGTCGGGCCTGGCATAGAAAATATTGTTCCCTCTGGCTGAGAAAGAAGGTCCTTCTTCGCTGTAAGGTCCTTCTTCGCTGCCTATGGCGAGCCGTTGAGGAGAAACACCATCTCTGAGAACCATAGTCTGTTCGACCAGCGCAGCGCTATCGATAAGAGGCAAGACCCTTGTTGGCGAACCCCGGCTAGAATAAGTCGTTCTCTGGGCAGGTGAAATAACACTTTTTTTTGGTGTTGAGTCTCAACCCTAGAGAAGCTAGATGGGCTAACACCAGTGATGCCAGTAACGCGTTACATAGTAACGCGTTACTCTAATCTGACTACTTTTTTCCAGTAACGAGTAATCTAACGCGTTACTATTTCCAAACCAGTAATCAGATTAAAGTTACTTATCCAAGTCACTGTGAGTTACTATTTTAGTCATTTTCCTTTGTAAAAACCGACAGCTTATCAAAGTTCTCAGCCCGAGGGCTGGAGCCGTGTTTTTTATTTATTTATTTTATTTTTTACATTGTTGCAGCCATTAAAATATTTCAGTTTTGTTTTTAATGTCAAAGTAGTTATTTTTTGTTTCGTTTTTTATTATCCTAATTTAGAAAATGTTCAGAACAATTTTTTGTTTGTTAAATTAAAGTTTATATAGGCAAGACAATTCAAGAGTTGGTTTGAGAGACTAGGCTATTAAACATGCGGTTAACTCACTGGGTCGTCACATAAATAAATTAAAACTTTAATTTAACAAACAAAAATTGCTCCAAACATTTTTCTAAATGAACTTAAAAAATAAACGAAACGAAATATAACTACTTTGACATTAAAAACAAAGTAGGCTAGTTATTATACCACCACAAAGGCATTTCTGACAAGCTGAGGCAGCTGATAGATTAGCCTATTGCTCGCAACGGCGCTCAAAAAAACGAAACGGGCTACACAATCTAAACAAACAAAAAAAAAAGTACAGGCAGGTTGTCTTATAGCCTACCTTACACTTCAGCAAAATTAATATAAATCCGATCTTCAATTCCCGCGGTATATGCTCATTTAACGGAGTTCACATCAAAGCAAAAGATTCCAGCATTTTATTCAGCAGCCCATTTCAAATTCAATGATCGCAATATGAAAGAGAGAGACCTAAGCACTGGTAAGATCATTAGTCTCATTATTTTATATTGAAGATGATTGTGTTTTGTGTGACTTATTTTAAAGTTTCATTTACGGCCATATGCGTTGGCTTGCTTTACTCATCTGCAGCGATGTTGCAGTAGCACCGTCATATCTATCTGACTACAACATAACACGCTCTCACACATTTATTTTTTAATTATTTGCCAGGAGTAAAATTTACACATGTGGTTTAAACAACCAGATATATTTACATTTGTCCGGTTTAGTTTGAAATGCTTTCATGCACCTTCTGAATTGGTTTGTTTGAGTGATCGGAATTAAATACGTCTCGAAAGACTCTCGGAAGGCATTAAGCCTACTCCTGGTCATTTCGCAATCAGATAGATACCTGGTCAGAGAAAATGAATGAAGGAACCAGTTGTAAAAAGGCCATAACTCGAGCAGCTGCACTGAAGAAACGGACTCTTTAACCCTGCGCGAGCCATATCTTGACAGTGGCGCACGCTATCATGGTCTCATGTTGTTTCCACCAGCACATCTCATTGTTCATTTTAATTATTAAAATAAATTTAAAACGAAGGAGAAGCCTAAAAAAGGGGGCGTAAAAAAGTCGGGACCGTCAGTCTCGGGCATAAATACAATAAAGTGTGTTGCCAAAAACGGTTGTCATTTCTATTTTGAGGCGGCAGCGGTGTTGTCGGCAACTGCTGAATGTAACTAATAAAGTAACTTGTAATCTAACTTAGTTACTTTTAAAATCAAGTAATCTGTAAAGTAACTAAGTTACTTTTTAAAGGAGTAATCAGTAATCAGTAATCAGATTACTTTTTCAAAGTAACTGTGGCAACACTGGCTAACACACTCTCTATGTTTAAGCGCCATCTCACGTGATTGTGCTAATATTAGCAATCGTCTATGTAATTCAAAAATGAATACCCCGGAATCCTAAAGGAGCTAGTACGGCATCCATGCATTTTGTATATGTGCAGTTACAAGCCTAGCCTAATGGAAGATCCCGAAATTGGTAAGCTTTTGCCCACAAGAGCAACCCTCAAGAACTTCCAATGTTGTGGCCACATTTAAATGTGAACACGTGTCCTTTAGAAATCGTGCCAAACCAATCGCAATGATGAATTTGCAACACGACCGTCTTCACAGTTAACATCTTGAACTTGAGTACTTTAACAGTGCAGTTTAAGCCTCGAAGATCTAAGATTGGACATAACCCCCCACCCTTCTTAGGAATCAGGAAGTAACTGCTGTAATAGCCCAACTTTCTCCCCAGAAGAGAAACATGTTCTTTGGCTTCTTTGTTAATTTTGTAGCTCTTGTGACAGTATGAGCGGCAACTCCGGCTTCACGGAAGTGGAGACCTCGCTGTTAAAACACAGAGGATGGCACAGAGGATGGCAATTAAATCAGTTTACTAATTTTACTATGCTTACACCCATGCAGAAGCTCCTGGCAGAAGTCTTCATGCTGCCAGACTCTGAGAGTGATGACCATTTTAACACTTCCTGTTGAGGGGATGTTAGATGTTCTATGTCCTGGATTGATAGCAGGATTTAAATTCAGCTTCAATATTCTAGAAATTCCAGATTTGGAATGACCAACTTCTTTTGCAATAGCTGAAAGGGTCATCCCTTTGGCCTTTATCTGGACAACCTGGTGTCGTAGGGTTTCAGTAACCTTAGAGTGGCTTGCCATCTTGCAAAGTCAGTGAAAATTGGAAAGTTTGCTTCAAGTTAAATAGGGTTTGCCAGATTATTACGGAAATTAGCACAAAGTGCCAGATTAACACCCAAAGCTTGAAGGTATCTGAAAGTGTTCTCTAATTTTGACCAGCATTATTTTTCAATTGTCTTATTTAAGTTGTATATACTGTACTTCAGAATATATTTAAAGGGGTACATCAGCGATGGGAAGATGAATCTGTATTTAAACTGGGTCATTAATGTAGTAAAAATGTGAAATTATTTTTGAATTTGGTGCTTTCTAGACTGAGAAAAGACAGAAAATGTATTTTTGTCTCATGGGGATGAAATACTACAATTCCCAGAATGCTTCGCTGCCCTGTGAGGCCACTCCCAAAGCCACCGCTACTGAATGACTTTTACTTTCCCACAACCGCATTCATCTTCATAAAATCAGTTCAGTTAGAGAACAGACACTACAATTAAAAACTGAAAGTGTCTGTTCAATTTATTGTGTTTTAGCCGCTGAGGAAGTGTCAGCACAAAAGCAGCAGCAGTCAGATTACACGCATCGTGATGAGCTGAAAGATATGGAGGGATTTTTCAGTCAGATTATAAACTAAAAGTCTAAAACTAAAAGTCTTAAACCAAAACTAAAAATCTAAATTTGAAACTTAAAGTCCAAGTCGAAAATGAATTTGGTATTTAGGATTGGGCATTTGGTATTTAGGATAGGGCATTTTCTATTTAGGATTGGGCATTTTCTATTTAGGGTTGGGCAGTTGGTCATTTAGCCATTTAGGATTGAGGATTGGGGATTTGGGGATTTAGGATTGGGAATTTGGTATTTAGGATTGGGCATTTAATCATTTAGCCATTTAGGATTGAGGATTGGGGATTTAGGATTGGGCATTTGAGGATTGAGGATTGGGGAGTGTATGCAAATTAGGAGGCGTGGCCCAAATACTGGAGGCTGGGTTTGAAATGGCTGGTGCGCAGATGCATCTTATGGACAGCAGAGGGAGCTCCCAGTGCTAAGGAGGAGCACACTTTAATGAAACCAAACGGAGCGAGTGAGCGGCTTGAGCGAGGACTGTGCGATAACTTCAACTTAATGACAGCTTTGTAACATTTGTGGCCTCAAACACAAAGTCACCAGTGAAAGGAGTGCTATCGGTCTGACGACGAGAAAGCAGCAGAC